>NC_046325.1:26908520-27239124 GCF_009819535.1 Lacerta agilis | reverse complement strand
CAATGTTTCGGTCAAATGTTATCACAGAAGATAAAACTGCTAACACATATATAACAGCTGTCTGAGAATAAAGATAGTACTGTATTCCCCATAAGACACTCTCCAAAAACCATGCAAGTACTCAGGAAAAACAACTTGACGGAAAAGAAACCTATCTTAGATCTAACTGATAAAGGAAAAGCAGTAAATAAGAAAATGTTCTTCAAAGCGTTGAGTGGGATTCAACTCACAAGCCCTGCTGGCCGAAGCCTGTGGTTTCCACTAGCACAGCATGACTTCCTCCACTCCCTGTGCTGCAGATTAGGCAAGCAGAAGTGCCTGCATTGACAGCAATCCGCTTAGCGCAATGCTGAGAAGTGTGGACAAGTGCATTTATGGTGAAGTGGACTCAACATTAGGAGTATACACCTATACACTTAGAGAGACTTTTGAACAAATGGTCACACTTTTTCTTTGCGTATGAATATTAAGAGAGAACTGTTGCAAGATTCTGTTCCCTTAATTGCAAGAAAAGTAAGAATTGTATGTTGAACTGCTGAAAATGTGAGAGGAAATTTATGTCATTTGCAATGAAATTGTTTGCCAGCTGAAAAATGTTGGGAAAAGATAAAGAAATATATAATGGAGAAAATTTTAGGATATAAAGTACAACTAGATATGCTGATATTTCTCCTATTGGAATACTGGGTGGGGGGGGGGGACAATGTTAGCTATATTCAGAACAGACCTAATGAAGACTTTAGTTAAGTCATTTGTTTCATGGGTCTACTCCAGGTATGATTCAGTTGGGTATCATTTTGTATGTACTGAGTTGTTATACGTTAGAAATATCAACTGTACCGAACACTGGAAACTTATGACAACACCAATGGCTAGAGACTGTGTAGAAAGAATGTAGGAACATGTTCCAGTGGTGAAAATAACTAACTGCATTTGTGTAAGTGGGGAAAAGGCAAAGCAGTTTAAAATTTGATGCCTTTATTGATTTCCCTATCACTAGCCTATTACACAAAAATGCAGGAAGCTTCTTTTAGAATGATATGAAACTAAGTATTTATTTCTCGAAAGGTAAATACAAAGGCACCTTTTAGTTTCCAAATTGGTTAGTACCTATACATTACTCATCGTTTAGTAAGACTTACCTGGCCATCCCCACTCTGCCTTTCGCCTGCCACAGTGCCTTTCGATTCTGGTTTTTCATCCCCTTTGTCTGATTTTCTTGTCAGCTCATTAGTTTCATTACTTTCCCGCTTCAGGTCCACTTTGGATGTTTCCTCCTCACTGTATTCCCCCTCCTCAGCCTGAAACAAACATCCAATGTGATTCAATTGGTGCAGGTGCCTAGCAATTTAAAGATTTTTTTTTTAATGAAAAATCTTTTCCTCCAGGATACTGTTTTGTCTGAACAGGCTTATACAAACTGTTTTGCTCTGCAAGTCAATCTATTACCAAACACAATCTATGGTTTAATGTGAAAAGTTCTCACAGCACTCTTTCCCTGCTCCTGCTAAAGTGGCAGGAAAGAAGCCAAATTCCATCTTGTTGTGATGTCTGAACCTGGGCTTGTGGTTTGTTTAAAGAGAAATGAACCATGAGCAATAGCCAACATTTGTTGTTGGCTTACTGCTCGTAGTTTGTTTGGGAGAAACAAACCACAAACCCAAGTTCAGTTGCCATGACAAAGCCAGACTTTGGCTTGTTTCTAGCAGTTCAGGAGTAGGGGAGGAGCACAATAAGAACTTTTCAGTTCTGTGTTCCTTACGCCAGTATTTTTCAACCTTTTTTGGGCAAAGGCACACTTGTTTCATGAAAAAAATCACGAGGCACACCACCATTAGAAAATGTTAAAAAATTTAACTCTGTGCCTATATTGACTATATATAAAGTAATTCTCTTGAATTTTTCAATTTTCCCCACGGCACACCAGGCAACATCTCGCGGCACACTAGTGTGCCGCGGAACAGTGGTTGAAAAACACTGCCTTACGCTCACACAAAACCACAAGTTTGTTATTAACTATGGTTAATGTAAGTGAACCATCATCTGGAAACTGATGGCTTCCCCAACAGAAGATAAACGGGCACCCAAGGCACAGATAACATTTAATATATTTCAAAACGCAGAAGTTGGACTGCTTTTCCATGGCAAAGGAGATAAAAATTACACATCCCAATTCGTCCAAGGGTCCAGATTCCTGAAGATTGCTTTTCTAAATAAAGGTCGCTGGTATGTTAATACTGTACACCATAAAAATGGAAACAGACATATTTAAAATTGTCAGTAAAAATGTAACTCACCTCTGAGTCGTCAGCACTTTCATAGTCAGAAAGAACAGCTAAATATAAAGAAGAGTTGTTTGCAGTTAGACAAACCCTTTAAAATTTCTTTTTTTACACATTCCGTTCACCAACAAGACATATTGCTTCTCAATCTAAAACACTATAAATACACTGGTCATGCTACTCTGCCCTCTTGGTAAAAAGCTCTGGTTCACATTCAAGCCATTTCTCATAACTAATGCAACCATCTCCTTTGTGACATTCTAATGTCACTTCATCCCTCTTGCCTAAATTCAGAATTCTGCACCAAAATTATTCAACGCTTTCACAACTCACACGACATGTAAGCCCTTCCTTAATTCCTACAATGTTTTCCCAACTGTTCTTGCTATTACCTTGAAAGTCCACTATGGCCTTGCTCCACCTCATCCCTCTGCCGCCACCACGACGTCCTCCTACCCATGTTCTTAGCTCCTCAAAATCCACCACCCTCAATCATCTGTTGGCCTCATGCTTCTGTAAAATATTCACTTTTTTGCTTTGCTGCTTCTTATATTTCCAGCTTCTTCTGAACACTTACATAATGCTGTCTTCAAATCCCTCCTCAAAACTCAGCTTTCCATTGAAGCTTCTAGGACAGTGCATTAAGTCTTCACATCCTAATGAAGTGCATATATATATGGCTCCTTCACACTGCCACAGAGTCTGTGCCAGTGAAGCAGGGGAAGTTTCACTCGCCATTCATGTTCACAAAGTGATGGTGGATATGGGAACCCTTGAGCTGTTCTATAGTAAGGCAGCTCTGGCCACATTCTATAAGCTTGGTGTGAAGAGGAAATCCTCCTCAGTCAATGACAAATGTCATAGATTACAAATACAGAAAACCATTTTATCAAGTGGTAAATGTGGGGACGTTTTACCACTTAATAAGATATCCAAGCCATTAGAATGTATGGCAGGAGAAACATCACACTCTGTTTTCATTAATACAAACAGCCAAACAAAACTCTGGTAGAAAACCTTAGCACCCGTTCATCTATAACAAGGTCCATTTCTAACGAAAGATGTCAGAATTTACCTACAGGCCAAAGTACCATAAGCATAAGGGCTTGTGTCTAGAACATCTTCCTTGTAGAATTACAACTTTATTTTTTTTACTTAAGAAAATGTTTATGCCACTTGGTTGTTTTAAAAAATGTTATTGAAATAACCATTAATTCTAAGAATATTCCCTGACCAAATCTACACTACGCCTCACCATTCACAATCACTCAAACTAAAAGCATCACTTACCATCTCCTTCTATGCCGTCTTCACTTTCCTGTTTTAAGAGAAAGAAATATTACCATACAGAGTAATGAGTGTAGATTCAAAGAAAAATAGCATAACCCTCAATAAGAACACAAATGAAAATGCTTATTGTAATACACATATGTTAAGAAATCTAGGTGATGAGGGAACAGAAAACTGAATGATCTTTTAATGAAACTGCAACATTCTCTATCATATAACCAAACAGCAGCAACAATATTATTCAGTTATTTTACGTGGGTCTTGCCAGGTGGGGGGTGTAGCTAGTAGCCAAGATCCAGTACACTTAAATACATTACATTTATGCTGCCTTGGAAAATTTTGTTTCTTTTGGCCCAATTCTACTTTTCTTTTTGCTTTAATCTACCTCTTTTCCTTTTATTGATTGTGTTAACCATAACAGCTACATAGGGTTTTTAGGATGTATTTTCTTCAGATGTTGTCTGGAAAAGCTAGTGCTTTACACACCAAATCTCTGAAGGAGTCACTTATTTGGTCAGACTTGGCTATGGGAATGTGATTTCCTCATTTAAAGGGGGACTCACTTCTTAGGGATGTACTGCACAGTCTCAAAACACACTGGCTGCAGGAGGGCTCAGTTTAGCAACAAGCCGGAACCCTGCCTACCAACAGATCTCATAAATAAAAAATTGGGTTTGTGTCTCAACTAGACAGGCGAAAGAAATAGCTCTTCCGCTGCTGCTTGTGCATGCAGATGATGCACCTGCTAAGAAGAAGAGCAGGGCAGTCTCCAGAGGCAGAAAGGTGCCCTTTCCCTACTCTGCTGGGAAAAGAATTGCCTGGTGTGAGCACACCTTTAGAAAGCAAGGACAAGCCTACAGCATAACTGTCAACTTTTCCCTTTTTTAAGGAAAATTCCCTTACTCTGAATAGGATTCCTTGCAGGAAAGAGGAAAAGTTGACAGCTATGGCCTACAGTGGTACCTTGGTTCTCAAACTTAATCCGTTCCAGGAGTCCATTCATCTCCCAAAACCGTTTGAAAACCAAGGTGCGGCTTCTGATTGGCTGCAGGAGCTTCCTGCACTCAAGCGGAAGTCTTGTCGGGCGTTTGGCTTCCGGAAAACATTTGCAAACCGAAATAATTACTTCGTGTTTGCGGCATTTGGGAGCTGATTTGTTCGACAACTAAGCCATTCGAAAACCAAGGTGCCACTGTATTACAGACAACAGACAGTCAACAACTTCCTTTGCAAAGAGAAAGAGCCCCAAGGAAGGGCTGTTAAATGTGAGGAACATGTTGGGAACTACAATTTCTGCTTACTAAGCCTACTTCCTTTACTCATTCATGTTTTCAGCCTTGATCATGTTACATGATGCTACCCTCTTTCTATTCTTTATTTCTTGTGTCTCCCCTCACAACCATTTAGATCTTCTTACAGAGGTGGTCTGCTTCAAACTTTGAAAGCCATACCTTCAAAAGAACAAGGGAGTCAGGAAAGCATATGAAAAACATGGCAGTTGCTAAATGCTACCCAGAAGAATGCGCAATTCCCACCCTACCACAGTAGATGTGTCCCCACTGGCAATCTAAACCAGATATTCCAAGCTTGGAATCACTGCACAACACTTTAGCACACTGGATATGTACTATTTCATTGCACTATGACAAGACCGCAGCTGTTAGTTGTTGATTCCACCTTAATTCAGGGGAAAACAGAATCAGAACTGAGAACCAATCTGGTATTTCAGTACAAACAAAATAAATTAGTCAAAGACCTGGTTGATCTATCAAACAAGCAGCCAATGCAATAAAACCAGGTGCATGCCATCTGTAAATCCTAATGTGGCCATCCAGCAAAGGGTGTGTCTTAATTCCTAAAAGCTGTCTTTCAAATGCTCCTCTGGTTTAAACTCTTCAGTTTTATCTCCATTTGGACACCACCAACAACCCCACCATTACTTTGCAAACGGGCCAATAACCTTAGCAGCTTCAATCACCATATTGCTGTTGTTTACCAAGACTATTGGGGCTGGTTAGGTAAAAACCTCAAATGTCACACTTAACATTAACATTACTCCAAGAAAGAAAAGTGGTTGACACCCTCCCTAGTCTTTGAAAAGGCTGGGGGGGGGGGAAGGTTCTAAAAATACTCAGGTTCTAAAAATATGACTACAGACCGAGGGAAGACAGTGTACAATCTCATCTCAGAGACACAACTAGCAGTTTTAAGTTCACAGAAGGAAAACCACAAAGATAACCGGGACTGAGGCTTGACTGATAAGCACATCCTTTGGCCTCCAAATTCTTGAATCCTGGCCAAAGATACCCAAGAACTAGATTGCTGAGGAAAAAATCCGACTAAATGTTCTCGGAAACACTTTTGTAACTAAGGGAGGCATTAAAAATATATATATTTAAATAACAGTTTAAAAACAACAACCCCGAAATGGAGAACGAGATACTAAACTAAGGCTTTCCCAAAAGCCACATCGTCTGAGCGTAGTATAACCGGTTACAAGCTACGGCTACTGAACAAGCTTTTTTTGTAAAAAAAATCAACAACCAAAGACCGCTCCGTGCATTCGCAAGTAGACTGCCGTTTTTGCTTTAATGTCGCCGGTAGTTCCGGGGTCGAGGCCGGCTGTGAAAGCGGGCCCCGACAAGAGCCGGGTGCAGCCAGAAGAGAAAGTCCAAGCAGCTTCTCTCCCCCCGCCCCCGCTCCCTTTTTTCTCTTCCCCACCAGGCACCCTTCCACACTCACACACTCCGAGTCGGCCGGGCTGCCTCCCACCGTCACCGGCGCCTCCGCGCTCACGGCGTCAACAGCAGCGCCGCCGCCCCCGCCGCCGCCCCCTCCCGCCACGGCCAGGCCAGAGCGCTGGGCGCCCCGCGGGGAAGGGGCCGCGCTACCGGGCGGCGAGTCGGACTCCTCGTCCTCGCTGCTGTCCTGCGAGGCGCGCTGCCTCCGACGGTCCGCCATCTTAATAGTAGCCGAGAAGAAATAAGAAGCGAAACGTTTATGAGGGGGAAGTAGGCGGCGGCAGCAGCAGCAGCGGCGCAAAGGGAATGACGGGAAAGCGAGGAGGTAAGGCGCGAGGCCGCGAAAGGACTGCGGCTCCCGACATGCAGAGCGACATGCCCGCGCTGCTCTGCGCCTTCCCCCACCCGAGCTACCCAGGCTCCTTTGCGGTCGAAGCGGCGGCGGGAAAGGAACAACAACAAAAAAAAGTAAAGAGAGGAAGGGGTTTTAAGAGGGGAAGAAAATTCGCGCCCAATCAAGGGGCCGCGGAAGGCGACGTCACCAGCAGGCGGCTCTCCAGTGGCGGGCGGAGAGGACAGCCCAGCAACAGCATCACGTGCTCCATGCCCTCGCGGGCTGCTCCATTAAAAAAAAAAAAGAGGGGGGTCGTAATCCGCCAGAAACGGCGCTTCTTCTGCCATTACGTTTTCCCATTGCGACGGTGACGTCATCCCTCTTTCTCCCTGCAGTGGTAAAGCGGTTGTGGCAAGGCGTAGTACAGAGACCTAAGGGAATAAAGCGACGAGTCTATAGCGGGGTGGGGTGGGGGAATGATGCAAGACCAGTTAAGGCGAGGTTAGGGTGGGCTCAGAAAGATGGTGCAAGACTCAGAAACAAGCTTCGAAACAATCCGCAGTGTTTTGCTTTTTTTGTACTTCAGAAAAAACAAAATCTTCACCACCTGGCACATTTTGTAGCAACTGCCCTGGTGAAAGGTTCTGGAGAACGCTTGTCAAACTTATTTGCACTATTGGTTGTCCTAATAACATATAGCCGCCAACTACGGACTCTGGCGTTCTGCCCCCACCCCCGTTAGTCAAGTCTATTACAAGGCAAAATAAACTAGTCATGACAGCAATGGAAGCTCTACCCCCTCCATATCCTCCACCAATACTAGCATTGCCCTAGGTAAACAGCAGACGGGGCAAACAGGTCAGTATTAGCACAAGGAAGTAGGGGGAGACAATTCTGACATTTAACAACATACAAAATCGATCTAAGAATACTGAAGCTATGCATCCATTAATGTCATCCATTTTGAGAGTATACAAAGTACTGTATCTACAAGAGGTTTTTCTTTTAAAATCCTTTCTTCAGAGAGGCTAGCTTAAAGTTTTCTGGCACCGGATTTGTATATATATATTTTTACAGGCCTTTTAATCTTTGTTTTCACTGTTGTCATGTCTGATTGGATCTTAATAGTTGCCATGCTTTGTTAGCCACCCTGGGAGCAGTCATGCTGAAGGGTGGGGTAGCCATTGCCCAAATAAAAACAAGCAAGGAACTGCATCTGATCTCAAAAAATAATCATACTTCCAACAAAAACTTCAGAAAAGAGCACACCCATATAAAGCAGTTTAGGGCATTCCCATTGGCATATACAAAAAAGCCGCACTTTTCCCATTTTGGGAATTACCATCCTGCTCGTAAGTGTTAAAATGTGCTGGGCATTTTTTTTATTTTTTTTATTATTATTATTAAAATGTGTTAGTTGCTTTATAATGCCCAAGGCAACCCAAAGCTACTTATTGTAAGAATACAGCACTGCCCCCAGGAGCTACATTTGTTTATACTTTGACACTATATGAGTGTGACAGGCCTACTGCTATGCCTTGCATTTTGTTGCCTTTTCATCCTACTGTTCAAACATCTTTCTACCCAATACCTGCCAGTTTAGGATACAATCTGCATGCACCTAACAGCAAACTACGTTTGAAGTTGGTTTACAGCAATTCAAATTGCTCCAACTAGATCATAGTGCAAGTTCTTTTTGTATCAAGGGTCACCTAGTCAAGCATCCTGTTTTCACAGTGGCCAACCCAAGGGAGAGCTGAGCATACAGCACTCTTCCCAACTGTCCTTGCTAAACAACTGGCATTCAGTTTCTCCTACGGTGGAGGCAGAACATAGCCTTATCCTCCATTAAGTTGTCTAATCCTCGTTAAAAGCCATCACTGCATCTTCTGGGCACAAATTCCATAGTACTCTCTTTTCTTTTCTGAATCATCCACCATTCAACTTCACTGGATGGTTCTAGTATTATGAGGAAGAAAAATTTCCTTGACACCACACATCATGTTATACATCTCTATCATATATTCCCTTACTCACCTTTTTTTTCCTAAACTAAAAGCCCAAATGCTGTAACTTTTTCCTCATAGGGGAGTTGCTCCATCTCCTTGATCATTTGGGTCATCTTTTTTCTGAACATTCTCCAGCTCTACAATATCCATTTTGAGGCAAGGCAACCAGAACTGTACCCAGTTATTCCAAGTGAGATCTTACAAGAGATTTGTATAACAGCATTACAGCGTTGGTACGTTTTATCACTAATCCCTTTCTCAATAATACGGAATTCACCTTTTTCACAGCAGCTGCACACTGGACTGAGCTGGCACTGAACAAGAAAGGGCTGAATTCTCATACACACTCACTTGGGAGTATGTCTTACTGCAGTCAGTGAGATGTATTTCCAAGTAAATGTGCATAAGAATGGGCTATAAGACATGTATTTCCCTTTCTGCTTCTAGTATATAACAGAATGTGACCATAAAGGCAGATTCTGACGCTCAAAAATTTACCCAATCCATTAAACAATGCATAATGCATGACAAAAGCATCAATATTCTTTCCATTTTATTGTAAAAAAAAATGATTTGTTTCAATTTTGTTTAAACATACAAGCAGAATTTTTCTTAATACTCCCTGTTAACACTGTTAAACCTAAATGAACTGAAGCAAAAAGTTTTTAAAAAACAAAAACCCCAAACATTAACAGCCACAAATTTGGTATTTACAAACTTTTTTTTCCTTTATAAGATATTTACAAGACAACTGATTTTACATATTTAAAATGGTATCAAAAAGGATGCATTTGCAGACAACCACATGTCAAAGGGCAGAAAACAAAAGAGGGGATTAACAGACACTTTTTTTTTGAACTACCATAAGCTTGGTTAAAAGTAAGGTTTTGTCCTAAACCAAGTATCAGATCTAATTTGCAAGGGCAAATACAAATTTCACAGTGCTGTATCCCCTATAGGGAAGGCTATTCCCTCCACTCCCAACTAACATCCACTGCAAATGCTTTGTACAACCCCTACCTATTTCCACACACCTACCCATCCTCTTAGATCTAAATTGCATGTGTTATTATTTAAGTGAGATTGTTCTTGTAAACCAGCACACTATTGACTATTGAATATTTTGCTGTTCTATTTCAGAAACACACACTGTGGCACTTCTGATAATAGATGTTTTCTGAGCTAAGCAAAAGCAGTTATCCCCTCCCCCAATGGGATATAGATTTAAGACATGATCTTGCAAACTGCTTGTGCTTACTTGAGAGTAGAAAGTAGGCCCAAGTGTTGACAGGATCAAATCTGAAATCAGTGCCTTCAAGAAACCTATACTTGAGGCTTGCTTTTTTTTTTACATCCAGGCTTGTAACTGCAGGGTACAAAAAAGAAATAAAAATAAGGATGCATGCTGGCATGCTAAAAAAGCAAAAGATTCAAATACAGCCTTATTTTAAATTAAATTAGGCAAGCATTGTGCACTACCTCAACTACACAGATTACTTGGCAAAAGACAGGATCTGTTTTTATCATTCTGAAGTTTAAGCCACACTCATGACCTCTTTAACTATGTTCACATTGAGCGTGCTACTCGGGGGGGGGGGTATCCTTCTGAATTCCCAGGGAAGGTAACCCAGAAGTGGAACAGCAACTACCGGAAGTATTTGAAAGATGTGATAGAAAAACAAATGTGTTAGATAAGCGTTTACCCTTCATGATGTCCTTAGTGTGCAAAAGCATTGGACATCATCCTGCACTGGGATCTGCAACAAACAATGAAACTGAGACCCAGAGCTTTCTTTCTATTTATACAGAAGTTTCATTCAATGCAAAGAAGTAAAAGGTAGCTTCACTGCTCTTCTAAGCATGTGTGCATATGCACACACACCCAGGCAGCTTCCTGCAATTGCATGGATCAGGCAGATGAGCATGTGGAATTATAGAGGAATTCCCTGTTCTCTGGAGAGGATGAATGTTTCATCTTCACGAGCTGGAATCTTACTTAAAAGATGCTAAACAAGCTTCAAAGAGACACAAGGGTTCAGCTGTTACTTTGATTTAACTCAGTGTAAACAAATGGGAGTTGCTGTAGTGAAGAATACAGGTACAACCACTTCTCTAACAGACTTTAACCTTCCCTAAGATACATATAAACTTATGTTGCAATGGACTTCAGGCAGGGGGAGGAAACCATCGTTTTCAAGAGGTATTGGGGGGATTAATTACTTTACGTATGGCAAGAGGATAAAATCCTTTTCCCTCTCTCATTGCTGCCCTTCCCTCCAGTAGCAGTTGCTTTGCCGGATCTGGGGATGGAAGCACATGGTGGTTGCTAAGCAACAAAGTCCTTCCATCATATACCAGGCAAGAGGCAGAGTCTGGGATTTTTGGTGAAGCTGGGGTGGACTATTTTTGAGATGCCATTTGTGCTGCTTGGCAGTGCCACGGGTCGGTATCTACTCAATTCACCACGCCTCATTTACTAGCAAATCTGGAGGCATGGCCACTGAGAATTTCCAATAAGAAACTAGAATTGTGCAAAATTTTGTTTCTTTTATATATAAAAATAGCCTACAATTTAGCCACACTGTATATAACAGAAGAAAACTAAGAAATAAAGAGCCTGCTGGTAAAACAAACCAGTAAAAGTCTGGAGACAATCTGACATTGCACTGTCAACCCTGGTTTATACCTAACTGTTCCAACAGAAGAAACAGTGTGACATAGTTGTCAAGGTATGGAGCCCTTTACTATCAGTAATAAAATGTCAAGTTTTAATAATCTGCTATCCTGTAATCAGAAGCAGAAGGCATGAACAAGGGTTGTTTATACCCATTGAAAATATATTAACTAGCCGTATCATCACAGTAGAACATGAAAAACCAAACGAGGTGGGAGGAAATGTATAGAACCATATGCGGAGCCTTTTTAGAACAGCAATTACAAGCACCAGGACAAGAAGAAGCATCAATGTTTGCCCAATATATCTTAATGGGTAATGTGTCTCCCACCCACACAATGTTCAAGGTCGTTAACCAGCAGGCTAAATATTTCAAAAGGCTTTATTAGTTTGTAAAAGCAGGGCTGGGCTTTGCATGCTCGAGAACTTACAAATGAGAAGTTTCATTGTATTTTTTAATGCTTGTCCACCTTTCAGTTTTTAAATGGCTGTTAATTATCCAATAGGTATAAACTGAAGTGCATTGTAAGCTGCCAATCTTGCTGTCCCAACACAAGCCTCCAGTACTTTCTGCCAGATATAGGAAAAAATGGAAAACCAGTGAAGAAGTTCATGGGGTTGGGGGGGGGAGAAAATAAAACTATATGTGAGCATAAAAATTATTTATAGTGAACAAGAATGTACATCACGGGGGAAAGAGTGACATGACAGAACATATAGGTTCTCTGCCATTTGCTGCAAATAGCACAAGCCTACCATCAAGGCAGAGTTTTCTCCTAGTTGGACATGCCTATTTTCTGCATGTCCGGTGAGGAGTCTGTTTCTTCTGCATCTCCAACCGGCAACGGCTTCGCTCATCCAGCCACGGCAGTTCAAAATTCCTGTTGAACAAAGTGGCCCATGGAAAACAGTTAATTATGGTGAACGGAAAGATCTGGCAGCTCAAGTTTCTAGTCCTATGTGAGGAGCTGGCAATAAATACGTGTCAGGCATTTATAGACACACTGGAAATAAATGTTAGCCACAGTGTAGCCTATCTGCACATATTTTGCATAGTATTTTAAAGAATATAAAAGACTGAACAACACTTCCTGAAATGTTGTTCCTCATGTGTAGCATTCTTTTTAAATTATTACTACCAAACGTGTCAAGAAGTAAAAAAAGCCTTGAGTTGAACTTGCGAATGGAATTAGAATGCAGGACAACTGAAAAAATAGCATGAAAATGAGTTTCTATCAGCCATCCAGTGAAATAATTGTCACATTTTATCAACATATTTTCAGTACTTGACTTCTGCAGTCTCTTAAGGGATAGAATATTACAAAGCCATGGTTCTAAATATTTCAGCAAGAATGCACAGAACAAAGAAGTATGACCAGTAAAATCATTTTTAGCCTAAGGGCTGGTAAGACCCAGCATAAAATTTAAGAGTAGAAATGTTAAAGAGGCATACCCACACCATTTTGTGGTCTTCCCCCTTTTAGATGTAGCAGCCATTTTGTGTGATGCCACGCCCTGGCAGCCATTTTGTGACTGGCACCCTGGATGAGTTTCTCGGTCTGAAAATAGGCAACCCTGCTGGAGTGTGTTTAACAAGTTCCACGAATACCATAAACCTCACAATAAGCAGATTGCAAATCATAGTCCTTTTAGTGCTCACTCAGTTGCAAAAACAAAGGCTCCCTAATCACTGTGAAATCTAAGTTTGTCTATAAATAGCGAAACACTATCACTTAAGGCAGAAACAAGATCATCCCTCAGACAAAAAGCCCACAATTTAAGTCCACCCATTTCCGTGAAATATTTTCTCCTTTAATGTAAGCATATGGGAATACTTACTGTGGGTTTAATTTTGGTAACGGTCGGCCAAATGCTACAACAGGCAAGTAAGGGGTGATCAGCAAGCTTTCAACTACAATGAAAAGAGAAGAGAAGGTAAACTATCTAATTGCAATAGCCACTCACATTTTGGATTTCTACTTTTACAACAGGGTTCTGCCAATCCTACTCAATCAAGCTTTTGCAGGTGGGAGAAAAGGGCACCTGCAATACCATATTTAAAGCCACTCACCATCATCTGACTCTGGGAAAAATGAGGTAACTTCAGGCTCAGATTCCTGAATTCCTTTCTTTTTATACATTCTGAGTTGTAGTCGCTGCAAAATTCTTTGCTCTCGGATACGCTGAATATCCCACCTAGGGAAGGGAAGAAGAAGAAGAAGAGTTTGGATTTGATATCCCGCTTTTCACTACCCGAAGGAGTCTCAAAGCGGCTAACATTCTCCTTTCCCTTCCTCCCCCACAACAAACACTCTGTGAGGTGAGTGGGGCTGAGAGACTTCAAAGAAGTGTGACTAGCCCAAGGTCACCCAGCAGCTGCATGTGGAGGAGTGGAGACACGAACCCGGTTCCCCAGATAACGAGTCTACCACTCTTAACCACTACACCACACTGGCTCTCAGAAGAGAAGAGAAAGGAGAAAAACAAGGTGTTTAAAACTTTACTTGAAGACATTTTGATTATGGATAGCAGCAAACTCTCTTCCTCCTGCCAACCTAGCAGTTCGAAAGCACGTCAAAGTGCAAGTAGATAAATAGGTGCTACTCAGGCGGGAAGGTAAACAGCGTTTCCATGCACTGCTCTGGTTTGCCAGAAGCGGCTTAGTCATGCTGGCCACATGACCTGGAAATTGTACGCCGGCTCCCTCGGCCAGTAAAGCGAGATGAGCGCCGCAAACCCAGAGTCGTCCATGACTGGACCTAATGGCCAGGGGTACTTTTACCTTATTTAAACTATCTTCCACTATTCTAATCATTTTTTTAAGCAATCTGGCAGAATATCCTATGACCTGGAGTTCCATAGGCTAACTACAACCAGTGTGGAAAGGTGCTTTGTGCTCAAACTGACTGCCTACACATTTCAATGGGTTATGCCAATTCCTTGTATTAAGAGCATTTTATCCTGCTCTTTGGCCAAAAAAAGGCTTCCAGAGCAGTTTACATACAATCAAAAACAAGACAGTCCCTACGCATAGGCTGACAGTCTAAAAAGCACAACACTCAAGAGAAAAGGGACAGAGAGGGGAGAGGAAAATCGAAATCAACACTCAGACACCAATTTCTAAGCAGCTGTTCCTGTATTAGCCAGCTGGCACAGTTCAAGGGCAGGTGTCTGATGGAGCTAGGCTCCAGCAAGCTGATGAAAGGAACACTGCTTCCTATCTCTCCCACTAAGGCAGTCGGATGGAATAGCTGCCCCCAGATGACAGCTGAGGGGAGAGAAGGCCAAATACAGTCATACCTCGAGTTGCGTATGCTCCATGTTGCGTACTTTCGACTTACAGACCTCTGTGACCTGGAAGTCCTCCCCGGAGCATGCGCGTTCTGCGCACTTCGCGCAAGCACAAAAACGCGCAAACTTCCACGTTTTTGGGGGGGGGGGCGTTCGTGTTAAGCACGCCCGTGTTACGTAGCACAATCCGAAACGGATTGCGTGCGTAACACGGGGTACCACTGTAGAGCTATTACGACAAGAGAATCAACAAATCTCTTATTGCACACCCCTTCCATGACATAACTGTTATCTCCCACCCCAAAAGCCCTCAAAATGCAGTGTAAAGACTACAAGTGAAACCAGACGATTCAGATATTATAATGGGCTAATTTTATTGTATTTTAACTATGCATGTTTATTTCATTGTGGATGTTTTGATGAAATTGTTTTATTGTGTTTATATCTTTTGTAATTGGTTTTATACTTGCAAACTGCTTAGAAATTAACCTTGGAAATTAAGCATTAAATAAACCAGTGTTTTTCAACCACTGTTCCGCGGCACACTAGTGTGCCGCGAGATGTTGCCTGGTGTGCCGTGGGAAAAACGTCCCGGCCGTTGTTGTTGCCTTCCTTCAGCCAATCAGGGTCAGCCCGCGTTTGTACACAGAGCCGAAAACAGACACCCGCCTTGCCCCAGCAGCGCCGAGGCTACACTGCACTGCACGGCCCTGGACGCGGCAGCCGCGCCGGCCGCCTCAAAAGCACCTCCCTCCCTCCTTCGCCCTCCCGCCGGCCAATCATCAGCGCCCTCCGGCCTGCCGGAGTTCCCCGCCTCCTCAGCCGTCGGCGTGGCCCTGAAGGGGTCCTGCGCGCCATGCGCGCCTTGTCGCAAGTGGGGTTCCGAGGCCAATGTAGGCGCGCGCATCTTAGAAGCGGGAGGGGGGGTGGAAAGAGCGGGCCGCAAGCCGCCGCCACGGTTCGTCAGCCCGTCTCCGACTACAGCTCCCGGGGTGCACCGTGGCCAGACCTGCTCTGCCCCCTCCGCGGACAAAACACCGTCGCTTGGAAGAGCGGGGGGGGGGGGACTTCAAGTCCCAACAAGCAGCACGGCCAAGCGCGCGACCCGTGAATCGGCGTATTCTGGAAAAGCGGGCTGAAAACATTCCACCTTCCTTCCGCCACCTGTTCCCGCATAGCCTGCTGGGATTTGTAGTTCTGTGGGGGGGGGGGGGAAGAGATATTGTGCTGCTTCAGGAACAGGTGCGAGAAAAGACTTGCTGCGTTTCCAAGGCTTGCTTAATGCGGTGGTGTTTAATCAAGGGAAGCAGATCCGGCTTTAAAGTTCGCGCGGCTGGCGGCTGTGCCTTAAGTTCCCTTGTCCGCTGGGGAATGCCAGGAAAAGTGTCGCGTCTCCATGTTTTCCTGCCTACCAATCAACTGCCGCCCCCGCAAAAAAAAAAAACCAACCAAACAAGCCAATCCTCGTGATATTTACTTAAAAGTTTACTTAAAAGTTTCCCGACTGCAATTCTAAATGCACTTACCTTGGCGCGAGTTCCATTGTAGGCAAGTACAGGATGGCACTGTGATGCTTGGTTTTTTGTTTTTGTTTTAAACTACCTAGGTTCGTTTTAAGCCCACCCCTTTAAAAAATAAATAAACCAAGAAGCTAGAAAACAAATGGATTTGTTTAATAGTGGTGCCCGCTCATCGGTTTCACGAAAACTGAAAAGTCCCTTTGCAGCCTGAGTTTCATTTGGATGAGAGAGCAGAGTACTGTACTGAAGATGTCTGGTGCTTTTGTAGTATTTTCTGTATTGGAGCCTAATAATAATAATAATAATAATAATAAATTCTATATTATTATTATTATTATTATTATGATGATGTATACGCCGCCCATCTGCCTGGGTTTTCCCAGCCACTCTGGGCGGTTCCCAACAAAATATTAAAAACATGCTAAAATGTCAAACATTAAAAACTTCCTTAAATAGGGCTGCCTTCAGATGTCTTCTAAAAGTCAGATACCGGTAGTTGTTTATTTCCTTGACATCTGATGGGAGAGCGTTCCACAGGGTGGAAGCCACTGCCGAGAAGGCCCTCTGCCTATATCATGTCAGGATGTCTCAGGAGCTTCTCCACTCATGTCTTTGTCACAAAAAGTCACTCAGGTACAAGACTAGAGTCCCTTAGACCTTACTTGGGGCTGGACTATATTTTGAAAAAAATATGAACAAATTCCTATGCCCCACAAATAACCCAGAGATGCATTTTAAATAAAAGGACAGGTTCCAATTCTGTAAAAACACGCTGATTCCTGGACCATCCGCGGGCAGCATTTAGAAGGTGATTGGGCCACATCCGGCCCCCGGGTCTTAGTTTGGGGACCCCTGCTCTTAAGTCCAAGATTATAAAATACTTTCTTTGTGTTTCTATTCAAGAGAATTACTTTATATATAGTCAATATAGGCACAAAGTTAATTTTTTTAACATTTTCTAATGGTGGTGTGCCTCGTGATTTTTTTCATGAAACAAGTGTGCCTTTGCCCAAAAAAGGTTGAAAAACACTGAAATAAACTAGTAAATGATATTCTCTCTCACCTTTTCCTCCTCTTCTCATCCAATTCCAACTTTGCATGCCGTTTGGAGAAGACGCTGTCATCCAAGTTCTGTGAAGGGTTTAATAAATGGAAAAATTAACACACACACACAGAGAGAGAGAGAGAGAGAGAGAGAGAGAGAGAGAGAGAGAGCGCACTAGCATTATCTGCTGTGCCTTTTCAGGGAAATTGATTCTCAATCACCTGTTGAAGACCCTCTTTCATTTTCTGGATGAAAGCATTTAAACAAGCCGTGATACTAGCTGCTTCCCCTTGGTGAAAAGATCTATTTGCCAGTTTTTCTTCCCCAGTATACAAGCTAAATGGAATACCCATGCTGCCTTGTGGCAGAAAAACTGCAAAAATTACTGGGGTGCCAAAGTTGGATCTGTCTGCTGATTTCAAAAATGTCTTTCCTCCTAGTTAGGGGACAATTGGGAGACAAGGGGATAGTGTCTGGTGAGAGCTGAGAAACAGCTAGTCAGCTTTCAGAGATACTCATGGGTGGCTGGTAACGCTACATATTCACCAACATACCTCTAAAAGTTCTGAAGTATTCAGGTCCCTCAGAGGCTCTACCATGTGGTCCCTCCAGGATGGAACTAGAAAGGGAGGAGAAGTGTCAAAACGGCTGGTTTTAAAGAAATGTTTTTTGTGGAGAGATGAACATCTGTGACATTAACTTCACTGTTACAAAGTTAAACAGAGTTTAGCATCAGTTAGCTTTGGTTTAGCCTTGCCAATTAATTCCACAGAAGTTACTAACCTATAAAATCTCAACACATCGCTACGTTAGTCATCATGTTAGTACAAAAGCTTCTTAGAGCTGGTTATTTGCCACAAGTGAGAGGACAAGTGGCTATTTCTCAAGCTTGCTTTCATCTGCTCTCTTAAACCAGCACCGTATCTTCCACCAAACTTGCAAAGTTGAATGGCAGCTCTCAGGAAGTCTTTCAGACTAGCATCCTAAAGGAAGCCTACATTCAAGGCTGCACTGCTGACTGTTCATCAAAGCCACTCGAGCCAATGGCTGAGTAAAAACAGAGGTCTCCCATGCCTAGTCTATTGAAACAAGCTATTTAACTAGAGTTTAAAACAGCCCTAGCTCTACTTGGAGGATTGCTGAGAAGCTTCTAAGCCCTGCTGAAAGATGTTGCACAGGAGAGATGGCTTTTAAAAATAATTTAGATTTATGAAAGGTTACCTCTGATAATCAAGAATGAAGCCTATATTATACTTCAGGTTAATGGAGGCATGTAATAGGGGCACTATTTTCATAATACCTGGCTGGTAAGTTTCCCAGTAGCAATAGGCTGGCTGCAGTTGGAAACAAGCTGCTGGACCAGGTGGACTTTTGAACCAAACTAGTAGGACAATTCTTATTATTTTAGGCACGTATCTTAATAAAGGCTGGTCCTATAAGAAGCATTCTCCAAAACCCTCTCTAGTACAAGACAGCAATAACAGGTCAAACATGCAACTCTAAGTCAAAAGGTATGGAAAGCTAGTTAGACCTTGAGGCTCTTTTTATTTATTTTATTCTGCAGAAGCCACTTGGATTTTACTAAGCAGCAGCTGAGAAGAAGAATGTGTTTCTGCAGTCTGCTGTGAGGGAAAAAAAATATCTTTCAACCTTCAGAAGGAAATGGCTTCACAGTTTCTCTGAGAAATGTACCTTGTTTGTTGTAACATAAAAATACAAGAAAAACAGAATAGCAAGATAGCTTGGTTCAGCCCAGGCTCAAGCTGGTAAAACAGGGGGAAGTGGCATCAGAAAACTGACCTCAGACCAAGAGGTCTTGCAAGTCTTTGGTTTTATGTATGCTGTAAGCTGCCCAAAGTGGCTGGGGAAACCCAGCCAGATGGCAGGGTATAAGTAATAAAAAATATTCTTTATTGTTATTGGGAGAAATTGGGAATCTTTATAGCTAGGGTTGGGGAGCTTCAAGACAAGTCATACTCCATCACCCCAGACAAGAATCATGGTGATAGGAAGTAAGGAGTAAGAAAGTTTGTTTTCCCTATTTGAAAGAGCCCTGCCTGGTAAAAGAGCTTGTAAAAAAGCTGGCCAGCTTGCTGAGAAAAATGAAGAAAACAAAGCCTCAGATGCGAGACCTTGCGTCTTTTGTAGTATCTGTAAAATACATGTTGTAAAAATGGACAATTTTCCTGTGCGAAGAAACCTCAAAGTCCGACAACAAATGAATTCCAGAATGTGATCTGAAAGCACATAAAGCCTCCATCTTGTTAAACCTAAGCAGCATCTCGGCCTGGTCAGCTCCTGGGTGGCTGACCCCCTGGGAACCACATGGACACCACCTTGGGTTCTACAATTGAAGGTGGGATATGAATCTAAGAAAAAAATATCGTTCAACCGCCAGAGATGGAGGAGATTGCTTAGGGTAGCCTATTCTTTTCTGTTAAGAGTTATCTTGCTCAGAGAAACTCATCCACCAAAGAAAAATGCTAGAGCAAAAAGGCTACTCTGGAAGAAAGTGAGTAGAGAAACACAGCCTGTGCATTTATCCTTTTGCCACAGGTGCTCTTCATAATCACTTCATGGCACGTGAGGAAGAAGAGTTGTATGTTTTAAGAAGTGAATGAAGAAAGACTAGCATCAAGCATGTTTGCCTTTATTCTTTCCTCCATCTAAATCTCAGAAGTAGCAAACCATATGGAGGGCTGACTACGGAAAAAATCGGCAATTTGCTGAGGAGGATGTAACACATCAGGAAAATATCTAACAATTACTGCATGCACACACACACATATATACACCAGCCGAAGGTCAAAAGATTCTTGCCATCGGCTACTCTGGTGGTAGGGAAGTGCAGGGGTGAAGGATTAAGTCCCTTCTCTTGAAATGGGGACATTCTGGAGTCATTTCACCCACTGTTCCAGGCTACTACAGAGAGCCTGTTACAGCCCTCATGGTTAGACAGCAGCAAGTTTAAAGCCTCAGACACCAGATAAGGTTTTTCAGTTTGCTGCATAATAAAGGTAAGCCAACATAACTGCCATGGCTTCCCTCTAGGAAACCTGGGAACTGCAACTGTCTGAGGGGTTTAGAGGCTTCTAACTAAAGAAATTCCAGCACTTTCACAAATATGGAATCTCCAAAGTCTGTTAACACTGAAGCACTCCCTTTTCTTTTGATCCTCTACTGCCTTGCTCCCCTGCATGGTTTTTCTGGCCCATGACCTTGTCAACCACATGCCTCTCCTTGCCAGATAGGGTGAAAGAAAACAGTTATGCAACTTATACAAACAAATATATAAAAGCCTATAAATAAACAAATGCAAGTCAACATTCACTGCACATTGGATTCCAAGCTCCAAACTCAAGATAGAGATGGAGGTCTTATTTTATTGATGCAGCATCTACACACGGGTTGGGTAGCTTGCTGTCCTTCTGTACTTGCAGGATTTTGACTGGAACATGGAAGAATCTGAAAACTAGGAAAGGTGTTGAGATGGCAGAGCTTGTGCACCTGGGTCCTTGCAGATCACTTATGACTAAATACCTGTTCTTCATGGCCTCCCGTCACATAGGCAGTGCTCATCACTTACCCATTCCTCTTCCACCACCAGCACTGCTCTTCATAAAAAGCATACAAATCTCTAATTTATATTGACACTTATAAGTAGTGATGTTTCAAGTGAGGAAATACAAGAACATTTGCATAACTGATTCAGAGCGCAGAACTTAAGTTCTCTGTTTCAATGCAAAAATAAATACACTTGGCTGACTCATGCCCTGTACTAGACATATAACATTTACTTTAGAATGTGACTTTTTAGTAAATATGGCATTAAACAGACATCATGTGGCTTCTTAGTATATTGTTAGTGCATAAACATGGCAATTCATCTTCTAAATTCATTAAACATTTTGACTGCAATCCAGAAGACATGCAAATACCCCCATAAGAAAACTATACATGCAAGTCTATTTGTCTTTGCCCACTGATGATGTAACTTTCCAGGCCCAATCTTTAGATCCAACCTGTAAAGTGATGCCAATTTTTTGCATTTCAATCATATGCATAACTGTCCTTTCTTTCATCGTTCTCTCATTTCTACTCTCCCCCACCCCTTTTTATAGTGATTACTGCTAGTTGTAGACTAGGCAAGCTGATTTAAAAACTGAACAGCAGTTTTCATCAGTTTTCATCATGGCTGCTGCGGCAGCAAGAACTACCACAATATCAGCAGGTCTATATGTGGATCTTTAACTCTATATAAAAGGGCTCCTTTGAAACACAGCCCAACATGTATATAAGCCATGCAACGGAAACAAAGACAGAATGAGGTCCAAATTATTATTTTGGAGCACTCCAGCCATACCAGATATCTTGGGTCACTCCAGCAACTGCATATCTCCTGGCCCAGAACCATCTTGTGTCAGTTTATCTAGTCTTCATCAGACAACAAGTTGACTGATACACTTCCTATCATTTCTACACAGACCACTCCCCATTACAGAAGACATGAAACGGAGCAGCTTGCTGGCAAAAGCAGGTGGTTACAGCATTCACTATGAGCACAGGTAAGCCACAAATTTCATGGTTTTCCAGAAATGTCACCACAGGTCATTAGACAGGGTGGTTGATCTTCTTCACACACTGCCCACACCTGTTCTAGATGTGGGTTTCAAAGGCTTCTGTACTCCAACCAGAGGTTCAGAAACTAAAACAGCATCACTCAGAAATGGAGTGCCACAACCTGGCTATCTTCGAGGGTTCGAAAGACTCTTAAACAAAACCCCAAATGAATGAGTTCCACGCCCCCTCCAACCCACATCAGGCCAACCACCACAAAGGCACAAGCAAGCCTCTTACTTGCTACAATCTCCTCCTTCTTGGGAGAAGTCTCTCGCAACGGTGAAGGAGGTGGCTGGTGCCACCGGCATAAGTACATTTCTGTGGTGGAAAGGTACGGCAAGTCTTCTGTTTCACTGGAGGAACTCTTGTCTTTTGAATGGCACCCAGATCCTCTCAAAGGAGCCAATGATTTCAGTGGAGTGTCCGCTAATGACCGGGCTTTCTCAGGAGTCTCCTGACTTCGCAGTTCACGTCTGCTAATTGATTCAGTTAATGAACTGCTGGGTTCCTCTTTCAATGGGGAAGCCTTTGGCGTTTTACACTTGACTTTTGAGAATTCGGCCACCAGCTTCTTCACTGGAGTTTTCCTCTCGGCACTTCCAAATGCAGACTTCCTGCAAAAATAAGAGGGGACAAGTTTAGCAAAGTAAATACTGAAAATGTTGCAGAGGAACCACCAGCTCCTACTGAAAACCAGTTTAGCATATAAAAACCATTTAAAATATGTTTATCCTGTTTAATTTATAAACCCACTCTTCATCATACCTATTTCAGGGTGGGTTGCAACAAAATACCAACATAAATACAAAGTATGTCAGACATGGAGTATCACTGATTCCCCATGTCTGTGCTTTATTTTTTTTAAAAAAAAGATTGATAAATGGACTCAAGACAAGCTTCCAAGCTGTATCACAGAGCAAATTATGCATGACCATCACGGCACCACCGCTTGGGATCATGATAAATGGGGTGAGTGCTATTCTATGATTTCTGCCAGGCTGCACATATGATGGCATCACACTACTGCTAAAGAATTGCATAAACAAGAAACAGAGATTGCAAGCCAACAGCCAGTACTATTCTGCATATATGGAAAACCACTAAGAAAAACGCTACCGTATTTTCTGGCGTATAAGACAACTGGGCGTATAAGACGACCCCCGACTTTTGAGAAGATTTTTCTGGATTAAAAAGTAGTCTTATACGCCAGAGTATACAGTACTTAAGAAATAGTGGTAACTGAGAGCATTATGTGTTACAAATGTTAATCGGTTTGAAACCTGGTTTAATCGTTGAAGCTTCCCCCAGATAACACTGGAAATTATTATTTTGGAGCACTCCAGCCATACCAGATCTTGGGTCACTCCAGCAACTGCATATCTCCTGGCCCAGAACCATCTTGTGTCCGTTTATCTAGTCTTCATCAGACAAGTTGACTGATACACTTTTTTGCAGGATGTTGAAACTTCTGTTAAACATCCTTAGCCTCTTCACAGAATTACAGTGCCTAAACCTCTGTGGGTGAGAACCACTTGAACAGGATTGAAGCTAGTCTAAAATCTGCAACATAGGCACAAGTGGAAATACAGATGTACATATGTACAGAAGCAGTGAATGCAATTGTGTCAGTGATGGCCTTTTATTATCTCATTGGTGGCATTTTAAGGTGAAGTGGGCTACGGTGTGCGCACACTGGCAGTGTAGGAAAACATACAGCAACAGCAACTCTGATTTACCGTTTGTGACCCTTCCCATTCCTCCCATATGAAAAATGCTTCAAAGGCAGTGGTTGTGACGTCTCCAGAAGTTCTGGTGGTTGGCATTCTATGGGCAACTTCTCTGGTGCTTCAGACTCAACCTTCTCATCCGTCTCATACCCTTGAAATATCTTGTGTTTCTCACGCTCATTGTCCTTCTTCACCAGCTGCATCCTCCTTTCCATACGCTCAATTCGAGCAAAGAGCTGAGAATGCAACAGTGCAAAATGGATGTTAAAGGTAGCAGTCCATCAGCTGAACATATTTCCAATCACTAAACCTCCCCCTTACTTTAGCATATGATGGGAACAAACTGATCGGGACAGTTCAATGCAAGTTCCAGTATTTGTTTAATCTTGCAATGCTTACCATTGAGTGCTGATATTTAATTCCAAACACAACAGTCTTGGGACCTATTTGACATGTTTATTGCCCATGATACTGTTTTCTAAAGTGGGGGTTGCCAAACACAGCCATCCCTTTTTCAATTAAAGACAACTGAGGGTACTCTGTTTTACTGACAGATATGCAGAATTGTTGCATGGCAATTCTATACCTCTTTGTTAGGCTGCATCTGTTGACCACAGGGAAAATAGCTACTTCCTCATTATGACAAAACTCTATGGTAGCTGCTTCCACTACATGGACAGAGTAAGCAGAGAGGATTTACACTGGGAACACAGAACACCAGAACATTTTGAGGTACCCACTCCAGATAACTTAAAGGACGAGTTGAAGGTGAAATGAGTGCTCCTGCAACAAGGTGAGGGTGACAGTAGAGTCCTTTTTAAAATCTCCACTTGCTGGTATGTGTTGTTGTTTTACAACAGTCTTTGAGTTTTCTAATGTATTTTATTTTGTTATCATGTTTGTTTGTATGTATGCCACCCTGGATTCTCTTTAAGAGGAAGGGTGGGGCAATAATGAAATAAATAAATCTTAATTGTCCTTGCAAGTACAGCTTACGTTATTTCCCTTGGTTAACGTGAACACAACCTGCACACACATTCTACCTTGAGAAATAGGCACATGTTTGGATATTAATACTTTCAGAGCTGTGGAGCAAGTCTCTCCAAATATATTTTAGATTCCCATAGGTATAGTGTGCCACTTGCCAGTGCCATACTGTATGCATATGCCACTTCCTTGAGAACCACACTTCTTTGCTAAAAATACAAAATAATGTTTACTACTTCTTCCTAGCTCACATTCATTAAACTGGAAGCAGATCATGTCCCCATGGTTCTCAAGCCACTTACTATGAACAAATCTCAAAGGGTTGCAATTAATATACAGTATCTCAAGCTCTACAGCCAACAAGGATTGGATAATTCCTAAAGCAGCTGCACAAAAATATGGCAGAATGCTGTTATTCACGATAGGAGGGTACAGCACTGCTGCTTGAAGACTTTGATACAAACTCAGCTCAGCCATGGATTCAGCATTAAGCTTTTGGTAAGTCACCCTCCTTAGCCTCAGCTCCCTAACTGAGGAGGGCTACAAAGTACATCCTCTTCAGCTGTTTCTATCATAGCCTGACTTCTCAGTTTCCCTTTGTACCCTTTCCGGTACACAGACATCCACATAATTTAATTCTCTGTACCACTTAGCTCAGTGTCAACACTAAGAACAACTTTTGTAGTAAGAGTTATGTGAGGATAGCTTTGTACTAGGATTTTGTTTTTTGTTTAAATGTAAATAGAAAGAACACATCAAAAACCCAAAATGAATTCTTAACAGGAGCACCGAGTGATTCAGAGTCTCTCAACTTTAAAGTAAGACTTATAAAAGTGATTCTCAATCATTTGAAATTATTTGTCTGCAAAGCCTCCATTTTAAGTATTAATGCTGCACATAGCATATAAGAAACTAAGATCACTCTGGATGGTAAAAAGCAAAGAGCATTCATGTAATTTGTACATGTGAAACCCAAATATTGAACTGACACTCTTAGGGGTTCTGGCATGACACCTTAAGAGGAAAGGGGGGGGGGAAGTAGGGGTGAGGGAGAGAACCACTGCAGGTACTTTGTAAATCTGCAGTCAGCAGATGCAACAACAACCAACCCAAGCAGTTTTGGTATCAGCTTGACTCACAAGCTTTGCATTTATCTGTTTGGTGTGTGTTCTAGCTCTTCAGGGTGTTTGTTATGTGAGGGCTTGATTTCTTTTTTTAAGCCTTTGCAGGAGCATGCAAAGTACTCCGTCTGCCATCATCACATTCTTTGACGGTAAAAAAACGGCAGCCAGCACCTCCATATTGGTTAACTTAGCACAGGCCTGATGGGAGATGGGGTTTTTTTTAACGCTATCTGTGTTGGATCACATCTTTCTGTTACAGACAGTAAAACTGCCGCCACTTCCTGCAACCAGAAACGCTACACACATACATTTTATATGCAGACTCTGAAGATCATGCCTAAAAAGTGGAGGGGGGATACTTCCCTTCGCAATAATGGTTGCAGCAGCAGCTGCAGGAACCAGGAAGAGGGGGCTATTTTTAGGCTGCAGACGTGCCATGCATACAGGCCAGGATTACAAGACCTTTGTGGCAATGTGAGGATGGGGAAAGAAGACACACTAAACAGCTTCTGGGACTACAGTTTAGAAATGAACATTATGCACTAAACTGCTTTTGCTACAGATAGCTGACATAAAAAAGCCACTCAACTAACCTTCATTTGCAGCTGATCCAGAGGGTCTCCCCCAATCTTCAAACTATGCCTCATTCAGTTCTTATGGCATAGACAGATAAGGGGGATATACAGCATCGCCTCCCCTCATGCTTGCAGTGAATATCCCCTCCCTTACAGATGTGATCTCTACATGAGCAACACTCTCCGTAAGAGCAGCTCTTGTTGCAAGGGTCAAGGACTCTCAACGGTAGGGTTTGGCACAGCCTTGCCAGGATACCCTGGGTAGGGGGGCACAATGGCAGGGCAAGGGTGGAAAGAAGCACCTTGCAGGAGTACAACACAACAAACATTTTGCAGTAATCATTATAAAAAGTTGGTTGGTGCTTCTGTGAAAGAAGACGGGGTTGACATTGTTAGGTGAAAGGAGATGGGGTACTAAACCCAAACCTGAAATATTTCTTTAAAAACACACCAGTTAGAGACCTCCCCCCACCTTACTGTCCACATGGTACACACTGCAGCTGATTGTTTTGCTTAAGCTGCTTTCCTCTTCCCCCAAATATGGCAGCCACAGCTCCAAGCTAGGGCCCCTTTAAATTAACCCTATTTGTAGCACACAGCACATGTCTGGTGCTTTGAGTTAACCCTGCTGTTGCCACAGCACTTTTCCAGTCTTGGGGCCCCATGAGCCAGAAACTCTCTAGTCTAACCTGATTAACTCATTGAAAACTGCAACATTCCCAAATCTACTCCCACCTTGTGCCAGTGCCCTTAACTCCACCTATAAGCTAACCAAGCTACCCAGCAGACCTTTCAGCTTAACCCCTAGGCCAGTGGTGGCGAACCTTGGCACTCCAGATGTTTTGGAACTACAACTCCCATCATCCCTAGCTAACAGGACCAGTGGTCAGAGATGATGGGAGTTGTAGTCCCAAAACATCTGGAGTGCCAAGGTTCGCCACCACTGCCCTAGGCTGTCAACCCCTTCCTGGTTCTTGACTCTCATGGTGCCAAGACCTTAGTACTTTGGCTGCTGCACACTACTTTTTAGTACCATTAATTGCTAAGGGCCTTCAACTGTCCTTGAAGATTAACTCTAAAGAGTTAATCACACCTTCTATTGGCCTTCCAGTACTACAGTTCTACTATTGGCCTATAGACATTTACACCCCACACTTTAAGTGTGTACTAAATCTTTGTTTGGTTTCCACCTTTAACCCCTACGATTTTAGACCCAGTTCCAATAGCATTAGAAAATCATTTGATTTCTTGCACCCATTAACCCTCAACATGCAAGCACCCAGTCACCTCATGATCATTCCTTTCCACATTAACCCTTACATTGGCCACCTTTATCCAGGCCTCCTTCTGGAGAGAAATGATCAGTGAGGAGTGTTGCTGCATAGGGACTGGACTGCAGGGCCTTTTGATCACCTCCAGTTAATTAAGCCTAACTCCTCATTGTTATTTTTCTTGATTCATCTCCTTCTACTGAACATATCTACAGCACAAATCTACATGAAATCGTTCTAAGATCAGGTTTTAAAGTCATACACACACCGATTTCTCCTGAAACTGCTAGGGACAGTTAACCCTACCCCATCACACTCACTCCCACTGAGCACCTGCATCCCTTCGATTAGCCCCCATATGCCTCTGCGAAATTTGCATTGACCCCTCCCACTGTTAACAACACTCTCAACCATGCATGCACTCCCCATTAACCCTTAGAAAACCAGCGAACACCCAACCCATCGCTTACCTATTAACCCCTGAAGCGCCGCATCGTTCATCAGACCCCTGCTGCCTCCCGCGCTCCCTCCAACCTGATGAACGTTAACCCCTTCTGTCCCGGCCCCCAACTCACTGTGTCCTTCTCGGCCTTGAGTTCCTCGATCTCCTTTTCCTTGGCCTGCAACTGTTGCTGCTGCTGCTCGATAAGGTCCAGCTGGAGAAGCAGGATCTGCTTGAGGCAGGCCGTCTGGCAGGAGGCACCCCCGCCGGCCCCCATGGGGCTCTTCCAAAGGCTGCTTCCCCCACCGCCGCTCCCGGTGCTGCTGCTGCCGCTGCTTTTCCACTTGCCGCCGGGCTCGGAAGAGGCCGGAGATCCTCTCGCCGCCGCCGCCGGCACCGCTGTTGGGGCTGGAGGAGGCTGTCCAGGTTCGGTCGTGGCGGAAAACGGCGGCGGCGGTAGCGGCGGCGGCGTAGGAGAGGGAGAAAGTGACGCCGGAGCTCCTCCAGGCCCCGCGGGAGGGCCGCCGCCGCCTCGCTTGCAGTCCTTGGCGGCGGCGCTGGTGGCGGCGGCAGCAGCAGCGGTGTGTCCGGGCAGCACCGCCTGGTACTTGGAGGGGCGGGAGCTGCCGGCGGCATCGCCCACGCCCGCCTGCCGAGTGCTGCCGACCGGGCACGGCGAGGGGACCAGGCCACCCCAGCAGCAGCCCCCACCGCCTTCCTGCTGCTGCTGTCCCGGGGCAGCGGCCGCCGCAGCCGCCGGAACGATAGCCCGGCCCTTGGGGCCCGCCGCTGCTGCCGCCGCTGGGGCCGGCACGGGGATCTGGTTCTGCGGGGGAGGCGGAGGCTGGCGGAGATGAGGCGGCGGCGGCGGCTCCTCCTCTTCCTCCGGGCCAGACTCCAGCAAGCCCGGCCCCGTCGTCGTCGTTGCTGCCGCCGCGGTGGCTTTGTACACGGTGGATCTCATAGCGACGAGGGGCGTCTTCAGGCTCCGGGTTCTGCCGCGGCGGCGGCGACACCTCCTCCCTCTTCTTCTTCTTCCCCTCTCCGGCCCGGATCCCCCACCTGGACCCCTCGGGGGGCGCCGCCGTCGCCCGCCCCACCGAGACCCATCGCCCCCTTTTCTTGCTGCACCACTTTCCCCCGGCCGGTCTCACTGACTCACCGACGCTTCTCCTCTCGCTGCCGAAGCTGCTGCAAGGATCATCTCGGTTCTTCTCTTCTCTTCCCCAAGTCCCAAAACTCTGGGGTGGGGGAAGCGGGAAACTGGGCGCCACTCCCTGCTATACAGGGAAAGGGAGAAACGGGGCCCTCTCTCCTCCACCTTGCTAACAGGTTCAGTTACTGAATCCCCCGCCGCCGCGCAGGTGTCGTGGGGGTGTGGAAAAGCTACCCCCCTAACAAAGGGCCCTTGGGTGCAAAGCAACTTGTTTTCTGTCTAGGCCGCCGATAAGTTAATCTGCAAGTGACAGGGGTGCTTCGGGGGCCCCCGGCAATGATTTTGTGGAGTAACAGCTCCCTGCCCTCCCTGGATAAAAAGGGGACACGTGGACGGGCTATGCTTCAGATCCTTCCGATGGACTCTATTAGGATTATTGGACACAGTGGCAACATTTGGCCGGCGGGGGGGGGTTCCCCTCAAACAAGACATTCATGGGGGGATTATACCCCCCCACACGCGGTCTCCCAGCGATAATTATAAAGCCAAGGGGGAGGTCTCTCTATGGCCTGTCTAACCCAGCTCTCAACTATGCAGCCCCCAAAGAGGAATAGGGCCCCCCTATATGCGCTCTCTATCCACTGGCTCCCTCCCGAAAAGGCTTCCTAGTCCTCTATGCCAGTGTTGAGGGGAGCCCCGAAACAAGCCGGGGAGTGCTGCGTCCCCGCCACCGCTCAGTACATCCTGGGGCTTTCCCTATACAGTAGCTGGGAGCTAACTGGGTTTCCTCCGAAACCTCTGTTTGTGTTTTCCTCAGTACCCTCTGGGGCAAGATAGAAGTGGGTCCCCTATTTAGCGGATATGGGGAGAGAGCTCTGGGCGGATAGGATTATGGGGACGGCGCCCCCCTCTGACTTGATTGGAACTTCCCTCGGCGCTAAATCAGAGAAGAGGGATAGCATACAGTGGCGGGTGGAAGGTTCCTTTTAGAAGGCTGCCGGGGGTGGCGGTGGCGGTGGCGGGCGCGTGATTTGGCTTCCCCCGCTTCTATCTAGGGAGCCTTTCCTCGCGTCCCTCCAAATTATGGTGGAGGCGGCGGTGGGAGGGGGGAATGTGGGGCCTCGAAGCTCACAAGGGGAGGCGGCGGGAATTCTAGGCCTTGCCCCCGCCCTTCCGCCTCCTCCCGTCAGGCCTGAATCTTGAGTCTCGTCACACTTTGGTATGGCGACGGGGCTCGGTAGAGGGAGGGAGAGGGACCTCTCGGCGCAAAAACCCGCCGCTCCGGTTCTGGCTCAATCGGTTACCTTTAAACGGCCGCCATGGCCTGGGCCGCCTCCCGTCAAGTGCGCATGCGCCAACCGCCATCGGGAGTGGATGGAAGGCGAGGGAGAGGCGCCTCGGGAGGGGGAGGGGCGAGTTGCCCGCCTGCGAAGAAGGGCGCGTGAAGTGGAGGAGGCGGGGGGACGACGACGGAGTTTAAAATAAAATTGGGACGTTTTCAGCATTGAAAAAAAAAATAAAACACCCGTACTCCAATTTATGCGTAGGCGCTCTTAGAAAATAGTATATGTTGATTGGTGAGAAGGCAAGCAGGGAACACTGGGTAATTCGCGCTCAAAACATATAGTGAAAACCTCAGCTAGCTAACCCAATACGGTATAAAGTATTTGCAGTAAAGGCTGTGTTCTGAATTATTACTAAATATTGCAATATCACCAAACGTAAACAAGAGTCTTGAGACACTGTTAGACTAGCAAATTCAATTTTGGTCTCCATTCGTTGGCTTAGACTGGCACATCCAACACACATTTATAGCACCCTTTACTTCCCCCAACGAATCATGGGCGTTGCATTTTGTTAAGGGTGCTGGGAGTTGTAGCACTGTGAGGAAGAAACTATAATACCCAGGATTCTTTGGAGGAAGCCATGCGTTAATACATGGCTGTGTGGATTTTGTTTGGTTTTGTTTTAACTTGAAAAAAATGTGCCAGGGAGAGAGGAGCTAGCGAGAGCAAGGGGGCAATTGCAGTAGTTCAGAGCAGGGGGAGGTATGGTGTGGGAGGTGGGGCAAGCTGGGTAAGGGGCACATGGCACAGGCAATTGGTGCTGTGTGCCAGCCCCTCCTCCTCCTCCAACCTGGGGAATTGTGGTTGTCCTGTCAGCCAGCCCTTGGGTCTGCACATGGTTGTTGCTGAATACCAGGTCAGCTTGGAATAAGATCTCCCTCATCCATGACTGGATTGTGGGTGAGGAAGCCAATGTGGTCTGTATGACTGAGATCTGGGTGGGTGAGAAGGGTGAAGTTGGTCTCAGCCAACTGTGCCCACCTGGGTACTCAGGGCAGCATCAGGGCAGACCTGAGGGGCAAGGAAGGGGAGCTGCTGTGGTTTATAGAGATCCTCTCTCCAGGTTCTTGTCCAGTTTGAGTGGCGGGGGGGGGGGATCTAGAGTGTGTGTGCCTAGTATTGGACAATCAGGATAGATTAGGGATTCTGCTGGCTTCCCACCCACCTTGTTGCCCAGCAGTCTCCCTGCCTGGACCTTGTTTTCTCGACTGGGCAGTTGGAGGGTAATCTGAAATTGAGGGGTATTGACACCAGTCCACTGTCATGGTCAGATCACTTCCTGTTGAGATTTAGGCTTTCAGCACTTTTCCCTCTCTACAGAGGCAGGGAACCTATTAGGATGGTCCGCCCTCAATTTACAATGGATAATGATCTAATAAGTAATTGAATAAGATAATGGATATTTGGTTAATTTATGAAACTGTTAAAGAAGAATGGAAATGAAACCCAGAAAGGAGAGGTCGGGGGAAGTCGCCCTAAGATGTTAAAGGAAAAATGTGAGGATTATATAAGAGTTGTTTGTGTTGTGTTTGTTTTTGTATTTGTTTTATATGTTTTGTATCTTATAAAATGAATAAAAATATTTATATATATAAAAAGGATGGTCTGCCCTCAGAGGCTGATGGATCCATTGACTTTCCAGACAGCTCAGAGGGATTTCTCGGCTGATATGACTGGCAATCCTGTCAAAGCCCAGGCTGACCTCTGATACAACCGTTGACACGATTGCTCTTGAGCGCCATCTCCTGCTTTGTGGAATTCATTTGGCTCCCTGGTATACTCCAGAGCTTATTCTTTTGCAAAGAGTCTGGTCTGTTTGTCCTATGTAGAATGAAGAAGGGCATTTCTGGCAGCTGGTTGCATTGAACAGGTGAACTGACCCCCTGATGTTTGTGGATGACATAATTAGGTCCTGTAATAAGTGTTGCCAGAGGAGAAATGGGGACAAAAAGAATATTAACAGTTTATCATTCTGTTAAGTAATGAAGTCATAAATGAATCCCCTAAAATTATTCAAATTATACCCTCAGTTATAAATCCAGGCCCCAGTGTTTAACTAGCTGCTAGATTGGACGCACCATGTAACTCAACATTAAAGCTGTCCAAAGACTCCGAATGAGCTATAGGTGTTCCATTTTCTTTCTTTTTTTATCAAGAATTTATTAATTTTTAAAAAGATATATAAAAATAAACATACAAAATACAAAACAAAACACAACCACAATACACTACAAAACCAAAATACAAAAACAAAACCTAACAAACAAACAATTATTTAACTATACTTATCTTATTTATAATCTTATTTTGGGACTTCCTCACGTCCTCTCTTCTGCGTTCATTTCAAATATACTGTAGTAACTTTATAACATTTTTCAATTTCATGGAATTTCATGGTTGGTCATGCCCAGCAGAAAAGCTTCTGGTTTCTTAGTAAATGTGTTTTTCAACACTCTTTTAAGTTCATTATAAATTTTCTCCCTGAAGTCCTTTACCTTTGGGCACGTCCACCACATGTGATAGAAGGTACCTTCTACTTGCTTGCGTTTCCAACATTCATTACTCATACCATGATACATCTTAGCTAACTTTACTGGAGTTAAATACCATCTATAAATCATTTTCATCATATTTTCCTTCAACACATTACATGCAGTAAACTTGGTACCCTCCCTCCACAATCTCTCCCAATCCTCCAACATTATGTTATGTCCAACATCCTTAGCCCAATCAATCATTACTGATTTGACCATTTCATCTTTTGTATGCCACTCTAGCAACAGATTATACATTCTGGAAAGATTCTTAGAGTTCGGTTCTATTAGCTCCGTTTCCAACTTGGATTTCTCTGACATAGGTGTTCCATTTTCTACATGGGGGCTGGTCAACTAATACCAGTTTCCAAATAATTCTTCCATTATGAGGTTTAAAGATCATCATTACCATATAGCAGTATTGAGATAGCTGGAAACTATAGAAAACTACAAAAGGGTTATATCAGCTGTCTCAGCTTAGGCCATAGGGCATCACAATGGTTACTCCCTTCACTCCTCTAAAAAATACACCCTTACCAGGTGACGGACACAAATCTACACCATAAACTTACAACCCTGTTAAACCACTTTGATAATCATGGCTTCTCCTGGAAAATCCTAGGAACTGTTGTTCGTTATGGTTGCTGGAAATTGTAGCTCTGTGGGGAGTCACCTAACAACTCTCTGGGGGAAGTCATGACTATTAAGTGATATAAGAGTGCTTTAAATATATGGTGTGACCCTTTTTAAGAGCTAAGTGCTAGTTGAGGCTCCAGCCTGCCTTACACTATCCTCCTTTCCCCCCTCTCAGCTATCACTTAGCTCTGCAGTGCACCTAGCCAACCTGTTGTTTTTTTAAAATAAATAAATAAATTAAATTAAAGCCACCTCATCTTTGTAAGGTGGAAAGACAAAGAGGTGGGGACAGATGTGGATTTAGGGGAGCATGACCGGTTCAGTCGCACTGGGCGTGGAGCCTCAGGGGCACAACAGGGGATACCACAACTATGATTTAGAATGGAGTGTGAGAGGCAGGAGGCACTAGAACATGACACCACTGAAATTTGAGGCCCCCCAAGGTCTGCCACTGGTGGGGAACAGAGAACCTTGTGGTGCCACAGAGCAATTTCCTAATGGAATTTATTTATTTTTGTTATCCAACACAGTAGTGAATCAAAGATCCAGCTACCCAAGAGTCTGGTGGTAGCAGAAAGGTCAGGTTTTATTTTTAATACAGCTGTTTTGTGTAAGAGCAGTTGTGCACAAAAGAATTTTTTTAAAAAAAAAAATTAAAATACAGTGATTGTGCCATTGTTATTATACCTCACCTTTTTCCTTGAAAGGGACTCAAGGTAGCTTACAGATAAAATAAGAACAGCTAAAAAGGGGGGACAATAATTTTATTAAAATTAAACATACACACACACACATATGCGACCCCCCATTTACGTGGGGGTTACGTTCCAAGGCATCACATGCATCAGTGAAATAGCATATATTTAAAACTATTTAAAAAGCCTGCAAACACTCTGTTCCACCCCTGCCCCATTCTGACCCTTTTTGTGATGTTTTTGGGTCACTTCTGGGGTCAGCACGATGCACGTGCACAGAGTCACATGCATATTGAAATCATGCAAATGGGGGGGGGGGGGAGGTTTGCCTGTATATTCAAGAACCAGGAAGAAAAATCAGGCTTCATCTTTTCCTTTGTGCTGGTGGGAACAAAATGGAAGCAGGTGGTCTGATGACAGACAGAGCCCAGTGAAATGTCCTCACACAATTAAAGAAATGACCACCACCCGCACATTGGGCTTCTGTACGCCCACAGCAACATGCACTTTTATATTAGAGTTTCTTCCCATATCAGATTATGCACTGATTGGTAAAATCTGCATTTAGGCTGGGGAAAGTGTGGACTGCCACTTGGATGAGGAGGATGTCATGTGGGCTACACACGGGGGGCGGGGAGAGAACCAGTTTCAAACCCAGCTTTAACTCCACTGTGACTTAGGAGCATGGTGATGTGATAGTTTTGCTTCCATTTTCAGGGTCCACACAGAAGGTAGCTTTGGAGAATTCTTGCTCGGACCCATGGCACTTGTGTTATCAGGTCCCACATTCACTGACCACTGTCCTCACCCACCCAGACAGACTTTCTCTGACAACAATGCGCTAGATACATGATACTCTTGACTACTTACCGGTAATAAGCAAGGAAGGGCAAGAGTCAAGCGTACAGCTGGTTGACCTCACACTTCCAAGAATCTTGTCCTCTTTCACACACTATTTAGAGTTTAGGAGCAGGTGACAACAAGAAATGTAAAATTTTGCTATGTTTGAGGGTGGCAGAACGGCCTCTGCCCACCTGTTCTGAAGATTCCATTAATGTTAATAGATTCCAAACCATTGTCAGATTCGCCTTCCCTTCTATCTCAAGGCATGAAGGCCCACAAACCACCCTGAAGTGTAGCTGCAATTCCAGTTTTAACTGTAATGGCTTCCCCTCCAAAGAAATGTTGGGAACTGACATCTTGTGGTACCAAGGGGGTGTTTGCCAGGATTGCTACTGGTGCTCTGTATTCCGAAGCAGGCAGGCAGGCAGAGAGTCAGGAAGGAAGATTTTAGTCCTTGTAGAACACAAGATATGAGGCAAAATGCGCAGGCACATTTGCTGATTTGTTTTGTGAGAAACTTACCTCTTCCTGTCTTTCAGAGTTTTCAACCAATGAATCAATGAAGACATAGCAATGGCTGGCATTTAGGAAAGCAGATCTAGCCAATCGGATGGAGAGACGACTAGAATGAAACACCTACTGTCTTTAGAAGGAACTTCTGGGTTCTTTTTTTAAGTCCTTTTCCCCCTTCTTGTCTTTCTTGGTGGAGTAATAATAGCTGCCCAGCAGAAAACAATTCAGGTATCCAGGATTTAGTGTAGCTGTGTACTGGAAAAAAGGTACCCAAAAACAAAAGGTAGCAGTGAAGATGGGAATGCATAATATTTCTAACACAGGTCTTATTCTTAACCACCACCCCCCCCCAAAAAAAGTGCTCCTGCCTCCCAGCTGGTAAACATTTTTTAAAAATACAGACATTGCCAATGCAGATAACTCTTACACCCATATTGCAAAGAACAGGACTATATGATGATGGTGATGATGATGTATTGAATTTATATACTGCCCTATACCTCAGGGCGCTTCACAGAATAAAAGCAACATATAAAACCACAAAATACCTAATAAAAATAAAAGCAGCAACTCAATACCCCCCGGAAAAAAAAAAACATTTTAAAAGACCTAGGATGTAAATCGGATTAACCAAAGTCCAGGTTAAAAAGGAGCATTTTTGCCTGGTGCCTAAAGGTATATAATGAGGCTACCAGGCGAACTTCCCTGGGGAGAGCATTCCACAGACGGGGAGCCACTGCAGAGAAGGCCCCGTTCTCGTGTTGCCACCCTCCAAACCTCTCGAGGAGGGGGCACACAAAGGAGGGCCTCAGAAGATGATTTCAGGGTCCGGGTAGGTTCATATGGAAAGAGCTGAGAGAGCATGGGTTATGCCCACCCTACAGAGTAACCTAGAACAAACCCAAGACTGTATTGCAGCGTTGTCTATGCCTCGTGTGCATTTTGAAATGGTAAGGGAACTGTGAGGTTGATGGCAGAAGCAGTGAAATTCATCAAAAGCTAGAGACACCCAAGGAAAGAACAGAGGGCTTCATTTGTGGGTGGGAGGCCAGCATCTAGATTGCCAGCTCTATGCATAGATTGAACAGAAGGCCTTACCAGCTGAGAAACAATGGAGCAGGTAGCTTCTGAAAGGTAAGGCCACCAAGGTCTTGCCACTGCTCAGTCACCAAATGTACCAGAAACGGTTGACCACTTCTCCAGTGCAGTTTATAGTTCTTTGTTCAGTTATTGATTTGAAAGACTTACTTTGCCCACTGCCCCAGGGAGGAAATTCCTGTGTTCACCCATGTATGAAGGCTGAAAAGTCTATGTGAAACCCCCAGCCCTCCGACAGCTACAGCTACTAGCATTCCTTGGGTTAAAGCTATAACAAAGAAGCCTCTTTAAATCTTAAACTTTTCTTACCTAGCCTCGAACCTGGTTGGGTCCTCTGCCTTCCCTCACCCATTTACTTCAACCTAGGTTTATTGTAGTACATTAGGTGACACTATTGAACCCCCCCCCCCCCCCGCCTTCTCCCCACCTCCCTAGCATTGTCATGTACACAACCCTAGAGACAAAAAGGAATCTTGGATCACCTTAAAGTCAAACCTTAGTTTTTTGTGGCATAAGGTGGGTTAGCACAGTTGGTAGAGCGTAAGACTCTTAATCTCCGGGTCGTGGGTTCGAGTCCCGCATTGTGCAAAAGATTCCTGCATTGCATGGGGTTGGATTAGATGACCCTCGTGGTCCCTTACAACTATCCAATTCTATGATTCTATAAGCCCTCCAGCAATGGACCACCTGAATTGGTTTACCAGTAAAAAGGCAACCTCTCCAAAAGCTACGGTGAGGCAAGCCCAGCCCACGAAAGCTTACGCCACAATGAATCTGTTGGGCTTTAGGATGCCTTTTGTGCTTTGCTGTGGAAGTCCTTTGGAATTTGCCACAATGAGACGACAAGGAACTCTGTTCTACTGTAATTATTTATTCACAGGACATTCTCAATTTTCAAAACGCGTTTACATTTATTTGCCAGCTTAGAGCATCATCACAGCATCCCTCACAGACATTATGACCTCTGGCCACTAGGTGGCTCCTGGAGTCAGCTTGGTGCAGCTACAGTCCGGTCGCTCTCCCCTTGTATGCCTGTGTGCACCTATGTCACCTCCATTTTTGTCCCAAGGTGAGCTGTGCATCAGACACTGCTGAAACCCTGCTGCGCTGTTGTCCATGCAATGTGCTTGACTTGGTGCCCTCACCACCATTTTTTATTTGTTAGGAAATAATGGTTCATTAATTCAGTGGAGGGACGCGGGTGGCGCTGTGGTCTAAACCACAGAGCCTAGGGCTTGCCGATCGGAAGGTTGGTGGTTCGAATCCCCGCGACGGGGTGAGCTCCTGTTGCTCAGCCCCAGCTCCTTCCCACCTAGCAGTTCAAAATCACGTCAAAGTGCAAGTAGATAAATAGGTACCGCTCTGGCGGGAACGTAAACGGCGTTTCTGTGCGCTGCTCTGGTTTGCCAGAAGCGGCTTTGTCATGCTGGCCACATGACCCGGAAGCTGTCTGCGGACAAACGCCGGCTCCCTCGCCTATAGAGCGAGATGAGCACTGCAACCCCAGAGTTGTCTGCGACCGGACCAACGGTCAGGGGTACCTTTACCTTTACCTAATTCAATGGAAAAGGACTCAGTAGCAGAAGCAGAACTCTTCTCTGATAATAGCAATACTTAAAGTAGCCCTGCACTGCATCAATGCTAACAGGTGTTGCTTCAGATGCTGTTGGACCACAACTCCTATCATCCTTGGTCATTGGCCATGTTGGTTTGGGACATATGGGGCTTGGAATCTAACAGCATCTTCTGGCCACAGGTTAGCTGCTGCCCCAGACTTATTTACAGGCTCTGTTTTATAATTTGTTATTACCCTCAACTCCACTGCATGCAACAGAGACGAAATCTTAAATGAATCAGTTTCTGTACTGACCACCAATTAAATGCTAAATAATTGCACGAGTAGCGGTAGTAGTGCAACATAATGTAAATGGCAATGTAGTAAAATGATCAGAAACCAAATATTAAGTTGATTTCTCAGCCATCAATGGAAGCAACTTTATATATATTCCTCCCATCCAGTGAATTAATTTCAGATTGGACTAAATCCACCTAAAAACATTGGTTCACTTGACAAATTTAAACCCCTTCCCCTAAATTGCAGGTAATACATGAGCTGTGAAGGTAAGCAGGAATTTATGATTGCTCTTCACGTCTTCTTTCAAACAGTTATACCCAATTCTGCTCCAGCCCTATGGAAACTACTCTGCTTCTTATCTGTCCGCACACCGATATTATTCCCCCTTTGCCACAATTAAGAGACTTTATGTTTGGAACTGTTATCTCTGACCCATATCATATAGCATAAAACATAAGCGACTTCTGATGCCTGGGGCATTTCCAAGCAGAATTCCAGAAATAAATGCTTTTGCAAACACAAAATGACCTTCTCTTTTTTTTTTTTTTTTAAGTAAAATTTATTAAATTTTTCAAAACACACAATAAAAAACTACACAACAACATAACTACACTACAAAAAAGAAACCTAAAAAACAAAACAAAGAAAAATAAAAACAATCAAAAAACAATACAATGCATAAAAGACAAAAACAAAATTTTTCTAACTTTTATATTCTTGTTTCTAATCTTATTATAGAACTTCCCCCGCTCCCTTATCTGCGTTCTTAGTAAATCTATTTTAGCAGTTTCTTAACCAATGTAATTAACAGTCATAATAATGCTTATTAGTTAACCTTTGTTGTCTCTATCTCAAATTCTTAAAAGTAACACATCAATAGCAACATCTTGTTTAATCATATTATAATATCTTCTTCTACTATTCACTCTTTCCTTCTTATATCCTAATATCTAACATTCTATAGCTTATGCCTATATTTCAGCTGCTTGCACTCAAACAACCAGTCTTTCACGATATTTCAGATAGTCCTTAAATTTCTTCCAATCTTCTTGCACCACCTCCTCCCTCTGGTCACGTAGCTTCCCGGTCAGCTCTGCGAGTTCCATATAGTCTATTGTCTTTATTTGCCATTCCTCTACAGTCGGTAACTCCTCACTCTTCCAGTATTTCGCGATTAGGATTCTTGCGGCCGTTGTGGCATACATAAAGAACACTTTATCTTTTCTATGTATCTCATGGTTGGAGATGCCCAATAGGAAGGCCTCTGGTCTTTTAGAAAATGTGTATTTAAACACTCTTTTCAACTCGTTGTATATCTTCTCCCAGAAGTCCTTAACCTTTGGGCATGTCCACCACATGTGATAGAAGGTACCTTCTACTTTCTTACATTTCCAACATTCATTAGTCAATCCATGATACATCTTAGCTAATTTAACTGGTGTCAAATACCATCTGTAAATCATCTTCATTATGTTTTCTTTTAACAAATTACATGCAGTAAATTTTATACCTTCCCTCCACAATCTTTCCCAATCTGAAAACAAAATATTATGTCCCACATCCTTTGCCCAATCAATCATTGCGGATTTTACCAGTTCATCTTTCGTATACCACTCCAACAACAAATTATACATCCTGGAGAGATTTTTGGAGTTTGTGTCCAAAAGTTCTGTTTCCAACTTAGATTTTTCTACCTGAAAGCCAACTTTCTTATCTATTTTAAATACTTCATTTACTTGATAATATTGCAGCCAATCATACACCCCTTCCTTTACTTGGTCATAGCTTTTTAACTTAAAGCTTTGACCTTCTTGTTGTAATATATCTGCATATTTCAGCCATTTCGCAGGCATGTTGGGTCTTTTATGAGCCTTCGCCTCAACTGGAGAAATCCAGTTAGGGGTCTTTCTCTCCAGTAAGTCTTTATTACGCAGCCAAACCTGATACAAGGCATTTCTAATTATATGATTTTTAAATGCCTTATGAGCCTTTACTTTGTCGTACCACAGGTAAGCGTGCCATCCAAACACATTATCATGTCCTTCCAAATCCAACAGATCTGTATTTTCCAGCTTAAACCAGTCCTTTAGCCAACAAAAGGCAGCTGCTTCAAAGTACAACCGCAAGTCCGGTAGGGAAAAACCCCCTCTCTCTTTAGAGTCAATAAGAATCTTGTATTTAATTCTCGGTTTTTTCCCTTGCCAAATAAATTTCGATACATCCTTTTGCCATTTCCTAAAACAGTCTAACTTATCTATAATAGGTATGACTTGAAACAGGAACAACATCCTTGGTAATACGTTCATTTTGATGGCCGCTATTCTGCCCATAAGGGATAACTTTAACCTAGTCCATGTTTCCAGGTCCTTTTTTATCTCCTGCCATAATTTTTCATAATTGTCCTTGAACAGGTTTATATTTTTTGGAGTCAGATTAACCCCCAGATATTTGACCTTTTTAACAAAGTTCAATCCAGTCAGGTCTTGTAATCTTTGAATCTGCGATGGTGACATATTTTTTGTCAACACTTTAGTTTTGGCTTTATTCAATTTAAATCCTGCTACTCTTCCAAAGTTTTCAATTGTCTCCAACACTCTGGTCACACTGCTTTCTGGTTCTTGTAGAGATAACACCAAATCATCTGCGAAGGCTTTAAGTTTATACTCCTTTTCTCCCACCCTTATTCCTTTTATCGTATTGTCCAGTCTAATCATATTCAAAAGAACTTCCAGGACCGTGATAAATAGCAGTGGGGAGACCGGGCACCCCTGTCTCGTTCCTTTTTCAATTCTAATCTCTTTCGATATTACACTGTTGATTATTATTTTAGCCTTTTGTTCTGTGTAAATAGCATTGATGCCATTTAGAAATCTTGGACCAACTCCCATCTTTTCCAAGTTTTTCTTCATAAAACACCAAGAGATATTATCAAAGGCCTTCTCTGCATCAATGAAAATAAGTAGAGCATCTGTATTTATCTTTTTTTCAAGTCTTTCCAGTATATCCACAATATTTCTTGTATTGCTACTGATGTGTCTTCCAGGTAAAAAACCTGCTTGATCCTTGTGGATATAATCTTTCAATACTCCTTTCAGTCTAGAGGCCATCACATTTGCAAATATTTTATAGTCCACGTTTAAGAGTGAGATTGGTCGATAACTTTTCATTTGGGTACCATCTGAATCTGGTTTTAAAATTAGTGTAATATACGCCTCCTTCCATGAGTCGGGTGCCCTGTCTCCCTCCAATATTCCATTACAAACATCTTTCAAAGGCTGGATCAACCAATCCTTTAACACTTTGTAATATTTTGCTGTAAGTCCATCAGGTCCTGGGGCCTTTCCAATCTGCATATTACTAATTGCCTCTTCCAATTCGAAAGTCGATATCGGGTGGTTGAGTATTTTTGCTTTTTCTTCTGGGACTCTTTGCAAACCATTTTTATCCAAGAATTGTACAATATCTTTCTCTTCCACATTATCTTTTTTATATAGAAGTTTGAAAAATTTTTGAAAACAATTTCTTATCTCTTCTGGATTCTCTATTGTTTTGTCATTAATCTTCAAACTGGTGATGGTGTTCAATTTCTGTCTCTTTTTCAGCTGCCATGCCAGCAATTTTCCACACTTATTTGCTGAATCAAATGTTCTTTGTTTCATCAATTTAATTTTCCATTCAATTTCCTGATTTAAAATCTTAGAGTATTGGGACTGTAGTATTTTTATTTCTTTCTGAATAAATTGGTTTTTCGGGTGTCCTCTCAACTTCTTCTCTTTTTCTTTTAATTGTTGCAAGATTCTTTCCTTTTCCAAATTTTGTTGTTTCTTTTTATTTGCTTTTTCCCTTATGAGGAACCCTCTCATAACTGCTTTACCAGCGTCCCATACTATTCTTTTCTCCACCTCTGTATTTAAATTTAATTGGAAATATTCTCTCATCTTTTTAGCTGCTTCTTCTGCTAGCTTGGTATCTCTTAATAACGCATCATCCATTCTCCACCGAAATGAATCCTTAGAGTAGATTTTAAAGTCCACCTGTACTGCGTTGTGATCAGAGCACGTCTTAGGGCAAATTTCTGCCTTTTGGATTTTAGGTACCAGACTTCTAGAAGCCCAGACATAATCTAGCCTCGACCATGACTGCTGCGGTTCAGAGAAATAAGTTGCTTCCTTTTCTGTTGGGTTTTTCAGCCTCCAAGTATCAATCAAGTCCAAATTCTCAATCATTCTGAAAAAGGTTTTTGGCAATTTGCCTTCATTTGTAATCTTAGATCTCTGAGATCTATCCATCATTGTAGAGACCGCCCCGTTAAAGTCTCCCAAACAAATTAAATTATAATCCAAATAGTCCATCAGCAGATCATGTATTTTTTTGTAGAAATCTGATTTTCCTTCATTTGGTGCGTAGAGTCCCAGTATTAAAATTTTTTCGCCTTGTACTGTAATTTCTATTGCAGTGAATCTTCCTTCCTCATCTTTAAATAGGTGCCTTGGATTGTAATTCTCTTTTGCATAAATTACAACTCCTCTTTTCTTGACCTTGTCAGACGATATAAATTCTTGGCCTAATTTCTTATTCTGAAGAATCCTTCTGTGATGCCGAACAACATGGGTCTCCTGTAAACAAATTATATCTAGCTTTTTCTTCTCTAATATATGATATATTCTGTGTCTTTTCGGCCTCAGGTTCATGCCGTGAACATTCCACGTTAATACTTTCAACGCCATTTTATACCTTCGATCCTCCCTTTGCTCCTTCCTCTTCTTCTTCTTCTTCCTCTTCTTCCTCTTCTTCACTGTTCTCTCCTTCTCCTGATGATGGTTTTCCCGGAGGTGGAAAATCCAATTTTCGCAGCCTTGCTGGATCCAGAGAAGATCCTACAAAATCTGCACTGTGTTTGTCCAGGAATTTCTTCTTGTCCTCAGATGATCTTATTCTTACTCTTCTCTCTTTGTATCTGAAAGTCAGGCCCTCTGGGAATTCCCAGCTGAAGGAGATTTTTCTGGCTCTTAATTCTGTAGTTAGATCGTAGTAGGGGAATCTCCTGTCCAAAAAGTAACGTGGGATGTCTTTAAAAATAATTATTGGTCTCTGCTGGATCACCAAGTTGTTCTTATAGTGGAAGTCAAGAATCTGGTCTCTTTGAATCCTGTTCTGGAAGACCACCATACAGTCATTCACTGCTTTCTTATTCTTCTTTTCTTTCGTTCCAAACCTGTATGCTTTCACTATAGATTTTCGTAGATCCGACTCTTCCAACTCCCAGAATCCCGAAAATTCTTTAATTAAAAAGTCTTTCAGACTTTCTTGCTCAAATTCAGGGACGCCTCTCAATCTTATGTTGGTCTCTTTTTCCTTCAACTGCAAAAAGGCCAAAGACTCTTGTAGATCTCTCTGCTGTGTCTTAATTTTCTGGATCTCTTCTGGTTCCAAATTTTCAACTTTAGTCTCCACTTTTTTAATTTTTTCTCCAACGTCTTTAGCTTCCTTTTTAAGTGTATCAACCTCTTTTCCAATTCTAGTAATTTCAGTTTTGTTCTGAATCACTGTCTTCTCAACAGAAGCAATTGCTGCTTGCAAAGAGTCAGATGATTTTTTAATGTCACTTTGTAATTCCTCTCTGGTCCCTTTAAGTTCTTCTCTTGTTTCTTTAAGTTCACTGTGCACTGATTGCAAACTGACACTTAATTTCTGAATAGCAGATAGCATTTGCTCCTCAAAAGGTTTCGAAGCCGACCCTTTTCTCTGTTTTTCTTCATCACCTTTTTTGGATCTTATCCTGGAAGAGACAGATCCAGATGTAAGTGTTGTTTCCTGGGTTTGCATTCTTCTGCTATGCTTTGCTGGCAACTTATTAAAAGCTTACTGCTATCCTGCAGAAAGCTATATTTTTCAAGGTCACCACCAGATATACAAAGTGGCCAGTCTCAAAACAATCTTGCTGCAAATCCCAGGTGGCCGGTAGACCAAACATACAGTGCCAGAGAACAATGAACAGAACAGTCAAAGCAGTTTTCAAAGTAAAAGTCCCAATGCCTCCAGCTCCAGTAAATCTTTTTCAAAGTTTTAAAACTCCCACAAACTTCACAAACTTCACTCCAAAGTCAAGAAAAGTATCTTAACAGTAACCTCACCAAGGCATCTCAGTCAAATAAGCAGTGTATCCAGGGAAAGTACATCAAAAAAGTAGCCAAATGTAACAGTCTCCAGTTGAAAGCAGAAGTGAAACAAATTTAAACAAAATAACGCAGCCCGCTAACCGACCCGGTCTCCGTATCCAGAGGGTGTAGCGGTGTCTTCTTAGCCTTTTAGTAAATCCAAATGATCACGTTTTAAATCAGTCAACCAGTCAATTCCATTAAGAATCGTGAAAGCAGCTTAAAAAGTCTTTTAAAGATCAAAGAAAAGTCCGCGGCACAGCTTCATTCAGTCTGCTTCCGCCTTGCCGCTGTCAAAGGGAAACGGACTCCCTACTTTTACGTTTCCCTCCGCAAGCCAAATTTCCAATAAAATCTTCAAATTATAATCCAATACGTTCAGTACTTACAGAGTCTCTTAATTTTCAATCAATTTTCGGAAGAATGGGGCGCTCTTTTTAAAGCCCAGCAGATCCCGCTGCTTCGTCAACTTCGGCCAGCAATGGCTTCTTCAGCACCGCGCCGGAGCCCAACTCGCCCAATCCTCCTCCTTACGGGGGTAGATCAGGAGCTGGGACGACGCGTCTGGTGCCCGCAAGAACCCTGTCCACAGGACTCCCCTCCTGTGGCTCTACGGGGGCCGTGGCGCGGTCACAGGTACCCCGAAAAACACCGAAGTTGACCGGAGCGTTAGCTCCCGTCTGCATGAGCCGGCGCCGCCACCGGAAGTCAAAAAAAAATGACCTTCTCTTAAAGTAGACTTTTTCTCATAAAGCTGAATATTTTAGATTAATGAGCAATGGTGACATCTGACTTCTGGTGGCTATTAGCTGTTGGACAATTCATCTACCTGGAAGAGGGCTGAAGGGAACAGCTTGGTGGTTTTGATTGTAGCCAATGAGAAAGGGGGGATCTGATTCCCGTCCCCCAGTAGTTTGCAAGAGGATATGCTTTGCTTTGGGGGAATCAATGCTGCTTTAAAGACTTGTGCTTTCTTTCTGGGTGTCTGCCCACTCCCCTCTGCTCAACATGTGCATTTGTAGATGAGCACACACATATCTCACAGAGAATGAGCCCTGTAAAGGGCTGCCTGTGGAGCTTCCTATCTCTTGGGGAAAGGGAAAGCACGAGAAATTTTTTTTAGCTTTCGAAGGCTTCTCCAGGTCAAAGGAGTTAACCTTCATCAGGCTGCCTTTTGCATTCCGAGCATAGAGTTCCACTGGAATGCCGGAACTGACATGTGGGAATTCTCTGACATATATCAGCCCCAGAGGGCATTCCGCCCCCCCCCCCATCGCATGTGTGAATGAACACTGAAGTGGTTTTATTAATCTTGTTATTTCCTGTGTGGTTTTCCTGTGTGTAGTGATTCTGTAACAACTTGTCTGTTCCAACTTCGTACGGCATGCACAGTTGTCTTCTTGGGTCCAGAAAATAAGACAAGACAGATAAAGGTTACATGCAATAGGACAGGCTTCTGCTAAGCCTGGGGACATGTAGCCTTTTCAGATGCACTTGGTTGGGCTTGTGTACGTCAAAAGCTGACAGCGGCCCAATCTGGCTCTGCAAAAGATAATGGTATCGCCAGCCACTTGTGCACTTCTATTCTGCTGACTGCCAAGAATCAAAGTTTGCAAATTTGCTTGCCAGCAGCCACTGGTTGCAAAATCAACGACTTAATAAAATGAAAAGCCATCCCGGCTAAATCAGAACTGGGGTTGGAATGATGTGACTCAGGCCCCTATATTTTGACACAGGCTAAAACAGTCCACAGATGACGTTGGAAAACCGGTGATGGGCTGAACATTGACTCTTGGTATAACAGAGTGTGGTCAATAGCATTGGCTGAGAAACTAACATGCCAGGTGGGAGCAGCAAAGGGCAAACACAATCCATGCTCCTTTTATAACATATGGCAAATGTTTATTGAATACATAAATGGTTCAGATTGTGGCCGGAATCCACCCAGCACTCAAGGGAAAATGTGACGTGATCTCTTAGCGTAATCAAATGAAACTTTCACACATGGCATGATAAATGTCTGTACTGTAATTTTATCGGGACAAGTTACTTGTTGTTTACTGTTGTAACAATTGTTTTCTCAAAAATTTATCTTCTGTAGCATGGAAATAAATAAAAACAGTATTATTATTATTATTATTAAAAACCAGTTCACAGATATAGGGTTAAAATACTATGCTCAGAAACTGAAAATTCCCCCCTCTCCTTCAAAACCAATTGAATCTGCAAAGCCGTTGCACCTTGCCTTTTAATCTCTTTGGTCCAAATGAACGTTTCACTTTACATGTTCTATGTACTGCAGGAACAATGCCCACCTTCTTCTCCCACCCTCCTGGTGTATTTTGTTGCTTCTTTCGCGGAAAAAGGGCGTTGAAATCCGCTGCAGATGTAAACACACCCCACATTTGGCTGTGCTGCAGTTTCCTCTGCATTGAGGGCTCCCTCTCACACCAAACTCCCACCTCCCTTTCCCCTTTAATATCTACTAAGGGATTAGAGACATATTGGCAAAACCCAAAACAAACCAACAAACAGACCTCTTGGTCTAGGGTGGCTGTTTTTGTCCCTCCTCCTCCTCCCCACACTATGGTTCATTGAGCCTGCCCTTCTTATTCTTAAAAAAAAAAAAAAGAAATCCCTCCTCGCTCTCTCAGCCTACAAAATAAAACATGCCTTGCTTTGCAACAGGAATTTCCTGTAGCCAGAAAACTACACACACACACACCCCGCACAGCTCAGATCCTGCTCATACACGTGTCGTTTCTCCTCCCTCCTGGGCTCTGCACATGTCACTGCAGCAGAGCTGTCTAGTGAAGAAGTTGTTGTGGCTAAAAATGGAATGCGCCTCACATGGGCGGCACATGTGACCGAGAGAGGCAAGGCTTTCTAAACAAACAGCCCTTCTCAGATGGATACGGCTTTTGAAAACACAAGGAGCAGAAGAGAGCGACTCACATGGAATGGTGGGAGAAAGGCAGGCCTCCTGCTGCCTGGAGACAACACCCTGGAAAGGCACATGGCAGGTGGCTTTGCCAGGCAGGGTGGACCCTGTTTGACTTTGCCCTGATCCAATAAAGCAGCCTCTGAAAATAAAAAACAACACGATATTGAAAACAATGGCCAGATCTGCCTCCTTAAAGGAAAAGCTAAACTAAAAGTGATCAAAACAACTTGTCTCAAGTGACCCAGCCGGCCTGTAATTTTCAAGCTTTGAAGATTCCATGGGAACATCCCTCAAACGAGGGGTGTTACATGTCCCACTGGGTGTACCCCTCCTCCTATGTGCTCTGGTGTCTTGCTGTAGCCAGCTGGGGCACTCAAAAAGTGCTTTGCCCAAATCTCTCTTGTTTTGTACCATTCAAAAGAACTGGGGAAGCTTAAGGCTTGAACTCAGTAGCTCCTGAGCAGAGGGTACAACCAGGCTTTGTGCTGCATTGCCAGCATGTCCCCTCTGGGAAATTGTGTGGTGGTGAAGGAGACCCCCTTCCCCGCGGACCCCTCAAGTCAATTTTTGACAGGGTGCGGTGAGATCACACACCTAGCAGTCACCCGACATCACCATGACACCAGGTGATTGACGAGTGGCTCCCAGACCCACCCGTAAAAGTGGACCCATTATGGGGTTTTAAGAAAAAGATCTGGCCTGCCAGGCCAAAAAGATTCCCCACCCCTGTACTAGGGAGATGCTCAGAAAGTGAGAGGATGTGGATATGGACATGCTATTAATGGTGCGGCTGAAAGGGCGAGTGCCACCCCCAACTCATCTATTCCTAGCTGGCTTCGCCTGGCTTTATTTCCCCACGGCTTCTGCCACTTCCACCTCCCTTGACTTCTTGGCTTCTGCTTATTGCTTCATCTACCACCTTTCCTAAGGCTTCTGTGGCCACTGTCTCTTTCCTTGGCCCCCGCCTCTTCACTTTTTCCTATGCTCCCAACCTGGTCTTGAAACAGCTCCCATCACCATCGGTTCCCTTCTTCTGGCTGGTACACTTCCTTTCCTAAGTCTCCTGCTTTTTGTAATACAGTCGCATTTCACTTTCTGGGCGAATCGGGGCACCATCCCAAGGTGTATTTTGGGTTTGTTTGTTTGTTTTTTAAATGGAGCTTGTAAAACTCTTCTCCTAATGTTAAGTGTTGCTGGGCAGGTGTCTCTCTTACAACCACAGGCTGGCCTTTTGCTCTTGGGTGGTTACACTGAAAGTCCAGCCATTCGTTTGTCAATGGTACATTTAGTGTTACCGGTAAATCTAGGAACTTGATCCGGCCACTAGGCTGCATCCCTGTCTCTCCCACTTCACCCTATGGGCCCAGTGTTAACAGGTGGGTGGCGCTACCTTGCCTGTCAATCATTTGGCATCGCATGATATCAGGTCACAGTTTTGGCTGTGTGGGTGTTCAACTGATTGCCAAGGCTTGCAAATCGCTGTGCTATGCAAACCCCAATGGCAATTAAATTAAGTCATGGCATGGTGATTCTGGTTTTTGTTGAACTGTGGACAATGTCAGTCATATTATGTGACAGCAGCCTCAGGCAGCGAGCGGGCTTTTGATGCCATTAAGGGAGATGGGTGTGAGTGACAGTCTAGACCCACAAAGCACAATCCGGCAGGGAGTCCAACTGAAATGAATGGGAATTGCACAACAACATGATGTCGTTGGATTTTGCACCTCTGGCCCCAAGATGTCTTGGGGTGGCCTTAGCGTGAGATAGCCCCTTCTAGCATGAGACGCGAGGAGGCACAAATAAGGTGATGGAAGTGTAGCAGTTACCATAGGAGTTTAACCATAAGGACGTACAATGGGTCCTCCTGGATGAGTTCAGAGACCCATCTACAGTACTTCAACACCCTGTTCTCATGGTGCCTGGTATGTCTGGAACTGCCTCCCAGGAACCCTGCATGGTATCACCTCTCTTCCTTCCTTTAAACCTCTCCATTAATCCTAGCTTTTTCAAGAAACACTTGGCTCAACCCCCGAGTTTTCATCCCCTGTTGTAACTCAAGACTGTATTGAAGGCTATTGAAACACGTGCAACCAAAACAACTGCATATTGCTTTCCTCTTTACTCCTGCCTCTTCTGTTTCCCTCGCGTGCTGAAATTTTAAAATGTAAGCTCCTTGGGGCAGGGACCTGCCCTCTTGTACTGATAGTTATTTATAAAATAAATGAATAGACAGTTGCCAACTGACCAGGGGGAAAATGCCTGAGTTGCTGTTGTGCACTTAGCAATAGTTTGGTGTGCAGCAAAAATCATGGCAAACTCATTACGGCATGGGGATAAACACCACCGCCAGCTAACAACTGCGTACCAAGCCACTGTTGAAAACGCAGCTACGGCAGCTGGTTGAGAAGCTGGCATCCTAGAGATGTTGAACTAAGCATAGCCTTCCCAAACCTGGTGCCTTCCAGACGTTAATGGACTACAAATATTGGCCACGCTGCCTATGGCCAACGGGAGTTGTAGTTCAAAGCAAGTGCAGGGCACCGGGTTGGGGAAGGCTGAACTAAAATATACTGGTGAATCATCTACTCAACCCAGTTCCAGAGCCAATTGCTCATAGGCTATTAATCAACTGCCAAGCAAGTTCCTTCAAGCCAGCATGCCTGTGGGCAAGGAAACCACGAGCTGCAGTGCACACTGATAACTGTGTCCAAACATTTTGCTACACGTGCAAGTTATCTTAATTACCCAAGTGAGAGCAGCGGGCTGCGGCACGAATCGGTCAGGGTCAAAAAGACAAATTGCCTTAATGCAGCTGTTGGCATATGAGATGACCTTGGTTTTTGTATAAACTTCCTTGGGGGTTATTTAAAAAAACAAAAAAGCAAAAAAAAAAAACCCAAACAACATCAAAGGACTTCACTGTAATATAGCTGAAATGTGGAATGCTGCCCACGTTAGGTGAATTCTAGGTTAGGAGGAGCAGCTAGCAAACCCCATGCCGACCTACAAAGCTCGCCTCTCTCAAAAACTTCTGCAGTGCCTCTGTGCCAAAAAAAAAAAAATCCAGGCAAAGAGGGTGAGCGAACGCCTAGACACCTTGATTGGTGTTTTGTATTCTGCAGCTGTTCTGTGCCTACGTGTAACTGCATTTGCAAACCAATCTGACTGCACCAAAAAATAACATGGGGGTGGACCGGTGGGGGGAGCAAATCCCTTGGCTTTCTCCGTAAAGAAGGGTAATAAATCTCTCTGCAGGGAAAACTGCAGTGCTGTGCATAGGAGATGTGTGTGTGTGTGTGTGTGTGTGTGTGTGTTTTGTTGGAATATAACCTTGTTGTTTTATTTAAAGAGACTGCCCTACATTCCAGGCTACCTCAGTTTCACAAACACCTAAAATAATACCACACCACACCCCATACAGTTCCACCTTCCAACCAAGCGCCGGAAAACTTGTGTACAAGCGTGCACAACCACCCACCACTACCTTGGCTCTGAAGAACCTCGCAACTGCCTCCACATAAACCCCGCTTTCTCCCAAACTCCCATTTAAGAGGAACAACTATTCCTGAACTCCATAGTCTCCAAAACCTCTCCAGTACCCTATGGGAGACTCCTTTCCTCCCCAGCTCCCAATTTCAGTGCGCTCTTTAATGCACCACCAGCAGCACACCTCCTCTCAGTTGCATTCAGCCAACTCACCAGTATGGAGTAATGACACCTCTCTTTTCTTTTCTTTTTTGCTGCCCATGGCAGCCACTTTGTGCTGACACCCACCACAATATAAGAGTACGGGCACTCCCATTTTTTTATCATAAAATGACCACCTGACCCCCCCCCTCCCCAGTCTAGTTTAACTCCCCCCCCCTCAGCAAACGAAGCATTTCAAATTAATTTCAGCAGATTGCCTGAAACTTCAACGTTGGCACACACAAATATCCCTCTCCTTTTAGAACAGGTTTGGGAAGCTTCCTGGCATTGTTAGGACTCCCATCATCCATGACCATCGGCTATGGAATATAGGAAATTGCCTTATGCAGAGGCCACAGTCACACCATAAAATTTAATGCACTATGACGCCGCTTTAAACAGTCCTGTCTTATCCAAAGGATTCTGGGAGCTGTGGATTGTTAAAGCAGCTGAGAGTTGCTAGAGTACCTCTACTCCCCTCAGCAAGGTACAATTCCCAGAGTGGTTTAACAATCAATCCCTCTTCAAAGCAAACTCTTGACAACTGTAGTTGCAATCATCATCTGAGGCCCTTATTGGGACATTTTTTCATATATGGTAGAATTGTAAAATTATAAAGAAATATTGGGAAATGATTCATAATGAAATGAAGAAGATGTTTAAAATAACTTTTGTTAAAAAAAAAAAAAACCCAGAAGCTTTCCTACTAGGTATTACCGGAGTGGATTTACCAAGAACTTATTTAACATTTTATCTAAAGAACTTATTTAACTTATTTAAAGAACTTATTTAAAGAACTTATTTATGTATGCAACTACGGCCGCACGAATATTATTAGCACAACACTGGAAAGAAGAAGGTGTCCTAGCTAAAGAAGATTGGCAAGTTAAATTAATGGAATATGCTGAAAAGGCAAAATTGACAATGAAACTAAGAGGAAGATACGATTACGAATTTAAGGAAGATTGGAAGGAGTTTATTGCATATATTCAAAAGCAATGTACTCAGGTTAATAGATTGGGCAGGGTTTTAATACTACTTGTAATTTAATTTTGAATGGATAATACAAGTAACACGATAGTTTATAACTTTACAATGGACATGCAGTACGTTGATAAACAATGGAACCAAGGAAGGGACTAGGGGGAAGTCAATTTGTTTTGTTTTGATATTGTTACTGTTTTGTGTTGTTTTTATTTTTGGAAAATTAATAAAATGTTATTTTTTTAAAAAAAAACAACAACCCCCACATCTGAGGCCCTTCTTTCCATGCCTTCTCTGTAAAAGGCCCGGAAGGTTGGCAACATGAGAATGGGCCTTTTCAGTGGTGGTTCCCCACTTGTGGAATGCTCTCCCCAGGAAGAGCATCCTCTGGCACCATCAATATGTATCTTTAGGCATCAGGCGAAAACGTTTCTCTTTCTCAGGCCTTTGGCTAATTGAACAATCTATGGCCTTTTAAACTGTGTGTTCTTGTTTGGTTGCTATGTTATGCCTTTTCTGTTCTTTTTTTATTGTAAACTACCCTATGATCCTCAGATGAAGGGCGGTATAGAAATTAAATGAATAGATAAAATGTTTTTTCTACTCTACAATGACCGGCGGTGACTCTCCAGGGTTTCAAAGCAAGGGTCTATCCAAGCCCTACCTGCAAATGCCTTTGATTGAACTTGGGATCGTCTGCATTCTTTATCACTGAACTGCAGCCATTCCCCACACTGGCTAGAACGGATGTCCGGAAATATCTGGAAGGCCCCGGTCTCCCAATTCCAGCTTTAGCACAGAAGTATATCTCCTGTTCTGAAAGTCCATAAAAAGAGATCATTTCCCCTTTGCTCCATATTGCACCGCGGGAGAATCACCCCTAGAGAAGGTTCCACACAGATCTGAGCGCTTGCAGAATCTCTCCTCCCCCAGGTTATTCCTGGCTCAATGTGCAAACAGTGGCATGGGAAGTAGATGTGTGTTGCAAACCAGGGGGAAAGTGACTGTGCAAAACTCAGCGGCTAAATGATGCAACAACATCAGTCTGTCCCACTTACCGGCAAGTCAGTGAGATTTCAGAGTGGTTCACTTTGGCCAGATCATTACCTAATTTAATCCTATGGCCAAACCAGGCATGATGTTTGGCACATGCCTTGGACTTTGCTGTCTGACTTTTTAAATTCATAATTGATGGCCACATTCACACCATACATTTGGAACACAATTATACCACTTTAAATAGTCATGGCTTCCTCCAAGGATTCCTGGGAACTGCAAGTTTGTTTAGGGTGGTGCTACAACTCCTAGAGTTCCCTATGAATAGGGATTAACATTAATCATTGTTAATTGCAGCTCTGTGTAGTTAATTGGGAACACCTAACACCCTTAACAAACTACAACTCCCAGAATTATTTGGGGGAAGCTATGGACATAGCCAGGATTTTTGTTGGGGGGGGGCAAGACTTTTGTGAGGTCTTTTGTTAGGGGGGCAGAACCCATGTGATTGGTCAGTTAGTTAAGTATTTCTATTGTTTTACTTGATCTGGGGGGCAGCTGGCCCCTTGCTCCCCCACTTACACCCATGGAGGAACCCATGACCATTTAAAGCGGTATAATGCTCTAAATGTGCGGTATGAATGTTACCTTAGATTTATTTGATCATACAATTTAAACTTATGCTTGGCTTCCGAAATAAATCATTAAACTGAAACTGAATTTAAAACTATGAAAAGATATTAACATTCTACACAGATTATTTAGAAACATCTGAACATTTTTTTTATTTTATGGGAGCGGGCTTTATGGGGGGGGCAGAACCAAGTTATCTGCGACACAATTGGTCAATGAGTTAAGCATTTTATTATTTACTTGATTTAGGCGGGGGCAGCTGTCATCCTGCCCCCCCCCCCCGCAGGGCTGGATTTAGGTTTGATGAGGCCCTAAGCTACTTAAGGTAATGGGGCCCTTTATACCGGTGTTTTTCAACCTTTTTTGGGCAAGGGCACACTTGTTTTATGAAAAAAATCACGAGGCACACCACCATTAGAAAATGTTAAAAAAAATTAACTCTGTGCCTATATTGACTATATATAAAGTAATTCTCTTGAATAGGAATCAAATAAACACAATTTTTCCCACGGCACACCAGGCAACATCTCGCGGCACACTAGTGTGCCGCGGAACAGTGGTAGAAAAACACTGCTTTATACTGTATGTCTGGCTTTCCTTTGTCGACAACGAATTGTCGCTTTTTTGTGTTGACTATATGTTATATGGTAATTTATGGACCTAATAGTTATCTAAAGCCATTTGCGCCTAACAAATAGGAGCCTACACAACACAAAACACTGTTGCTGTATGGAGGTTTTATTTTATTTGTTTTTTTATCTTATATTTTGGAAATGTACACCCATGGGGTTTTTTTCCTTTAATTTTTTGGGGGGCCCCCCAAGAGTGTGGAGCCCTAAACTACAGCTTATTTAGCTCATAGGTAAATCCGGCACTGCCCTCCCCCCCCCCGCTATGCCCAAGCCTGGACCGCCTCAAATATTTTGTTCTGAGGGGGAGCAAAGGGACCTTGGCCCCTAGGAGTTGGGTGCCAACCCCAAAACAACAGCTAGCCCTCTGCAAGCAGGCGACAGAGGCGGGTTTACTTCGGGATGCGTTTGTTTGCTTTGCTTTCGTTCCACTGATATAGCCCACATTTCCCCCCAAAAGCTCCAGGCGGAGGAGCGCGCAAGCTTCCCCCTCGCCTCCCTTCTACCCTCCCCAACAACCCTGGGGAGCAGCAAGTCAGGCGCAGAGGCTGTGACTTGTGGCTGAGGTCACCCAGGCAGCGTCTCCGCCTGCCTGTTGTCCTCGAGTCCAGGTCAGGCCACCCTCTGGTCTCTCTCGGTGCTACCCTGCGCTTCCATTGCCTTCCCTCCCTCCTTCGCGGAGCTCCTCTGGCATCCCGCCCGCCTTGTTTATGCAAGCAGCGGCTGCAGGCGGGAGAGCAGCGCGGCTTCTTCGCACGCGGCTCTGCCGGCTGCTGGGCCGGTTCCTCGCCCTTCGCTCTGCCCGCTCCTGCTGCGGTTGGAGCGCCGGGCTTGGCCGGGTCTCACGCGGGGCAGCCGTCAGCTGCAGGCGCCGCCTGCCTGGAGCCCAGCCCCGGGGAAGGAGGGCGGGCGAGGGAGGGGCCTGCCCGGGGAAGGAGAGCCGTGTCTCCCTCCCTTCCTCTCTCTTTCCCCGCCGCCTGCCTCTGCAATCGGGAAGCAGAACTGACTCGGGGTGGAGGAACCGGCGGCGCCCAAGTTCCCCGGTTCCTCCCGCGCCACGTATGCGGCGGCGACGATCGTGGTGATCGGGGGCCGGGGCTTCCCCCGAGCAAAAGAAGCTTGGCAGCGACCGTCCCTCGATTTCCCCGGCGAGGCTTCCCAAACCACCCGCAACTTTTTTTTGTGTGCAGAATTAGGGCTGGTGCATTGGCACGCGCAAGAGGCTCCTTTCACACGAGTAGCCAAGCCCACAAGATCGCAGGGGGCGGGGGGGGGAGAGAGAAAGCTTGGGGGGAGCCGAGACAACCGTGTCCAGAAAAAACTTCTTCGTATACATCAGCCTCCCAAAATATCCGGTGGAAGGTTAAATTATTTGAAGGGGCAGCCTTAGGGGCGGACCATGTGTGAGACGCAATAGTTTCTCAGGGTAGACGCGGACACTGCGGTTGGGGGTGGGATCTTGCTCCGGATTTTGACTACTGCATTGTAGAGGGCGGGGGGGGGGAGTTGGTAAGGATTTTGGCCACTGCACTGCGAGAAGCACGTTATTGCTTTAATTTAATTTCGGAGCAGTACTTGATCATTAAAATAAACAAATAAACAAACAAATAAATAAATAAAGCTTTGCTCTGGTTTGGGGCAGTATATCACAGAAACACGTCGATTACGATTTCTTCCTCTTAACAGTCACTGCATTGCAGAAATTTCTGCAAGAGGTATACGTATGATTTAAATGCAAGATTTTTCTGTGCACTGCTAGGAAACATTGTGGAAAGCAAAGGTTCAGATTTAATTTCGTAATGTAGAGTAACTGGGTTTTGGTTTTAGATTAGGGGATTTTTTTAAAAAAAAATTGCTGCAGGAAGTTGCATTGTTTAAATTGAGGTAAGGGTATATACTGTACAGTACTTCGTCAGCATGTTACATTTGTGGATTGGGGCGTCACACTAAAGAAAGCTAGTGCTGCAGTTCAGGTACTATCTTGTTAGAAACATTAGTTCCTTTGGGGGCACTCTATTGCAGAAAAAAAAAATAAAACAAGTGTTTGCTGTTAACCTGCGACTGAGTCACTGTGTTTTGAATTTAACTACGTTCAAAATTGTTTTATGTTTTACTAAGTGCAAGTGCAAGCCATACTTAGATCTACCGCATAAAACAAAATTCTAGTGTACAGCTAGCCTTGGATGTAGCATTGCAGTATAAATTTGGTGGTAAAATTTTATTTGTACTGTAGAAAAAGTTGTTACAGGTAGCCTTTCCTCCACAATGCCTGCTATTCTGTAGTTCTAAAGAAAAACATTTCAGTAATATTTTGGTTACTTTTCAATTGAATATGCCAAGCTATGACACCTAATTACATCCTATTGAGTTCAAGGGATGTGCAGTTTGGGCCTCACATGGTCTTGCAAGTGGCGTCCTCCAGCATCCTTCACTCACAGAAAGAATTCTTACTTCAAACAGGGAATTTATTCTTGCAAGCTACTTTCCATGATAATAGCCACTCAGGGTGAAATATGGATACTGCTATAAAGCCATGAACGTGAAGAGAGTACGCCGGTTTTTATTTGGTAAAAGAAAACAAAGTATCACTGGATTAAGGATATGGGCCATACTTTTCTACCCTTCCCAAAGATGTACTCTGCCAGGATATTGTCAGAAAGAGGAAAATAAGGTAGAAAATAACTTGTCAATTTGCAGTGCTCAATTAACCTTGCACCTTTTCCCTTGAAGTAAAAAAAAATTTTTTTTTTACACATTTTAAGCATCCTCCTGAACGAAGGAGCCCCGTCAACGACAAAAGTCTGCTTCAAATCCCACCCCAAAACCCCTTCCATTGTATATTCCCCCTGAGGAACCTTATTGTCCCAGGACTTGCTTAACCAGCGGTGAAATGAGATACTTCCTCCTGTTACTGCAATCCTGTGGTTAGTCCATGCATCCATAGAAACTTGCTGGCTTCGCCCTTCTCCCCTCCCAGACAATTTGTCTTACCGGTAGTTAAAGAGGGTGAGACTTGGCCCTGAGTGACTTGGTCCCAAGTTAATGACTCACTGTGTGGCCTTCACCAAGGTGCACTTCTGAACTGCAACAATCTATTCTGTGAAATGTAAAAACCTCACAGAGTGACTACAAAATAAAGACTGTAAATACCGGTAATAATAATAAGACTCCAAATTTGTTGGAAAGTTTGCTGTTGCGGTTGTGTTTTTTGTGGGGTTTTTTTGCAGGCTCATATTTCTGACTGCTTCACCCAAATAATTTTGACAATGCTACTTTTAAATTTACATCAGCAAAACAAAACAAAATAACAAATTCTTTCCAGTAGCACCTTAGAGACCAACTAAGTTAGTTCTTGGTATGAGCTTTCGTGTGCATGCACACTTCTTCAGATACACTGAAACAGAAGTCTGAAGAAGTGTGCATGCATACGAAAGCTCATACCAAGAACTAACTTAGTTGGTCTCTAAGGTGCTACTGGAAAGAATTCGTTATTTTGTTTTGACTATGGCAGACCAACACGGCTACCCACCTGTAATCAGTAAAACAAGGAGAGGAAAAAGCTGGAAACTAAAATGATCCTGGACCAGTTCAACACCTGCCATCCAAAACTAGGCCAAACAGAAAGGTCTGAGGGTGCTGAGGGTCAAACTTTGGTCAGCCTCCACCGGGCAGTGTCCTGTATGTAGATGTGCTACTGAGAACCCCTCTGTGTATTGCCAGAAGGCCTTGGTCAGCAGTACATTTTGCCAAAGAGCCAATGGAGAGGGGAAGTGTCAAGCGAAACCCATCCACAAACTCAAAATTGGGCTATTGACATTTCTACGGCTTCAGCTACATCTGTCACTTTACAGCACCTCTTGGCAAGGGGCAGCTCAGATGGCAATAGTTTCTGACCCATCATCTGTTTCATTTATGTCCTACCCTTCCTATAAGTGTCTCAGTGGAGGATCATTTCCCCCATTGTATCTGCATAGCCTTGCAGGTGGGTTATTAGACCGAGAGTGACTGACCCAAGGTTACCTGCTTGGTTGCCAAGCTGGCGTGTGAACACAATTTCGTTGCCAAGCTGGCGTGTGAACACAATTTCTCACCAGGCCACGCCCAACGCTATTGAGTTGTGCTTGGGATATGACTGCTGTTGCTTGTGTCAAGTGTTCCCGATGACAACTCCCAATTTTTGGGTTCCTATGTTGCTGCAACAGCCTGTAACCGATCCACTAGTTGCCGTTTTGTTTTATTTGCAATCAAAGAGGCGTTAAAATGTTTTGCCACTATATAGGAAGTCACGCAAGTGTTTGCACAAAGTCCTTTAAGGCCAAGATTGAATCACTCTGGTCTGCCAAATTCATAGCTCAAAATAGTCCTAGAAAACATTAATGTACTGGGGGTGGGGGGGGATCCATGAACCTTTGATCTTTGGAACCTCATACTCTACGAAAGCATTGCAGATTCCTGTGTATGAATTATGTTTGATGGACTGAGAGATGCAACACATCATTCCACAAACTGGAGTCACAGCATTCCATCCATCCCTACAAAAGCAGAGCAAGGTGGGGGCACTCCCCCTTGAGGAGTCCCCCTACACACACTAGTTTCTTCAGGATCCCAGATGGAAAATTAGATCTGGAGTTCTGCCCACCTGACTATGCTTCAGAGCCTATTTAAATCCCCTGTGTTAACTAGGTGCTACATGCAGAGCTCAAGGTGACAGCAGCAGGGAAGCAGGTTGTTCCAGATTAGGCAGTTTCCTCCCCCCACTAAGGCCATCCCAGTGCACTAGGATCTGCTTCACTTGCTAGACTTCGTCATGTGCTTGAGCCCAGACCATGTGCCACTGAAGCTGGTAATATTCCACAGATAGGTGCATTTTTCCATGTCTGGGAACTTCTTGGGTCCCACCCCCCATTCTCTCTCTTCCCTCCCCCCCCCCCCAGCCATTTGTAACATCCAGCCTCATAAAGGGGTTTGAGAGAATTCTAAAGCTTGCTTTCTATTTTGTGACATTTTGGTTGGACCTAATAAAGGTTTGCCTCACCGTAGCTTTTGGAGGTTGCTTTTTTACTGGTAAACCAATTCAGGTGGTCCATTGCTGGAGGGCTTATAGAATCATAGAAGTGTAGAGTTGGAAGGGGTCACAAGGGTCATCTAGTCCAACCCTCTGCAATGCAGGAGTCTTTTGCCCAATGTGGGGCTCGAACCCTGAGATTGAGCATTGTGCTCTACCGACTGAGTTATCCCTCTAAAGACAGCTATCCCTCTTCTGCACATCCAAGTACAGCGGATCTACCTGCACTGCGTTTGCTGGATTGGGACACAAAAGTCTCGGATCCGAGTGCATTTTTCCATTAAATGGATGCACTAAATTCTAGCCAGCTGCAAAAGATCTCTCCCTTGTTCATCACTGCATTCAATCTAATTAATCTAATCCACTTTCCTAATCCCACTGCTCATGTAAACCAAAAGGGTTGCACACCCTTTTAGTGCTGTAATATAGTCCAAGCTACGCACCTCATGCAAACAATCACAGAAACCATATTGGGGGAAAGCACTTTTGGAAGCCGGCAGGCAAGGGATTCTTTACCTTTTCCCTGTCTACCGCTTTTCTGCTGTAACTACCGGTACCTCTTCACAAACCTCTACCCTACCCACCATCTAGAGGTGGAAGTGCATTTCTAAAGGCATGTGGAAATCAATGGGGGGAGGGAGGAATCAATGGGAGGCAACTATAGTTTCCTTTTCATAATGAAAAAGGAAACTAATAATGGGATTTTAAGACGCTTTCACAACATCACTGACTATGGAACTCACTACAACAATATGTTCTGATAGCCAATAGTTTTGTTTGGGTTTTTTAATAGCATTAGAAAATGTACAGAATGCACACAGCATCAGCAGCTATTTTAATCACAGCGAGCACATCCCTCATTTTGCCAAAAGGGTGTCCCCAGCTGGAAGCTAATGGCTCAACCCATTATTGCCCTTGTTTCCTGTGCTCTACATGGCAAATTGCTCTGACTCAGCAAAATTGTGTTCACATGACTAAGGGTTTTCAATGATTCAGCAAATGCTGGTTTACAGTCATTCCGGTCTGGTGTGTGAACTGGCAAATCAGCACCCACACCTTAGTTGTTTATTTGTTCAGCATTTCTTGTTTGTTTAGAAATTCCTATGCCACATTTTTTGCTGCCAGAGCTGTCCTTCAAGATCCGTAAGTTTGATAATTCCTCAACAGTTTGGGGGCTTTGGAAACCGACCAGCTGTGATCTTATGGAACACGGAAAGAAAGATAAAGAATAGTTGAAGCAACTTACTATATTGAGTCAGTCAACCCATTTAAAAGTGAAGCAATATGTCAAACTATGTATACAATATTTCTCCTTCTGGCCTTAGTCTGTATCTGGAGGTCTGAAATCTTGTAGCTTGTATAGCTTAGTCAGAGCCAGTTCAGACATGCAGAATCTGAGCTGGTTCAGCTGTCTATGTGAAACCAAGGTCAATTTACAGAATGAACCATATGTCCCAGGCTGTGTATGGAGGCACTTGCACAATTGTGGAAACATATTTTTCGGCTGCTGCAGTTATGGGAATCACCGGCATGAAGCACACCTACCTGCATTTATTTATAAATACACCTAGAAGCCTTAATATCAGTATGTGACTCCACTGAGTAAGAAAGCATTGGATTATATCCAACATAATTTATCTGTAGTTGGCACTAAGCTCCAATTCAGTCTGAATTCAATGTTCTCTGTTATGGTCCATTCACACATACGAGCCATCACATGACAAACATGAATGTGTCTATCTTTCAGGCACCAAAGTCACTCACTGAGGAGATATTGGCATAGCCATAAAATAATAGCCTCTGACCAGCGAACTATTTTGAACATCTAGATCAGCCCAAAGTAGTTGTTTAACATGGATGATTTTCTATACTCCATTTTTTTTAAAGGTGATTGTGTTATTTCCACTGACCCAGTTTCCAAAACTAGAACAACCATACTGATGGTCCTATAGCTTTATTAATACTTTTGACAATAGAATAGCAGATCTCTATTTTCCCGGATGCCCCTGATTTAGAGAAGCAATCCCGGTTTCTGATTTGATCTCAGAATGTCCCACTTTTCCTTAGGAAGTCCCTATTTTCACTGGAGAAATTTTAGAGGGTATGGAGCTATCTGACCCTCAAGTCGTCTGAGGGCAATCCTGTATAGGGAAGTTTTTAAATATTTAATGTTTTATTATGTTTTTATATGTGTTGGAAGCTACCCAGAGCAGCTGGGGCAACCCAGTAAGATATATGAGGTATAAATAGTAAAATTATCATTATGGAATGGGACGTCCTATTTTCATCGGATAAAAGTTGGAGGGTATGGAATTATAAAAAGTCCCACATAAAAAGGAACCTTTTGCCTCTCTGTTCCACCGAAGCTACAGTTGGCAAACTCTTTAATCCTGAGTATTTGGATTTGTGCTGGTATAACCCCGTTTGATTCACTCAGGCTGGATCACCCCACCAAAAATATTCATGCCAGCATATGTATTTACATTACTGAGCTTCTGCAACATCCAAACCCAGCAATTTAAGGTAGGTAGCATATTGGTGGAAATACTACATGCCACAAAGGAGAAAACACACACACACACACACACACACACCACAAGGCCTTTAACAATCCTCCATGACCACAGCAAATAGTTTAACAAGGGGGGAGAGACTTTTGCCTATGCCCCCAATCCAATTCTGAAACATATACACACACAAAAAAACTAACTTCAGTCTCTCCTTCCAGATTCTTCTGTCAGCTCTCCAAACTAAGCAAATACCTGTAACAATTTCCTGTTCTACCTCACCCACATACTCCCGAGTAGGCCACAACTCATGCCCAGAGAGAAGGATGTTTCAGGTCACAAAACATATCCACAACCATCCCCTTAAAGTTAATTTATATCACTTCAACAGTTGTGGCTTCTCTCCTCACAGAGGTACAATTCCCAGCACACTAAACCAGGGGTCAGCAAACTTTTCCAGCAGGGGGCCGGCCCACTGTCCCTCAGACCTTGGGAGGGGGCGGACGCGGACTATATTTTGGAGGGGGGGAAATGAACGAATTCCTATTCCCCACAAATAACCCAGAGATGCATTTTAAATAAAAGGACACATTCTACTCATGTAAAAACATACTGATTCCCGGACCGTCCACGGGCCGCATTTAGAAGGCGATTGGGCTGCATCCGGTCCCCGGGCCTTAGTTTGGGGACCCCTGCCCTAAACAAATACTGTTGTAAGCAGTGTCCAGGCGGAAATCGGCAAATAAAAATAAATTTTAAAATGTTGAGGGAAATCCAGACATATGGCAAGCCATGTTGGCAGTGTCGTTCTTGCTGATTTTCCTTAAAAAAGAAGTTCAAAATAGCTTTAAGAAACTGCTTTTGGCCGGTGGGGGGGGGGGGTTTGGGGCGGAAGCTCAACAACTTCTTTATCAATTTTTGAAATACGGCACCCCTAGGAAATAGGTCATTGGCTGAGGCAACATCAAGTTTGGGCTTCAGCCTAGACCTGTGGGAATTCTCCAAGGTTTCCCTAAGCGCATGAGAATTTTAAGTAACAATCACTTGGTCAATTTGTGCCTGTCATGTTGCCAGAATGTTATTGCAATTATATAGTTATGACACCATAATCAATGCTAATAGTGTGTCACCTGTGTCTTGATATGTATAAACGTGCTAGTAATTGTGCAGAGCTTAGTAAGTGTGAGATCTCTGGTCTTAATCTATAGGTTCCAAGGATAGGGAGCCTGTGACCCTCCAGATGTTCTGGGGCTCCAGTTCTCATCACCCCCAGCCAGCATGCCCAATGGTCAGGGAAGATGGGAGTTGGAGCCTGACAACATACAGAGGGCATCACATTCACTTCCCAGTATAGAAGTGTCAGAATGCTACCATGGCAGTCCCTGGTTTAAATCTCAGCTCAGTAACAAATGCACCAGGAGGCAAGGCATTATTACTTGTTCACTCTCAGCCTCCCATATCCATAATATGGGTTCAATAGCAGTGATCTGCCTTACAGGACTGTTGTATGGATTACAGAGATAATGTATGGGAAGTACTATGAATGTTTTGTGCTTTTTGTCTTGTACAGGCAACTCCCCATTTACGTGCATGCAGGCACGCATCACTGCGAACCCGGAAGTGGCACGAAAAGGGGCAAAACAGCGCTAAAAGAGCACAGGAACGGCAAAAAATGGTGCAAAAATAATATCTAGCAATCCCACAAGTAGAATCCCAAGAGCCTTTGCGCCAACGTTTGAGGCCTGTGGAGAGTTGGAGTTCGAGCAAGAAAGTTTAGAGGGAGTAAATGTGGTGGAGTTTGGTGGATTTTTGGTTTTTTTTAAGGGTTTCCAGGGGTTTAGAGTGTTTGCAGGCTTTTTCAGTGGTGCTCCCAATATACGCTTAAATGAGTGGTGCCTTGGAACGTAACTCCTGCATATAAATGGGGAATTGCCTGTATTTTTATGCTGTGAACCTCCCTGACATCTACAAATGTAATAACTAAATAAATACATACAAACAATATTCGAACTGCGCTTTATAAATCTCACGAGGATGTGAATTGTGTTACCTTCCGCAAGTCACACTTTTCCTGGCAGGTGGCGTTTGAAACACCCCTTAGGGTATGAATATCTAGTTTAACTGGTTTGTGTCTAAAGGAATCCGGAGCATGTAGAAATCAGAAAGCCGCCAGTTTCTTGAGCCTTGGATGTCATGCCATAGCCTTAGTTGTATCCACAGCAGGCGGAGCTTAGCATGCTAACCACAATCAGTGACTTGTTCTCCAGCCGCTGGCTTCTCTTGCTCAGCAACTGTCCCAGGCTGTCCCACCGAGGTGAGCAACATCTCTCCAGGAAGAGCCGTCCACACTACGTGACCTAAATATGAGTCGCAGCAGCCCAGCCTACTGTGTGTTGCTATGGGCGGCACATGGGAAATAGTGCAACTCTTGGAAAAGACATGTGCGACTTCACAATCACCAGGCCAGAGGTTACAAAAAGCTGTACTGTCTCCCCCCAGAGAGACAAAAAAGAAAAAAGAAAAAAAGGTTAAGGGCAGGGAATAGAAATAATAGATATAGAAGCCTTTGCTGAAATATCACACTTGATCTGAATTTCAAGCTTCTTTAAATTTGTTGTGGACAAATCTAACGATATTTGGAATTCATTTTGATAAATGCCCTGTTAGGTCAAGGTCTGGTTAACTACAATAACAATTCCACCCCCCTTTTTGTAATGTACACAGTATCATGTTTTCTGCCTTGTTTTCTACATGGTACTATTTATTTATTTTTCTTATTTTTTTGTGTGTCTTATCTTACTCTGTGCACTTGTAATTTTGTACTTTTCATTTTTCAATCAAGAATATAAATCAAGAGAGCTTTTGGTTTCTCTTAAATCCTGGCACATTCAGACAATGTCATTGATTTTCTATGATGATGATGATGATGATGATGATAGATTTATTGCTCGTTCTTCACCATGAGGTCCCAGTGCAGGCTAACAACAATTTTTGAAGTCTGAGGTCCAGATGTTGTCGTTGTGCAACTCCCCTCACCTTTGGCTATGCTGGCTGGGGCTGATGAGAGGTGGAGTCTGACAACATCTGGAGGGCCACAGGTTAGAATCATAGAATCATAGAGTTGGAAGAGACCACAAGGGCCATCCAGTCCAACCCCCTGCCAAGCAGGAAACACCATCAAAGCATTCCTGACAGATGGCTGTCAAGCCTCTGCTTAAAGACCTCCAAAGAAGGAGACTCCACCACACTCCTTGGTAGCAAATTCCACTGCCGAACAGCTCTCACTGTCAGGTTCCCCATCCCTGCTGTGAACAAACAGCCCCCTCATACTGAGTAGATCTTGCCTTCAGGCAATGGAAGGCAGTCGCTTCAAGCAGTCAATAAGGAGAGAAAACAGTTCTCTTGTACAAGCTCATGCCCAATAACAGTGCCAACTTGGCGGGCCCCTCATCAGGGAAGGAGGCGTGAGTGAAGATCTACACCAGGAACAAGGGGAGCAGAAAACCACCAGCACCTCCTATTTGCCAAAAGGCTGCTGTAGAAGTGGCACTGTTGGGGGGTAGGGAGCTGCCATCAGCATGGTGCTGATAACACCAAGGTTGCGGGTTCGATCCCCATAAGAGACAGATGCATATTCCTGCATTGTAAGGGGTTGTACTAGATGATCCTCAGGGTCCCATCCAACTCTATGATTCTGTGATTCAAGATCTGGCCTCCAAGGAGTCTGTGGCAGCAGCAGTGGGCAATGGATTCCTTGGAGGTTGAATCTGCTGCCCCTATGAATCCTGCCACCTGAGGCAGTTGCCTCACCTTGCCTTATCGGTAGGAAGGGGGAGATACCCTTGAGCCCTGTGGGTGCCAGCACATCCAGGAATGTCTAATCATGGTGGCATGCAAATTAAGATTCTTCCGGTTGTAGTCTCATCCAAACTCAGTTGAATTAAAAGCAGCAACAGGTAGCCTGGGAACTGCTGAAGGGGAAACAGCTGGACAAATCCCAAGTACATGTGATACAGCCTGTCTGCCTTGATATAATACCCATGAAAAACTGCCTTGTTTGCTTTAAGAAAAGCCTAGTTTATCTGGTGCAACTCATAATCACTGGGCTTGGGACCCACAACCCATCACCTTATTTACCATTCTTTATGTACCGGAACTATCAGTACAAAACAGCAGTTAAAGCGCATTATTAACCCGAGCTAAGGGCATTCCCAAACATTTATCACATATTCTATATAATGGCTGGTTTGTTTGTTTGTTTGTTTTTTAAAAACCACCAGCTTGAAAACTTAGATAGGTTCTCTATATTGCAGAGAATAAGGCGTTCCAAAGCGGAGGGGGGGTGCCCGCGGGGGGACGGGGTTGGGGGGGGGTGAGAAAGGTTGGAAGGAATTGAGCCACCATTATCGGCTCCCCTTGGAGGGAATCCACTCTTATTTTGAAAAGCACTGAATTTTTATTTTCCCCACCCCCGCCTCTTTCCCGTCCCTGCATGATCCTTTGCCAAGCTCTAAATTGGCAGCCAGCTGTGGCTGAAAAGGAACTAGGTTCTTTCCAAACATCACGTTAAAGCATCACGTTTTTCAGTGATATTTCCCCCTCCTTCCTCTGTGTGTGTTTTAAGCCTCAACCTCTTTTGATCTCTCAGGGAAAGCTCAGAGAGAGAGAGAGAGAGAGAGAAGTCACTTCTTAGGAATGCAGCAGACACACAGAGAGATACTCGCACGCACATAAAGCGGGGGGGGGGGAGGAGAGGCACGACTCTGTCCATGCGAACTACAACTCCCGGCAACCCTTGCGCTGCACCGAAGAAGCCGGGCGCAATGTGCCTGCTGTGGCTACTGCAGCAGCGGTAGAAAGTGTGTCACTGGGGCACGAGGCTCTCCCTAGGAGTCACATGGTGGATGCTCCAGTGCCGCGTGCTGGCATCTGCGCAGCCGCAGGCAGAGAGGGAGACCAGAGAGTGAGTGAACCCTGGCAGAGTAAAATTTTGCAGGCAAAGGGAGAGGCAGCAGCAGAGTGGAGCTCCCGGGCCGCTGCGAGGTTTCTCACATACTCAGCCGCTCTCGCGCTCTATCGACTTTTGCACTGCGGCTCTCAGTGCTAATATAATCTTTTAAAGACAATTTTAAAAAGGGCACATTCCCACCAGAGTTCTGTGCAAGCTGACTGGGTTCCCAGCCGCTTTTGCAGCATAACTTTGGGGGGACCAGAAGAATACCGAGGAGGAGAAAGGGGCAGCCTCTCGCTCCCCCTCGCTCCTTCCTCGCCCACGGAATCTCGGCTCGCTTCTTCGCTCGACATGAATGACGGCTGTCAACTGAACAGGATGGCCACTTTGGATACGAACAACAACGCCCCAGGTAAGCCTCTCGCGGCTAGCTGCCTTGAGGGAACGGGTCATGCAGTGCTATTCCCCCTTCTAAAACTTGCCCCATAGCCTCCCCTTCGCGACGACCTCCAGTCGCAGAGGTCTGGCGCTTCAGCGTCTTTCTCGTGCACCTGCAGTGAAGGGAGCAGTCCTCCTGCATCTACTCGTGGGGCGTCTGCTGGAGTTGGGGTGGCGGCGGCGGCATTGAGTTCCCAAGCAGGGTAGTATCTCCCCACCCTAAATACCGCAAGCGCTGATATAGAGATAGGAACTTTGCAAACAACCTTAGAGTCTCATATATAGCATTCAGGATCCTGCCTGATTGCGCCCCCCAAATCACAAGGAAAGAGAGGTGCTGGGTTTTGGAATTGGGAGGTACAAGAGCTTCCCTATTACCTGCCCCCGTTAGCCCATCATACTTCTCTATTTCACCCCCACCCCCACCCAATTAGGAAAGGTTTATTTTTCATCGTTCTGCTGTAGTTTCCTCCTGGGGGAGGGTGGATCGGTGACAAGGGGAGCAAGGGAAAGGAGTTAATAGGTGTCAGTTTCAGGGAAAGAGGTCAACCTTCCTTCTCCTTGTGGGGGGAAGGGAGCAGAGTCAAATGTCTTCCCTGGGCTACCAGTAGCGGCAGGCGACGCCCTACCTACCTTGTCCTTTGGGGAGGGTGGGATTAGGGCAGTTGTAGGGAGAGAGGATCGGGGCTGCATTGCTTCCACTGTGAGCATCACATACCTGGTGTTTTCTTGGGAGGAAGCCTTGGAAGGGGAAGGGATGCCCGGAGATCTCCTTCTGATATTGCCCCCCTCCCCCCACTGATGATCCTTTATTGGTTATGGGGATTTCTCTTCTCCTTTTACTCCCCCTCCACCCCTTCTACTTTGGAGTCACACTACTAGCACCCGCACCCCGCTTCGGAATCCCACCCTTCCTGGGATTCCCCCTTCAAGCTTTCCCATTCATCCTCTCACGTGTCCCCTTACCCGGCTCAGCCACGTGCAACGTTTGTTTTCCCTATCGGCTCCGCCTCCGGTCGCCTCCTATTGGCCGAGCTCGCCCCATTAGCTCATTAGATACGCCTCCAGTGGAGCTACGTCACCATCCGGGAAGCTCGAACGTTCCCGAGTTCGCCGTAGAGGGCGCGGCTGAAAGATGGGCCATCCCTTGCCAGGGAGGGGAAATGGGAACCAATGGGCGGGCAGGGGGCGGGGCAAAGCGTGATGGGTGAAGCCGGGACAGAAGCGGGCAACGTGCAAGTGGGACACGTGGAGGTGAACTGGCCGACTTGCCAGCCTTCCGATCTCGCTTCCTAGTTATTCAGCGCTCGGGAGGTAACCATCAATGGGTCTTTTGGGAGTGCGAAAGTCTTGGACGGGCAACTTAACAGAGCATGAGAACCGAGTGGGCGAATCACTCACGTTCACCAGTCTTTGCATTCTGGCGTGTCTTATTTGGCTGGAAAAATCAGGCTTCTCTTACTATTTTGATCCCCCCCCCCATCTCAATCGTGTAAGGTCACGTGTTCCTTAGTGCATGTGCAGAGTGCCTTCCGTTTGTGCCTCAAACAGTTTGCCGCAGTGCATATACTGTACAGAGTGCGTTACTTTGGTGGTAGAAAGCAGGCGATATTTATTGGTGCACATGTGTTTTTAACAGCATTGGATAGAAAATAGGGAAGTAACAAAAATTCCAAAACCCCCCACCTTTATGTTCTCTAACTGGTATTTAAATACTGGAAATTTAAATGGTATTTAAATGCTGGAGGAGTCATTCCAGCTTGAGGAGGAATGGTGGGGGACTCAAAAGCTTCCAGTATTTTCAAGACTGGGTGGCACAAATATTTTTTCCTGTGGTCTTTGTTTCGGTATATACTACATTTGTGTTTCTGTTAGATGTAGATACTGATTAAGTATTAACAATAGAACTGTGTAACAAAATGCACCCTGGGCAGTTTAAGTGAATGGTATTTGTCTAATCCAATAATAAGGTTTTAGGGTTCCCTTAAAGGAGAAAGTGTTTAGGAATGGGGAAAAGCTTTCTGCATTTGCTGTGGGTTTTTAAAGATCTGGTGTTTGGGGTTTCAACACTTCAAGAATGGGGAAGGATTTGCGGGGTCAGGAGTCACCTATGTTAGAAGATGGGAAAGTCTCCCAAAGCCATGTGGCTGCCCAGTTCTAAGTATATTTACTCAGAAGTAAGTCCCAGTGAGTTCTGTGTGTCATTCTCCCCTAATAAGACCTCATAGAATAGCAACCTGCATTGTGTGGATTTTAAAGGTTGTTTTTTTTTTTAAAGATGTAAGGGCTTGTTTTCTTTTTTCATCTCTTGTGGATATGGTTTGTATGTACACCTACCATGTTAGTTTTGATTCCATTGCTGGGTTAGTAAGTTAGTGGGCCCAAGGTGGTTCAGGGATGTAGGTGACAGAGATCCCTTTTCCTTTGATTGACCTTGTTTTGAGCTCTGCCCCCCTAATTTTATTTTTGGTGTCGCTTGCATATGGACCTTCAATGCTACTTTTGCTGCAAGTCCCCCCCCTGCCCCCTTTTGTATCAGCTGTCCTCCCCTTTGGGGTGAGCAAACGGGTAGCATGTGGCCTTGTGTCAAGGACCACGTGTGCTTACTTAGTGATGCCACATGTGTCTCCAGCCACTCCTGGCTCCTTGTCTCTAGAAGACTGACAAGACACACTGCAAACGGACAGGACACACCTTTCCCTTTTTTCACACCCATCTGGAAGATTGCCAACTTGGTCCACACATAACTTCCACCCCCGCTGTGCCTTCTAGCAAGTTCTGTTTATCCTCCCTGACCCACTTGGGGCAGTCATCTCCCTGACGCAACCTGCATTTAATAGCTGCACGGAAGCTAGGGACTCCGAGCCGGGAGGGAAGAAGGCTGCAAGATTTGCATACCTTCCTTTGCAGGATTCCCTGCACCACCCTTCCCATCCTGAATTGCTAGATTTGAAAACTCTGCTTCTTGCCTTTTAAAAGAAGGAAAGTGAAGTAATCCAGGAGAGGCTACTAGTGAGGGGGGGGGGGACAACCACCATCATCAGCATTGAGGAAGAGATTACTAACAAGGTCACGTGCAAGGGATGCATGCTCAAAACCCAGACAGGATGATCACGGCTGCCCTAGCAAGCCAAATGCTGGGCTGGCTCTCAGGCCTCTGCCCACCCAAGTTCAAATCAAGGTGCCTGCTTGAAATATCCCTACCCTTATTTGCCCTTGATGATTCTCCTGGTTAAGCGTTTGTTCTGCAGAGGAAAGGACAGACTGCTTTTAATAAGCCACCAAACTGTTGCACAGTATTTGAGATATATTGGGAGATGTATGGACGGCATGCGATTAGAATAGGCACCAAAGTGAGTGGCGTTGCTTCTGGCACATCTGTTGGCACTTTGTCACTCCAGCTTTGCCCTAATTTTGGCAGGATTGCAAAGTTCTCCTGTGTGCAGAAGAGCAAGGCGGTTATCACAAGTGTTCGATCTGAGCAGCTTGCCCTGGACCCTAAGCAAAAAGTGGCAGAAGGGGATCTGTGGCCCCACAGGACAAGAGCTCCATCCAAAGCACGGCTGCTAAATTTTAATTTTAATCAATTGCTTGTCCTTTCTTCACTTCTCTTGGTGTGTGTGTGTGCGTGTGTGTGCTGGCAGAAATTGACTTGGATCACTATCCAGCTCTCTTTCCTATCCCTGAGAAGGGGGAAAGGGAGAAACTCCACTTACAGCTTTATTTGCCCCGATTCCTTTTAACGTCTGGTAAGCAACCAGTCCCAGGTGCTTGGGCCACACGCAAGGAAGGTCATTAGCTGGTGGTATCCAGTCAACAAGATAAAGGCTCCCCGCTTGTTGTTAAAGGCCTGCCTGGGCACTGAACGTGGCTTCCACACGTGACCTTGTTTATAATCCCCTCTGGCTCGGATGGCTTTGTTTTTACTTTGCTTGAGGCTTTTCCTACAGCAGTTTGGCCACTGGCATGTAGCCCAGCTACAAAGCCCGGAGCAGTGGTAGTTCTTTTACAGAAAGAAAACAAAAAGAAAACAAGCCATCTCCAGGCTGGAGTATTCGGCCCTTCCCAGCTTACCCACCTCCCTCCAGCTTCCAGGGTGGGGTGTGATGGCTTTTTTTGGCTTCCACCCAATTTTCAACAATTTCTTGGCCGCACACTTTCCTCCCTCCCTCTCCACTCGCTGCATCACTCACTTGGTGTTTTTTTCCTTTTGCAGCTCTGAGATGTAGGTCAACAACTGAAAGCTGAGAGAGAGAAAGAGAGAGAGAGAGAGAGAGAGCTGGATTGCAAGGGAAGAATTTTGGCAAGACCAGCTCAGAGCTTGTAACTGGCCAGTAATGTGGGGTTGGACTTTGCAAACCTTTTATCAGGTGTGTGCTGGGAAGAGTCAGCTCTCACATACCGGAGCAGCTTTGTTCTCACTTTCCATCGTGTTTTGATCACAAATAGGTTTACTTTAACCCCTAACCTATCGCTCCTCTAGTGTTCCCAGGGTTTCCACCTCTCCCATCTGCCATTTGTGCCTTTGAGAACTCACATGTTCACAGTAAATTACCACCTCCTTTTTGTCCATGGTCAGAGACAGCACCCCTTTGCATATAAGGCCACAGTGTGGAGAGCAAATGGGGGCTCTCTCGGGAGTACTTGCTAGGAAATACGAGTGCAGGACTAGAAACACCTTGGTCTGATCCAGCAATGCAGTTAGGTTTTCTTAAGGAATATCACCTAGTACATTTGACTCTGGGAAGAGTAGTTGTGGTACTGTTCTTGCCAAAAATAATAATAATTTTTTTAAAAAGAAATCCTATATTTGGAATTGGGAATGAATTTTAGCCCAGGTCTGCTGGATATGTACGTTTGCTGTGCTATCCTCCGCATCATAGAGCTTGGCTCACTAGCCTGAGCAGTTGCTCTCTGAAGCAATACTTATATCACATTTGTTCTCTGTTAGCATTATGGGAGAAAACTTTTCTCCTCTCTACCCTCCTCCTAATTTTATAACCCTCTGTCATGTCCCACTTTAGTAGTCCTTTTTACAAAGCTTTTAAAAAAAGGCCCCCAAATACCCAAACCTTTCTTCAGCTGCTCTAGGCCCCATTTCTCGGCTCTCTCCCCAGCCTTCCACTTCTGATTTCTGCCTCTTCTTTCCCTGCTTCCTTCCTGCCTTCGCAATGGTCTTGTTTTTCTCTTAGAGCGCAAGCCTGCAAGCAGGCTGTGTTCTTTTTAATGCAGTTACAACTTCTAGCACTTTGCAGCCTTAAAAAAAACAATAACAATACTTTCCTAGCTTTGCCGTAGTCGTCGTCTTCTTTTGGAGACAACCAGAACTGTACAAAGCATTCAGCTACTTCAGATTCCCTTTTTTTCAATGCTGTCCGGCTCTAGGGATTCGCAGTTTCAAAACATAACAGACTCAACTTGGTTACTACATAGAAAGGTTGTCAGAGCCTCTCTCTCTCATCTTTCTTGCCTACCGAAACATCTGCTTGCCTTTGCAAATGCCTCTTTAGGGTGCAGCTGTGTGGTCGGGATATCAACCGCCACAGTGAGATCCAGAAACTTGCTCCTTTTTAAAGGCAGCTCTTCCAACATGATGTCCTCAAGTTGTGTAACACAATCAATCAGTTGGGGCAGCTGGACACCAAAAGCTGTAGTGAGGTGGGATTCTCAACCCTCTACCTTTTTTTTAACTCTCTACAGGTGGCGTCATCAGCTACATTGGCTCCAATGGGTCTTCTCCAAGCCGCACCAGCCCCGTCTCTCTGTGCGGCAGCGACAGCTCCAACGGCAGCTGCCAGCTGTCCTCGCAACCCGCCTTCCCCAGCTACTTCCCACCTTCGCCCACCGGGTCTCTGGTGCAAGACTCCGGGCGCCTTTATGGGACCAGCTCCACCGGGCTCCGTGATGATGCTTCCCCTTCCTCCTCCTCTTCGTCGTCATCCTCTTCCTACAGCTCTGGAGGCTCCCCCTTGGGGCTGCAAGTGGCCATGGATGACGGGAGGCGCATCTCCCCTGCCAAAAGCACCAGCAGCAGCATCACAAGTGAGTGCGGATGCTAAGTTGGGCATGGATGGGAAGCCCTGGGGTGTTTGTGGGTCCAGCCAACTATGCCAGGAGGTTTAGTCCAAGCTCAAACTCCAGGCCCACCTTCCCCGGGTCAGTTTGGCCCTTTCTGCCAGCCACCATTCCTCCTGGGTTCTTCAAAGGCTGTAGGGATGTGTGTGTGTGTGTGTGTTGTTTTTTTTACAAAGGGTTGTTTGGGGAGTAGCAACCAAGCAGCCCCAAAAAAAATCCAGCCTTTGGGTATGGAGTCTCACAGCCCCTCTTCCTCTTTTCTTCCAGAGCTGAATGGGATGGTCCTCTTGTGTAAAGTCTGCGGAGATGTGGCATCTGGGTTCCATTACGGTGTCCATGCTTGTGAAGGCTGCAAGGTGAGCATCTCTCTCTGGCCTTTTTATTTGGCTGACGAAAGCTGGAAGGGGTTGGATCGAGGCCCACCCCCCAATATATTTTGCTGCTGCGCACAGGAAAAACCCTAGTTTTCCCATGCTAGTACAGGGTAGTGTAGCTCAAGTGAGATGTGGGAGATGGGGATTTAAGCCCTGCAACACAGCCTTGTGCTGGGAGATGGATGGCAAACCAGCTCAGGTTGTTGTACCACTTCCCTGACCAGTAGCGACTCCAGCAGCATGCAGCAGCCGGCCTGCGATAACTGTTCCTCCACTGCTTGAGCTAGCACCCCTTAGGACTGTGTCTGTTCAGGCCTCAGAAAGGTCTTCAGGTTCAGAAGGGAATGGAAGTGGGCTACATTGGCCTCTGGGAACATAGGAAGCTGCCTTATACAGAGTCACAGTCATTGGTCCATCTACCCAGTATTGTCTACACAGAGTGGCAGCAGCTCCCCAGGGTTAGCCTTACCTGGAGATACCATGGCTTGAGACTGGGGCCTTCTGCCTGGTGGGGCCCGTCCCCTGTGGTTGGCAGGTGTTTACCATGCCTCTGGACTGGCCAGGTGGGCCTAATATAACTAAAACTGGGAGCCCGACCTTCTCTGCCCTTGCCTGCTGAATGGATGAGCAGTCACCTCCTGCTGGTTCTGCTTCCAGTTCAAGTCCTCAGCCTCCAGCTCACAGCCTCAAGGGAACTGGGCTGAAAAGCAGACGCTCTCGGTTTGGGTTTGGGTACACCTGCTTGCTTGACAGGCCTAGGTGCTAATCTGCTCTCTCTCTCTCTCTGTGTCCCCCACTCAGGGTTTCTTCCGGCGCAGCATTCAGCAAAACATCCAGTACAAAAAGTGCCTAAAGAACGAAACCTGCAACATTGTCCGCATCAACCGGAATCGTTGCCAGCAGTGCCGCTTCAAGAAGTGTTTGGGGGTTGGCATGTCCCGCGATGGTGAGTTCCCTGCCATGCGAGGGTTGGAGATTTTGACTTTTTATTTACCCCTTGCAGGCTTTGTTTGGTTAGGATTCTGCTTTGTGGAATAACAATTTATTATTATTGATATGCTGCCCATCTGATTGGGTTGCCCCAGCCACTCTGGGTGGCTCCGAACACACAATAAAACATGCAGTAAAACATTAACTGTTAAAAAAAACTTCCCTGTACAGGGCTGCCTTCAGATGTCTTCTAAAAGTCAGATAGTTGTTTATTTACTTGACATCTGATGGGAGGGCATTCCACAGGGCGGGTGCCACCACCGAGAAGGTCCTCTGCCTGGTTCCCTGTAGTTTCACTTCTTGCAGGGAGGGAACCACCAGAAGGCCCTTGGCGCTGGACCTCAGTGTCCGGGCCGAACGATGGGGGTGGAGAAACTCCTTCAGGTATAGTGGGCCGAGGCCATTTAGGGCTTTTTAAAGATCAGCGACAATGCTTTGAATTGTGCTTGGAAGCTTGATGTCCTCAGTTGCCATAGTGTCCCTTGACACCCCCCCCCTTCTGTTTGCCTCCCCTACAGCTGTCCGTTTCGGCCGCATCCCCAAGCGCGAGAAACAGCGCATGCTGGCAGAGATGCAGAGCGCTATGAACAACATGGCTAACAACCAGCTCAGTGCGCAGTGCCCGCCCGAGGGCTTGTCGACGGGGCACCAGCAGCCTGCCAGCCCCCTTCTGTGCCACCAGCCGCAGCTGGTGCCACGATCATCACCGCCTCATGCGGCCTCCCCTCCCCAGCCATCTCCTTGCTTCGCCCAGTTCTCCCAGCAGCTGACGCCACCCCGCTCCCCAAGCCCCGGCGAAGTCATGGAAGACGTCATCTCGCAGGTGTCCAAGGCCCACAAGGAGATTTTTGTTTATGCTCACGACAAACTGGCCGCGGGGCCCCTGGCTCCTGCGGGGAGCGAGAACTCTCTGAGTTGGGAGAACAACTGGCTGTCCAGTGGCTACCATGGCAACGGGCCCTGCCACCAAAACGACAACTGGAACTCTGGCTCCGCCCCAAGCAACACATGTCACCAGAACAACATGAACGGCCATCGGTTTTGCCCCTCTGGCTATCCCTCCGGGGAGACAGATCCCTCCGTCGGCCAAGGCTGCCCCCAGCAAGGCGAGCCCAGCGATATCCTCTTGGTGAGTGTCGCATCCTCCTCACGTTACCCACAAGGTGCTCTCGTTTGCCAGCCAAGGCTTATTCAGCGACCAGTTCAGCCTCCAGCTGCCTTTTCTCTAGCTATTATATAGCCAGCTTGTTTTAATATCCCAGAAGGAAAACCCATGGCTTTTGCCTGAGGCAGATCAGATGAGATTTGAACTGGGAGCTTCACTAGTTGTAGCCAATGTATTGCTACGATTTTGGATATTCCTCACCACCACCTCAGCCATTTGGATATAATTTAACCAGAGCTGTTTTTCTTGGAAAAGGGGTGCCGGAACTCGCCACAAACGCCTCCCTTGCTCTCTTATAAGGACCATGGCACCCACCTGAGAGGTGGCGGAACAGAGTTCCGGAGAGTTGCGGCTGATGAAAGCCCTGATTTTAACCTGCCATCTGAGTCACAGTTGGGTTAGGCCTGTGCTACTTGCATTATTCAGGGATAGGCAGCTCCTTGTACATATTTTGTATCTCTTACATTCCTCGGCAAAACATGAGAAGGCAAAGGGTCCTCAATTCTCAGTGACTGTGGGCTTGCAACTGGTTCCATTGACTCTGATTCCAGCCCTCCACTCTTCATCTAACATGTCTCATTTTTTCCCCATCCCAACAGGCGTGTCCTATGAATTGTCACCCACATGGTCGCAGTGGCCGCACAGGCCAGGAGATTTGGGAAGATTTCTCCATGAGCTTCACACCTGCTGTACGAGAAGTTGTGGAATTTGCAAAGCACATCCCTGGTTTCCGGGAGCTCACACAGCATGACCAGGTCTCCTTACTCAAAGCTGGCACATTTGAGGTAGGATTATCTCCACCCACTACTTCAGACCCTTGCTAGTTAACAGCTACCGATTTTATGTATGTAGGAAGGGCTTATAAAAGTGTGGAATATTTATCCATTAAATACTGGTTAATTCTGCAGACTGGTGAAAATAGTGAGGAGACATGATTGTTTTAAAATCCTCAAACTCAAATCTACACCCTTATTTATCCATATACAATAATGAGAATGCATGAAGGACATTATTTGCTGGCATCATTTTGAAATGTAAACACATTAGGAGTAATTAAAGGGGTGTAATTGCTTTTGGGAGGCTGGATCCCAGACACACTCAAAAACCCCAAAGGGAAGAAGTGAAAATCATTCTGAGAACTTGTCAGTTTGTTTTGGTTCTGAAGAAGGAAAAAAACAACCTTGCGGTTGAACTTAACTATGTTCACTCAGAGGAAGTCCCACTTTCGAAGCAAGTGTACATTCTTACTTGGAAGAATAATACAGATGGCATTTGACTGTGTTGTGTGGGCACAGATCCTCATGTGTTCTAACAGGTCTCTCCCCATCTCTCCTACCATTTCCCCAGGTGCTGATGGTTCGGTTTGCGTCCCTCTTCAACGTTAAGGAACAGACAGTGACATTCATGAGTCGTACCAAGTACAGCCTTGAGGAGCTGTGGGGGATGGGCATGGGTGACCTGCTGACATCCATGTTCGAGTTCAGTGAGAAGCTTGGAGCCTTGGGACTCTCTGAAGAAGAGCTTGGCCTCTTCACAGCTGTGGTGCTGATCTCTGCAGGTGGGTGTCCTTGGGCATGAACAGGCAGGAATCGCAGTCACGTATCACAAGCTTTCTTGTCCTTACCATTCCTTGAAGCTCTCCAGCCACACCCATCCATTGTGTTTTTCTGCCCTTGTTTCACCTGTGTCCTAAGGTCTTCAAGCCTTCTACTCTACCATCCTTGGCTACCCAAGCACACACCTACACAATTCAACATCTTTTACCCTTTCTGCTCCTTATGCCTGGCACCTTCTCCCAGAACACCCACAGTGGTCTCCCTTGCTCTCCCTGCTTCCTCCTTTGGAAATCTTCCTTTCCTTGAAGCCTTCATCTCACTGCCTTAGTCTGAACCTCCACCCTTGAAACACCAACACCCTGCAACCACAGCAAACCCCTAAATTAACTACATATCTTCATATTTCTCCTCTGACACCTTTGCCTCTGCTCCTCTTTTCCCCATTGTTCAAACTTGGGAGTGTAAGCTCCTTGAAGTGGGGAGCTGTCTCTTTTTCGTGTTACCTTGCAAAATGCTATGAACAGTGGTGGTGCTTTAAGAGAGGAGGAGTCTTAATAAAAATAATTCAGAGCTCCGAGGAGATTGGGATCTTACATGTCAGGCAATCTGTGACCTTGTGGGAGGCTGAAAACGTGGTTTGATCAGAGACCTGAAAACCAGGCAGGTGTGTCTGTTGTGCTGGGCACGCCACTGTGAACATGTTACTGACTGCCCATCCCTCTCTTGTACAGATCGTTCAGGCATTGAGAACCCAGGATCAGTGGAGCAGCTGCAGGAGATGCTTATCCGTGCCCTGAGAGCCCTCGTCTTCAAAAACCACCCCCAGGAAACGTCCCGTTTCACCAAGCTGCTGCTGAAGCTTCCCGACCTGCGCACCCTCAACAACATGCACTCTGAGAAGCTGCTCTCCTTCCGCATTGATGCTCAGTAGAAGACAGGGAGGGCCTGCACATAACTACTGGACCACCCTCTCGTCTTGCCCTCCCTGCGTCGTTGCACTAACCAGACTGCTCTCTCTGGGCCTGGACCCAGCAAACTATATTTATACCGGCATAGGAGCTGCTGCCCCCACCTGCTCAGAAGCAAGCGGCCACAAGCCGCCTTTTGTAAATATCTCTCTGTATATTGGAGTTGTGTGAATAGAACTGGCATTCTTCCCTGCTGTGGCGCTGGCCACACAGGAATAATATATTGAAAACCAAAATGGCCTGGATCCACGTTCTTCCTGAAGTTCGCCTTGGTTGCCCCCCCCCCCCGCTCTCTTCTCCTGTATGGGAGGGAAGGTGTGGTGGTTTGGGACTCAGTGTGGGGGTAACCAGTTGCCTTGGCTAGAGAGGGGTGTCTATTGGAGCTCTATACACAAGGGAGACATTGGCTGCCCCCCGCAAGCCAGAAGTGAATTGTGGTGCTTAAAATGGTGGCTGTCCTGTCCCACTTATTTTGTCAGGGCTTAAGTATGGCAAGATGGCGGTTTAAGGGAAAACTATTTGTTTCCCTTGGTGTGGCACCCGCATATTTTTTCCTACTCCTACCTCTGGTCAAACCAGTTTTTGAAACACTACAACCTCCCAGCTATAAAAGGCCTTGTTATCAGGTGAAAAAGAGGAAGACCGTCCATATTACATGCAACTTTCACATCTTTTTTTTTTTTAATCCCCTGAAACCAGACGGTCTACCCTCAGCCCGATTTTTCAATAATGTGAGGCACTTACACATGCCATCAGTATGGCACCCGTCTTCCCACCCCCAAAATGTGGTGATGCTTTTTTGCTTTGGTGAGGGTAGTTGTTGTTTGTTTAGCAAAAAGGGGTTTCTACTCACCTTTTAGGTGTGGGGGCTTTAATGACTAAAATGGTGAATTGGGAGGGGAGGGGGGAAAGCCTTGAGAACAAAGGCTCCCACGATTTTTATCTGCAAAACAGAAATATCAAGCAAGCCCCACATTCTTCTGTGTTTTCATAGTTAAAGAATAGATTTTTGCCCATCGCTACTCACCATAAATGAGACACCAAAAACCAGTTGGGGCTGTGAGGGTTGTTTTTTTTTTTTGTCTTTTTTAAGGGTAGGTTTGTTTGTTTGTTTTTAATCATATATTTATTACATAAATATATAGTAAAATAGACCAGCGACAATTACCATAAAAATATCTTTCTTTAAAATCCTGACCAAAAACACAAAAAAGGGTTTGTTTGTTTTCCCCGCCCCAGACTTTTCAGGGTTTTTTTTTTCTTTTTTCCAAAATCGCACGTCACAGACAAATTGTGATTGTCTTTTTTTTTTTTTTTTACATCAGCAGCTTCCTGCTACCCAGACACAAAAAAAAATAAGAAAGGGGAAGGGAGAGGGAATAAAGATGAGGTGGAGGGAGACACAGTTTTCCCCACCAGGTTTTCCCCTCCCTCGGACTCCCCCAACCCAACACCCCTTCTGAAACACACTGAAAACCCCATGTCCCAAACGTACATTCACTAATAACTCCCTGCTCACAGTTTCTTTCCCTGCTCTGGACTGCGAGGGGGAAAAACCACAATGCATAGTATATGAGGGGGGGTGCCCCCTTTAATGGAAACTCACTTCCTCTCCTCCCTAAACCACCTTGTCTGAATCTATCATTGCAACTCCTGGAGTTAATATCCTTGCAGAACTAATGAGAATCCGGTGGGGCAGGGGGAGGCGCAGAAAAGATCCGTAGGGTACCATCGGTAGGAACTATATGAGGTATGTACTTGACAAAAGGAATACTGAGAAGTGGTAGAGGAAAAGTCTTGTCTCTCCCCCCCCCCATAGGCCTCTGGTGTGGGGAAAACTGGCTCCTAACCCCACAAATTGTCACAGTCGTCAAGTGCCCAGGAGGCAGAGGAGATGGTGGGGTGTTACTCCCCTGGAGGAGCAAGACCTCCTGCTACAAAGGCCTTGAGCTTCTCAAGACAGGTTGGACATCCATCAGCAGAGATGCAGCCTGGCAGCCGCCAGAGGAATAGGACGGCAGCCCCGCTGTTTGCTGCTTTCCCCTGGCAAGATAGGAAAGGACTGGCGTGATGGTATATGAGTGGCACCTGAGGGGGACTGGGTGTTATGGTGAACCCTGAGTTCTCTTCCTCCAAGAGTTGGGTTGAGGCACAAGTGCCATCTTGCCCCAGCAGCTATTACGAGGTGTTTTGTGATGCCCTCTGTAGGGAGATTTGGTGCACCGCAAAAACTTCAGAGAACTCCCATTTAGATGGGGGGTGCCTTGCATATATCCGTGGTACAAACTCAAAATGTGCAGATTCCACCCATCCCCTTTTAAACTAAGTATGCAAAAGCTATCTACTTCCCTTTCAGAGGCATTTTTTGAGGGGGGAAGGGAGGGGGGGTCACTGATGTCAGCGACACTGGTTGTTCTTACGGAGGGACGTTTGCCTTGCCCAGAGATTGGCCTCAATAGCTAGAGACAAGGAGATGCCCAGGGTGGAAATGTTTTCTTTGGCTACCATGACACTGCCTCAAGACCTGAGTAACCCCCCTGAAGGAGTCTTGGTGTTCCTGCCCCCTTTTTTCTCCTTTCTGGGGAACCGCTGGACGAGTTGGCTGGCTTAACTGTGTGTGTGTGGATTGAGTCCGCAGCAAAGATTGAATTGGAGTCAAATGATGTGAGAGTTGTAGCTATGGGGATAATATGAGATTGCTCATTCGCATGCAGACCTCCCTCTCTAACCACTGGCAAACAAATATATATTTATATATATATAAAAACTAGGTCTTAGGTCAGTGTTTCCCAAACTTGGGTCTCTAGCTGTTTTTGGACTACAACTCCCATCACCCCTTAGCTAGCAAGACGAGTTGTCAGGGATGATGGGAATTGTAGTCCCCAAACAGCTGGAGATCCAGGTCTGGGAAACAGCTGTCTTTCATCTCTCCCCACCACAAAAGATGGTGGTAAACCACTCACTCTTCTTTAAATGTTCAAGGGCTTGAGACAGGGCATTCTTAAAGGAAAAGACCGACGGGACAGGGCAAGTTTGCCAAGTTATTCAAAGGGATGATGGTAGTCAAACAGGTCAGCCAAATGAGTCCAGGCTGCCGGACAGGTAAAACCCAACTACAGCAGGGTTACAGCACCAGGGCCTATGCAGAAGTCACAAATGTCTGCTTCCAACAGGAGCAGTGCCTCTTGGAGCCTCAAAGGGGTAGAGATCTCCATCAACAGAAGAGGAGAATGAATTAAGGGGAGCCCACTGGGCTAAAAGATGGGTGGCTGTTATCTCTTCTCCCTACCCAAACCAAAATTCTTTTTTGGGAGGGGGGGTTATGGGCAGCAGTTTGTGCATGTGTGTTGTGTGGCACGAGATCGTGCAAAGTGCACAGGGGGGGTTAACGCTTTGTATGCATAGGGAATCTGCGCATGTTTAGTAACACACGGTTAATAGAACTATATTTATATATATATGTATATATACACACACACACACACACATTATAGGTGCAATCGAGCACATGTGCACACCCCCACCACAATTTGCACCGGGATTCTGCTCCAAGACAGAACAGATGTTGACCATTATTTTCTCAGGGCTCTAAAATCCACCCCCACCCCCTGGTGTGGAGTTTCCCCAGTTCCTGCAGCTGGATATGTGCAGTGAGTGTCAGGGAGATCAAAATATTACTTTGCAAGGAAACTTCATTATTTGGTATAAGGCAATGAAGAATTAATACCCTGCCCCTGTGTCTTTAGCTGCTTTTGCAGGCTTGTTGACATGAGAGCAAAGAGGCTCCCCGTCATGCCTCCACAGACATAGAGATCTTTGCCTAGACGGGCTATATATATAAAATATTTACAAGATTTACAGGATACAGACCAGACTATACACAGCTTGATGTATGAAAGTGCGCCCCTGCTGGCTGGTAAAGGAATAGCATTAAGGCCTCCAGAAAGAAGGGGGATGAGGGACAGGGGGACCTGACAGGGTCAATATGGGATAGAGCTGGAATGGTGAATAGCAAGTGCTTCAGCCCCTCTGACAAGGTGTTGAACAAGTGAGATCAGATGCGAGAGGTGAGGGGGAAACGACAGGAGTGTCTTAAGAAGAAGTACAGAGGTTGTTTTGATGCTCACACAGGATAGGAAGCAAGCCTCAGGCAAAAAAAACATACAAACCAGACAACCAGGGACTTTAACACAGAAGCAACTTGCAGTCACCTTTTGAGCACCATGGAAAACAGACCTTGCTGCCTGTCACAATTGTTCCAAACATACCATCGGAAAAGACCAGAGCCCTGGCACTCGCAATCCTCCCAAATGCACACACACTTGGCTGCAGTCAACCCACATGGCAGGAATATGGGATCCAAGGGATGAGGGCACACAGTCCAGGGGCAGAAATCACAGGACAGATGGGCAATGGAAAGGAAAAATGTACAAGAGGTATACTTGAATGTTTGCAAGCAAACACACACACACACACACTTGAGTTGCATACACACGCCACTCCCAAGCTTGGGCATTTATTCACATGCACACACCTCTCAAGTACATGTTCAGATATCTGGCCCAGCGCATACAAATGGACACATTTGGGCTCACACAATACACACAGCCATATCCTGCCCTCGTGTACTTGGGACACACGTACACACAGGCATGCCACAGAGTCAGGGTAATAATGCTCCCACATGGATAAACAATGCGGATTTGTGCCAATGGATGGCCCTCGGATGGCATTCAAAGCTTGCTCAAGACTCAAGGCAATCTCTGCAGAGCCCCTTGGCAGCTGAATTCCCATTCTGCTGCCCTGCCTGGTGAAGTGCTGGTGGCAGCAGGGAAGGCAGCCTTTGGTATCCTCTGGAGCACTCTTGAGGGTACACAACAGATATGAACCTGCACAGAAGCCATCTTTGTTGAATGCAGCCCCCCCCCCAATAGAAGGGTGTCACTGGCCGCTTCCTACCAGGGGAAGCTTCATCTCGGCATGCACACACACACACACACACTCAGGAAGTAGTGGGTAGAGGGACTTTTCTTCCAAATGAAGGAGGTAGATTGATGAAAGAGCAGCTACTTGTCACTTGCTTTTCTGTGTACTTGGGTGACTTAGGCTTGACCACAGAAGATGAACCAGGGATCAAAAAATGTTGATTTGTTACCCTTTCAAGACTGATAACGGAGCAGCAAAACAGCAGAAAGTGCCAAGTCTTCCGATGCATGCTTTCGGCTGGAATTTCCGCCTGCGTGCAAAAGGTAAAGCGGAAAGGGACGTTAACCTCCAGCGCCACAAAACTGAAGGATGGAGCTGGGAGCACTTTTGACAGCCTGGCTAGCAAACTGGCAGTTCCGGTGCCCAAAACAAGTTCTGAGTGCAGTGTGCATGTGTGCGTGTCCTCACATGGAAACTGTAGTGTTGCTGCTGCATGTAGGGTGGAGCAGATACAATGGACGAGAGGGCATCTGTTACATTCAGCTGCACTGAAGAGTTTTATTTTGTTTTGGTGGGGTGGGAAAAGCTGTGGCTAAAACTTCCTTTTCTACCCAAGGTCTTTTTGCATGTAGTCACTGTAGCTGCATAATGAAGAGAAACCTAAGAGCACTTGTGACTCTCAAAATACTGCAGATAATTTTTGCAAACGACAGCAACAACACTCATAGCAGGAGTCCTGTGTTTGTCTGTCTGTTTTTGTGTGTGTGCTTTAAGCAAACACAACGGCAGCAGTAAAGCTCCCATTTCCAATATGATGAATTGTGGGGAAATGTTTGCAAATGTTACACACTCCTGTTTCCTCTCTAGACGCTGCGAGAGTTATGGCTGGTGGCAAATTTTTCAGTGAGTTTAAGATTGTTTTAAAAGAAGGGTCATTGTTTGGAGTGTCTGCAGCATCGTTTGTCAATGGTGCTGGCTTGGGATTGTGGGAGTTGCAGTGCAAACCATTTTTGAGGGCATTTGGGTTGGGCCACTTGGCAAAGGCTGGTCTGAAACGTACATGGGGCTACAACCCGAGAAACTGAATTCATTCTCTTGCACTTTAGTTGATTAGTCTACCCATTACACTGTTTTTTTGCGGGGGGGGGGGGGGTTGGAAATGTGGAATGAAACTCTGTAAGTTTCCAAAATGTTGCTCTACACAGGTGTAGATGATCCCATATGTGTGATTGCACAAAGACCACGGGAGCAATTATTTCTGGAGCAAGAAGTTTTTTAGGGGTACGGCATAAACGTCAACAGCAGACCCCATCTTGGAACATACATTCCTACCCAAGTGAGAGAGGGAAAGGGAATGCCTGCTAACCCGAAGCTTCCTATTTGCAAATTTTATCAGTACTTGTATTGAAAATGTTTTAATAATAATAGTAACCCTGCTGCCCAATTAATCGGGCATATCTTTATAGTTGTTTAAACATTACACAAGGTTAAACGTTAAGAGGTTTTCCGCTACAGCCAACCCTGGAACAAAGTATCAGGGCCAGGGCTGCTAGCCAATCATAGGAATCTCTCAAGGTACTGAAAAATACCTCCCTGTTGGGGGCTCCATTTGCCACCTTCCCCCATTTCAAAGGAGATGGAAATCTATTCAATATTCCATTTGAATGCCGTTCAATGGGCTAGGGAGACTAGGTTCCAGACCAAACATTTTGAGACATGTGCGAAAATATCTGTTGCACTCCTTAGGCTTTGGGTTTTGAAATACTGACCATTACAGTAATACAAAATTCATTAAATTTTTCAAGGAAAAGGAAAACAAGTTTGAGTTGGGGAAGGGCTGCGGATCAGTGGCAGATCTCCATGTAAAACACATGAAAGTTCACCCCCCCCCCATGTTTCCAACGGAAGGATTTCTGGTAGCAAAGAGTCCTGCCTGAAACTTTTGGAGAGCCGCTGCTTGCCGGAGTAGATGTGACTAAGCACGAGGAAGCTTCGTGTTTTGTTTTGTTTTTCTGGAGGATGTGTGGTAAAACGGAAGAACGAGGCAGGAGGGTGCGAGCAAGGAGGCACCACCAGTGGAGCAGCGGGTGCAATGGATGGACTGATGGGCCCCCAGTTTATGAAGCGAGATCCAGTTCAATGGAAAACGGCAGTTGCAACTCGTTCATGACCAGACAGCGAAGCTTTTCTTGCCATCCCATTCTGCTGGTGGAGAATTCTGACGGAGCGATAGAAACAGGACAGCCCCATGAGGAACTGTGTCACAGGCTGGGGGGTCAGAGGATGCACAGGGAGGAAGAGCGGGGAGCAGAGAGTCCAGAGTGTTCTAATCCTGCCCCTCTGAAGGGATTTCTTGCATAGCAGGAAAAGAGCAGATTAAGGAGTAACCATTCATGGAATTCTTGAGTGTTTGAAAGGATGCGATATCAAGGGGAGAGGAAGCTGGGTATAGAGATTCGGAGGTGGGTATGGTTGCATGCGACTTTTGCGCAGCCTTTAAAAATCCGGCCAAAGACACACACTGGTGGCTTCTGGTTGGAACTCAGCCAAATGTTCTCTTATGGGGGAAGGCTGATAGTTCAGGGGCAGAGCGTATGCCTTACAGGAAGGAGGTCCAATCCCTGCTGCCTCCAGCAATAGGATATCCAACTAAAGGACCATGGGTCTTCCCCTCCCCTTTCTTGGCAAGGAAATGGGGTGGGATTTTGATGGGCAATATGGCCCACGCCCTTGCTGTTGCTGCTCCAGTAATAGTCTGATTCGTGGGGGGGGGGGGGACCTAAACTGCTAGGAGACTTTTCACAGATCTGCATTGTGTTTCGCTAGGTACAAAATCTGGGTAAGACCTCTCTTGACGCCTTGGGAACGCTGCCGTTAGTATGGCTAGGCAAACCTGGATTAGATGGAGCAATGGGCTGACTTTGTATAAGGCAGATTCATATGTTCATATGATGGATTCTTGGTTCCCTCTTTAGAAGCTCCAGAGATACTGTGACTTCCTCCGAAGCCTTTGAGAGAGGATCAGAGCCTAGTAGATCAATCCTATGCGTGTTTACTAAGCAGAAAGTCCAGGCAGTTTCAGTGGGACTTAATCCTGGGTAAATTGCATAGAACTGCAGCTTTAATTGCATAAAAGTTTTGGGACGGATGGACAGGCAGGCAGGCACACACACACACACACACCCGTACAAACACACGCAGAGCGTTCTTAAGCTCATTGCAAGGTACAGATATTAATGCAAGAAGGGAAGTGTTCTAAGTGCGAAAATACCTCTGTAATGCTTGCTTATAACAGGCTTGCTGGATTGGTTGTCTGGGGGGGGGGTCACAACAGGTTTTAAAAATTAGTGGAGCGGGAATCAGGGAGGAGCAGAATTACTGGGTCTGCAGCAAGAAGGGGCAGAGTTGAGTTATTCATGTGCGCTGGCTGCTTCTCAATGTCTTTTGTGGACAGGCAAGACTGAGCATGAAGGGATCTAAGCTTCTATTTATAGGGCTGCTCTGTGTATGTGCACACACGGGGGACAGGAAGTTTTATGTCTCAATTTAAGTACAAGGAGAAAATGCCAGGCTAAAAAGTCGACGAACCAGGTTGTGGAGTCCCTCGTCTTTGGATACTTTTCTAATTATTATTGCATGGGCATTAGGCTTTGTCGGTGGTTTGGGCAAGACTGTCCCGGTCTCTGTGAGGGACTAGATGTTTTGACTCCCAAGAAGACGACCACCAGAGGGCCCCCACCCCACATTTCAACAGATTAACTCACATCTTCCAGCCAAGAATTCGGCAACTTGCACGCCCCCAAGATAAACAATTTCAATAGACACAGCTGCAATTCCCCAGGGGAGACAGTTGATGGGAATACAACTAGGACTGTGTTTACTCTGCGCTTTAAAAACAAATGGACATCTAAATCTCACATCGAGAATAGCTGGATGCTGTGCTAAGAAAAGCCGAATAATTGAGCAAAACTGCATTATGTGTGCTTATTTTGCATAATGTATTCCGCTTCTGCAATGGAGCCTTGTGCTCTCCTACCCTCCTCACGAGAAATTCCACTTAGCCCCACTCCAAGATATTTCACCAGGTTTTCCAAGCTTATCTTTGCAGCCGTAATCGGTTAGGAATTAGCTTTCTTTCTGAGAACTGGGACTCCTGATGACCTGTGTCCTATGCCAAGTCCCTATGTCTGTATGGAATAGTGACAGCCCTCTAAGATCACTAACCATGCTGTGGCGGCAACCTGGAACTCTAAGCTCTATTCAATACCATCGGCTCAGCAGCAACACGCGCCCCCCCTCCCCCAAACATATCCCACATCTTTATAGGTGATTAAAACAAAACAAAACAAACAAAACAAAAAGACTACTTGTTTTTCTTCCAACCCCAATTTCGTTTGCGTGATTTTTCTTTTCTTTTTTTTTCTTTTATGTGAACAGACCCGTACAAAGATTTTATCTTCTTAATTAAAAAAAAAATTATACATACTTATATATATATTTTTTTCTGTATATTAGCTTAAACTGGAGCTGTGTTTCTCCATGCGCCGGCCCCTGAACCTTCAAAACGGTACATCTGACATGCACCCAACCCATCGCGTTAAAAAAAAACGTTCCCCACGGCGTCTTGAATGAGGTAAGAGGTAAAGGGTTTTTTTTTTTTTCCAACGGAAACCAAGTGACAGAGGAGAGAAAGAAAAGGAAGAGAAGCGGAGACTGAAAAGAAAAGAAAAAGATTATCACTCCCCTGCTCCCCCAATATTACAGTTGCAAAAAAAGGGGGGGAGGGAGAAAGAGAGAGGGAGGACTGGCTGACAGATCACAAAGAGATGGATGTATCACAGAATATGTGGCTCAGGCAAGAGTTCTGACCCATTAACAGCATTAAGTGCCAAAATAAGGGGATCACAGTCTGGTTTGCATTAAGGGCAGAAAACAAACAGGAAGAAGAAAGCGGGAAGCTGGTAGTTGTTGTTTTTTCACCTTAAAAAAAACCCCCACTTCTCCCAATCTGTAGAGCAACTGGGATCAGCAACTGGAAGTTCCAGGTCTGGATCCGGACCCCGAAGCTCCAACTGCTGCCCCCTTGCCCCCTGCCAACCTAGAGGCAGGAGAGCTGTGTGAAAGGCCTCAGGGGCGGGGGTGGCTATGGCAATGGCAATGGGAACTGGCTGGCAAGTCTGCTTTGGGGAGCGGGAGCGAAGCCTGGCCCTATCACTGCCATACTCTGTCCTCCCTCCTCAAAGCGACGCTCCTTTGAGACTATCTGCTGCCCAGGTCTTCGGAGGACATGCCCGTTTGCCGAACAACCAGGAATAAACAGACAAGCAGAATGCTAAAGTGAAGGAGGAGGAAAGAAGGGTTCAAACGGCAGACGCAGGCGAGACCCTGACCAGAAACCTGGGACATTCCTTTTTTTGCGTTCCTCGCGCCAGCTTGACAGATCGGGTTTTTTCCAAAATGCGCCCAGGTTTCCAGCTGGGCTTCCTCTCACCTGGTTGTTGCCTCCTGAGGTGAAGGGGGCCTGGTTCTGCCCATGGTGCAAAGGCTCGGCTGGCGCGACCACCCTGGGTGGTCAGGAGGTGTAAGTGCACCAGAAGATGGGGTGACCCAATGCCCCTCTGAAAGGGGGGAAAGCTAGATTGGATCAGGCAGTGCTATCCCCGGAGAAGTCAGTTCGAAAGCCCTTTCCCCAAAGCCCTGCCACCCTTCCCTGGGCATGAGTTCACCTGTGCTACAGCAGCGCTGAAGGTTGAAGAGTGTATGGGGTGTGGGACGCTACGGGGAGGGGGAAAACTTTTTAAGTGGCGGGCAAAAACCCCCAAACACTTGGCACCTTCCCCCGTTCGGTTAGGGACCCTCCAGATCTCTTAATGCTAGTAGGGTGGCCTGCAGGTGTCTGGGTGGCGGGAGGAACGCTTGCTACCTCTGCCGTCCTTTCTCCTGTATTGATAAGTGCCATTTGCAAAACAAAAACAAAACAAAACATCCCCCCCAAAACGACAACGAATAAAGAGAAAGGGGGGGGAGAGGACTCAACCCTTACTTGACTCTCTCGGAGGGCTGAGGAGCCGGGCTCCAAGGCTCGCCGCTTCCCCAGAGAGCAGAGCGCGTAAGGGAGGGCAGCAAGGTTATTATAGTGCAGCAAGAAGTGTACCGCCACGCGGCGCGGGGAAAGCGTGTGCAAAAAGAACGAGCAAGGGCCCTTCCGAAGCAGCCCAGTGGGGAAGTTGCATGCGGACTTTCAGCTTGGGGAGGGGCAGTGTAAGACTGGGCGGGGCCACGTTAGACCAGCCCACCTTGCCCAACATGGAGGTAGATTGGCTGAAGCCTGGGGCGGGGTGGGGGGTGAGTTTCAGGGGCAGGGAGGAAGGCAGAGGTGTGTCCTGGAAACCCCTCAGCACTGGAACACAAAGTAGGCACCTCTTTGGTTCAGCCCTGCAGTGCGATTCGAAGCAAAATATAATAGATCTCTTATTCAATCACCTGTTTTTCCCACTAGGGGGAGGAGTGGAGAGGGGGAGCCTTTGCCTATTTCCAAAGTGCATTTGTCCTCCCCGTGCGGACCGTAAGCCTCAATTTGGGGTTTCTTTCTTTTCTTTCCTTAATCACCTGTGTTTTGCCAAACCACCTGCAGCAATGTCCCCTCCCCACCCGACCTCCAATAATTTAATAGGATTTCTCTCTCTCTCACTCTCTCTCTCTCTCTCTCTCTCTCTCGGTTCCTTTTCTTAACTTTTTTTTTAAAAAAATCTTTTATTCCTTTTACAAAAAAAGTGCATTTTATATTTTAGCCTCCTGGGGAGGGTAACTAAATGCTAAGAGTTCTAAAAGGAAAAGGAAAAAAACAAAAAACAAGAATATAACAACCAAACACACTCTGACGTTTCCTGGGACTGTTATGTGCAAAAGAAACATATATATATTTATATATATTGGTAATCAAGTCCGTTTAAACGAGAGAGGTTTGATCAGGGCAAAAGAAGAGGTGCTGACTCGTTCCAGTGCTGTCAGGGGTGGGGGAACTCCTACTGAATGAGGAGAAGGGCAAAGAGGTGTGGGGGTTGGGGGGGAGTAAAATATGGATTATTTTTCTTAACATTGTGTCAAAAGATTTAAGACAGATGTCTCACCCTGGAAAGACAGCTTTGGGAGAGAAGGGTATTGGAGGAAGAAAGATAAACCAGGGGGTGGGTGAGTGAGAAACATATTACCCACTTAATTTTTTGTGTTTGTCTGCCTAGACAAAAAAAGAAGTATTGGCTGCTGCACAAGTCTACCGCATAACGAAGGTGGGGTTTTCTTTTGTATAGTTTCGACCTTTTGTGTTTTTTTTTTGGTGGCCCGACCCCCATCAACGATGTCTTGCCTCCCCTTCCTTGTGATTCACTGACGCTGACGTGCAATATTTAGAAAAAACAAAACGAAAAAGAAAAAGGAAAACAACAAAACAGAACAAAAACAAAAAAAGAAAATCTGTTGTGTCCGAGGTGATGAGGTTGGGGGGGGGGCCCTGCGGCCCAGAAGTCCAGACATCGCCCCAGTCCCAAACTGCCCCATCTCCCCAATTCTCCCACGCCACCCTGTCTGCCCTCCCCTCCCCCCCTTAGACTTCCTGATCCTCGAAGACCTCGAGGAAGAGCGGGGGGAAGAGCTCCGTGGGGCATTCCACCTTCATGTGCAGGAAGCGGCTCGCGTGGCAAGCTCCAATCATGCGCAGGTCGGTCACCTTCATGAGGAGCTTGGGCCAGAAGTGGGGAATGTTGTGTTTGCGATAGTTGATGTAGTGTTCAAATGCCAGCAGGTATGTCTCTTGGCATTTCTCAATCTTGTCGACGCAGATCAGCCCGCTGCGGTCTGCAAAGGAGGGGCACAGAGAGGGCGTGAGAAGGTGCCCGTGGCGCCAGGTCCAAGCCCTGCCTAGCCCAGCCTCCCACTTCCCCGCAGTGGCACACAAGCAGAGCATGAGCCCAGCAGCCTCCTCCCACTCGGGATTCCCAGCGCCTGGTCTTCAGGGTGCATGCGTGCCTCTGACAGCTATGTCGGCTTGTCCTCCACGAATGTCATCCCTGGCTGAAGACGTTTGAGCTGCTGGCTGTCATGCCACCTTAGGGTCATGAGCTCCACAATTTTACTGCGTGCTGTGTGCTTGCTTTTGCTTGTCCTGAATCTTCCAGCATTCAGCTGGGTGGCCCTGAGCTGGAAATTTCCATCCCGGCTCTGGATTCCAGTCTGGCTGCTTACAGCCAACTCAAAAGCCAGCTCCTCCAGCCAAATCTCAGGTTAGGAACGCAAGCCCACGGAAGCCAACCGGGTGCCTTTGTTTCTTAGTTTGATCCTTTTACACGGTTTTGTGAGCCTTGTGGTATTTTAGGCACTGTGACTTGCAGTTATTTTTATGGATCATAGTTTGTAGTTATAAATTGCAATTGTCAAGAGTGAATTTCTGTTTAATTATTATTTGCTGATGTTTCGGGAGTTAATTTTACTGTTCTAATATAGATCACTGAGTATTACTTTATTATTTGATATAAGTTGTTCCATTTTAAAGTTATGTTTTATTATGATTTTGTGGTATTGGACCAGATCATTATAAGGTATGCGTTCTCTGTTGTATTATTTTGTTGCTGCAAACCACCTTGTGTATAGTAATATAGAAAGGCGGAATACAAATTACCGTACTTTTCCGTGTATAAGACTAGGATTTTTGTTTTTTTACTTTAACATAAGGTTAAAAATCTGGGGGCATCTTATACATGGATAGTGCATGGGCCCATTTTCTAAATTTGGGGTCCCCAAAAGTAGGGGGCGTCTTATACATGGGGGCGTCTTATACACAGAAAAATACGGTAACCGTGAAATGAGACCGTCTGAACAACTGCAACCCTACATTCAAGCTGGCCGCTCAGTGCACCCCACCTGCAATTAATGATGCAGCTCCCCTCCAACCCGAGCCCACCTCTCTAACACCCACTTTAATTGACCTTGGAGGTGGCTGAATTATGCTCCTCCTGGCAAACCCACGGAGTGGTTATCATATTCTCTACTATATCACACCTTTCCTTGTCCCTCCAGGCCTGCACTGACCTGCCCAATACCCAAATACACCCTACTCAAAACGCCACATATGCCCTGCAATAGTGGCTCAGGCAGCTATGTTCATAGGTGGGCCCAAGTCTGTGCCTTTTAAGGGAAGGGCTCAGACAGTGGTAGAGGATGTGTTCTGCATGCAAAAAGGCCTTGGGGTTTAATCCCCAGCATTTCCAGGCAGACGCCTGTCCAAAACCCTGCCCAGCTGCTGCAAGTCAACACAGAAAAGAAGTGGGAAACCCTCCTGGGGCGGAAGCCCAGATTCCTACTGGACCAACCTTCTAGTCAAGCAGCAGGAGTGATCAAGGCAAAAAGGAGGTTTTGGCAAAGCAGGCATGCTCACCACTTCATGTCCATACTGTACATGCAACACACACAGTCGCCTGCAGATTTTCACTCTCCCCCCTCCCACAGCCAGCAGTTAGTCTTGGGGTGGGGGTGGGGGAAGCATTTCGACTTTTTCCCAAGCCTCATTGCCAGATCTTCATGGAGACTGCCACTGCAGAAGGGAAGGTTAACCCTTCCTTCCCCTTCTGCACTCACACAACAGCAGCATGTACTGTAATTAGGCTTGGAGGAAACCTACTATTGGAGCAGATAGTAAGGGTTTCCCCCAAGTTTAACGCGGCAGCAGGGGGCGGTGTTCAGTGGGTCACATGGCACAAGGAAGGCGTTAACCCTTCCCTCTCCAGCTGCGACCAGCTCCAACCCCCCCCCCCAAGCCCAGTGTAGCAATTTGGCTAAAAAAAACCCAAACCCTTCAGTTGGAGTGGTTGAAAGGGCTTCTTAAAAAGCCCAAATTCTATATTTTTGGCACTGCTGCAGCATATGTGGAGGATTCATTCTTCCCACCCCAATTGTGACCCCCTCCAACAAACCCGCCAAAATTAGGCTTGAAAATAGCCTCTGATTGGCTCCAAGAAAAGGCTCCCCCCCCAGCCTGATGGCCGAGAGTGAGCAGAGTGGGGGTGCTATGGGCCAGATGGGGAGGCCACACTCCAGTGGCCCACCACTGGCATAGAAAGTGCTGAGCTGGACGGATCCATGGCCCGACTCAGTATGAGGCAGCTTCCTACCCATCCCCGTTGGGGGGAGAGGGAGGCATATGCATAATCAGACCCAGGGCTGGAGGGGGGGAAGTGTATATCCCGAACCCTGTACCTGAGGACATGAGCAGCACAGCCTGGAGCAGCGCCACTTCGGTGTCGTCCAGGTTGAAGGCAGAGAGGGACTTGCCCAGATCAAAGATGGCGTCCGACACCACGCCCAGGCCGCCGTTCTTCAGCTGCTCCCGCTTGACAGCCATCTCGCCGCTTAGCGTCAGCGTCTCGCTCTCGGGGTCATAGCGCACAGCCGCCCGCAGCGACATGATCTCCATGCAGCAGCCCTTCAGAAGGATGATCTGGTCCTCACAAGGCAGCTGTAGGCAGGGAGAGAGGCATGGCGGTCAGTGGCAGCCTCGCCGCTGTTCAGCTTACTAGGGCAGTGCTTCGCAGAGAAGAGGGCCCTTTGCACTCTTTGCTCCGGACTCCATGGAGTAATGCGAGGAGGGTTTATGAGGAGACAAGGAACGGGTGCACTAAGGAGAGATCATGGAAGGAGAAGGGCCAGAGTCTGGGCATGAATCAAAGCAGGGTGAAGAGCAGCGGGGAATCAGGAATCGCCTGGGAGCGGGGAAGGACTTGACACTTCTCTTCAAAAGCCACTTGTTTGAAGGAAGAAGGAAGAAGAGTCTTTTGACACCTTAGTACACTTACTGTGGCACATGTTTTTGTGGACTACAGTCCGTATCATCAGCTGCATGAAGAAGTATTCCGAGTTACAGGTATATTATACGCATGGGTTGGGTGGGTGGGAATTGGAATGTACATAGCTATCCTGAAATGTTTCTTGAAACAAACTCCTACCTCTGAGAATGTTCATCATTTTGCAGCCATTAGTCGCCCAATATGTTACTGCTTCACAGCCATTTCCCCCTTTTAGGGTTTTCGCCTTCATCAAGTGATCCCAGCTAATCAGGAATCACATAGTGGCCACAATGACATCATGATGCTACACAACCAATCTGGTTTTTGCTACATGCTCGGCTCACATTACTGAGACCAAATCAAAGCATTTCAGAGTACCTGGACTGGTCACTTGGGTGATCCTAGCCAATCAGGAAGCCCATTCCAAGGCAATGCATTCCGAACCAACACTCTTCCTTATCGTTTTGATTTATAAAAGGTTGCTGAAAGAACCGAGCACCTTCTGACACTGGCAGAGGCGGTCGTGAAAATTGTCTGTCACTTTTGGCTCGGGCCTACCCTTCATCAGCACCTCAGCTTGATTGGACAAACCCTTAATATTTCCTTCTGATGGTAAACCATAGAGATTGTTATGGTGGGAGGAAGCAAGAAGCTGGCTCCACACCTGTGGCTTTCCCCTTACTAATCAGTGTAAGGGGAAGACCTGTGATCTCTGCACATTCAAGAGATTATCGCCAAACTCCTTTCTCCCCAACCCTCTGACAGAATCCACCCACCCACCTTGCTTACCTCTGAAAACATGGGCAGTTTTTTGGCAAAATCCACCACACGGGTGATGGCGGGGGTGATGATCTTCGTAAACTCGCTGAACGCCTCCAAGTCCACTTTGTCCCCATCGGGCATGGAGGCCATAGGTGACTGACCGATATCTTCGGGCTGTGAGTGGTGCGAGAAGAGAGGCAGAATCATGACTCTGCAGAACAAAAGTTTGGGGCAAATATACCTTCCAGTCTCAAAAACCACCAGAATCCGACTCTACTTTTACAACAGGAAGAACTATGCGTCCTGAATCTTCTGTTGATGAGCGCTGCACGTGCAGCTTGCTGGGAACTAATGGGCAAAACACACTGAAACACGGCCTCCTTTTTAAGGCACACAACACCATTAGGCATTTCCCCCTTGTTGAACTGTCCGTGCCTGTTCTGAAGAACGCACAACCCTGGCAACACAAAACTTTGCAATGTAGGCTTTGGCACATCATCAACATGGCACCCATGGGCACCCACAGGGTCCCCTGCCCTGCTGAAATTAGATTATGCTGTATATGTGCTAGATTATGCTGTATATGTGTAGTGCCCAGAAAAGTTTCTCTGGGTTACAAATCTGTCCACCAGCACGAAAAAGCTCACTGCTGTATCTCACACCAAAACTCCCAGTTTCCCACCAAGTTGTTGCTTCATTTGCAAAGTGAATAACCTTGATGTCCCTTCACTGAGCCAGTGCACATTTCACGTTGGGGCTCTGTCAACAGTGCTGACAAGATCTGGAACAGTCTCATGTGTTCAAGGTAGGGAAGCTCGAAAATTTCATTCAGCTCTCATTTTTAAGTGATTCACACTTCCAGTAGGAGGAGGAGGATCAGAATGCAGTGATTCTTAAGGTTCTTGGCTCACAAGAAGTACCAAAACGCACCCAGAAATGATTATTCCAGAGTGAAACGCATACAAGTTGTGTATTTTGTGAAAATGTGCATTCAGAAGTCCTGTGGATGATAATGCGGCTTTGTTTGCATTTATTTCAACGTGAAGCCTGACACAGAAAAGGAAGTTGCAAAAGGTCGATCAATTTCTAGCTTAAGGCAATCTCAAACTACTTTCCTGCATTGTTAAAATTCAGTTTGTTTTCTCCTGCTTTGCAATCTGTTGTCTTTCTGCTGGGGGGTGGGGGGACAGAGAGAAACTGTTTCCTCCTCAAGTGGAAAACGGGGGTCTATGCAGGACAAAGACAAATTGTGTTCTGTCCCCATGAATATTTTCCTGATTTACCCTCGTCCATGCAAGTAAACGAACACACACTCCACTTACTTATATGGAGCGAGGGGGGGAAAGAATGCAGTCGGGAAGGAGACAGAAATGCTCTTGTACCTTAAGAGCCCGTTGTCACAAGGGCCTGCAGGATTCCTCCAATTATCCTATAGGACACCTGAAGTTCTGCTGCCCCTGCTGAGTGGGTGCAGCCCTGTGCGCTGGAGCAAGGCACCCCTCCTGTTTTTAATGTGGGACATTAATCATCCTTAAGGGCCTGTGACCCACCCGTGTGGGGGATGGGGGAGCTTTTATGGTGTTTAAAAAACAACAAAAAACAACAACAACCCACTAAAAATGGTGCATTGGACTCTATCACACTTCTCTCCTGCTCTTCCTTTGCAGAACTGAAACAAGGTTTGTAGTTTGTTCCCCCCGTTCCTGGGCACCTGTGTTGCTTTCAGGCCATTGCCCAGCCTGAATTTCAGAACTGTAGCTTAATTTAGAAATGTGTTTGTCTGTCATTGCAAAGCTTAGGAGTTTGTGTGTGTGTGTGTGTGTGTGTGTGTGTGTGTGATAATATTTTTATTGGTTTTCATTATAACAAACATCTTATAACAATAAACATTAAGAATAAAAAATAAGAATTTGAAAAACTGTTATCATTTTGCATGTTTGTGCATTCAATTCAGTACCAAAATATGGGATTTCTCCAATCCCCAGACTTCCCTCTACCCCCTCTACCCTTGTGTGCATTTGGTGGTGGGGAGAAGAAGGACCGTAGAGAGAAACGTTTCTCCAAGCGCCACCCTTTCTGCTGGCCTCTGATTTCCTTTCTCCCCCTCCCCTCAAACCCCACTTCCCTTGACCTCTATGTCCTGAACTGCCCTGGTACTAGCTGGCTGTGGCCAGAAGAGGGCACCCGACACCAGCAATCGCTACTCATGTAAGGCAAGGGGCAAGGGAGGGGGCTGGGTTGGGGGGTTTCCGGCCCATCTGCCCTTGGAGGGAGCCAGAGGTCACAGCTGTGTCCCTTTGCTCAATCACCTTAACCCTTCAAAGGTCCCTCTGTAGGGCCTGAATCATTTGGGAGGAGGAGAAACCTTTATTTAATTAAAACCATTGAGATCTTGGATTTTATTGCCATATGTTTTGACTTCCGAGCTTACTACCAGCGCTAAGTCTAAGCAAGGGTTGCAATCCCACCACATTATTATCATTTTTTTTTTAAAAAAAAAAAAGGTCAAATTTAACGCATACGAAAGTCTGGGAAAGGAAACCGATACGTTTCGTTCAGCGTGGGCACCACCACTGTTAAGCAGTTTTAAACCCAATCAATTTCAATTAGAGGGTTTAGCAGATGCTTACATATATCCTTCTGAAATAGAGGGGGCTTCAAAATTGCTTATCGGAAATTTGGCTGGAGTGTGCACCACCGTGTATGGTTTTATACTACTGATATACAGTTGTACCTCAGAAGTCAAACAGAATCTGTTCCGGAAGTCCGTTCGACTTCTGAAACGTTCAACTTCCAAAGCACGGCTTCTGGTTGACTGCAGGAAGCTCCTGCAGCCATCTGGAAGCCGCAGATGCCCTGGCGGACGTTCCGCTTCCAAGAGAACATTCGAAAACCGGAACACTCACTTCCGGTTTTCGATCATTCAAGAGCCGAAACGTTCAACTCCCAAGGCGTTTGGGAGCCAAGGTACGACTGTATATTTGCACACATATTTGTGTGTGTGTGTTGCTTAAACAGCCCACCTGCTGAAGGGCAATAACCCTAGCCACCAAAAAATTAGCTCAAATAAAAGTATAGGCTATTAAACCATTTAAAAAAGAGGTTTAAAAGTAAAAAGAAAATTTTAAAATACATTTATTACTGCAATTCTGTACTCTCCCTCTTAGAAGACAGCCTCTTAGGAGGGGGGCTTATGTATGAACAGACATGCCTAGGGTTGCACTGTAAAACTGTGTTTTAAACAATAATAATAATCTGGGGTGATGAACTGGTGCTTCATGGTAAAAATGCCACTGTCTGACTCTTGTGGTCCTATTGAATCTTAATCAAAGTGTGGTTTTTAAAAAAGGAAGGGGAAGATTATATGATACTCGGTTGCTGCAAGACAGCAAAATTCAGTTGTGAATAAGGCCCAACAACAACAACAACAACAACAGGAAGGGGGAAACCTGCTTCTCTGTCCTATTGATAGGAGACCACACAGTTGAATGATCCAGCATTCATTTATTTTTGTAAGCATGTAAGAAAAGGCCAGGCTAGACCCGGCATGCTAGATCTCCATGCACAGTAATGGATGGATGGATGGATGGATGGATGGATGGATGGATTTATTTACTTACTTACTTACTTACTTACTTACTTACTTACTTACTTACTTACTTACATTATTATTATTATTATTATTATTATTATTATTTTATTATTATTACAGTCATACCTCGAGTTATGTACGCTTCGGGTTGCGTACTTTTCGGGTTACGAACTCCGCTAACCCGGAAGCGCAACCCGAAGCGTGTGCGATTTGCGCATGCGCAGAAGCGTTTTCGCGGTGTGCGCATGCGCAGAAGCAATGTTTTGGGTTTTTCGGTAGACCGAATTATTCGGGTTACGTCCTTTTCGGGTTACGTACTGTAACCCGGAACGGATTAAGGACGTAACCCGGGGTACCACTGTATTATTATTTTAGGTACGAAGGAGCGTGTAGCGTGTGTTCTTTATATTCTGCTGCAAGCCACTCAGAGTGGCAGGGGCAACTCAGCCAGATGGGTGGGGGTACAAGCAATAACTAATAACAGTAATCATTATAATTTTTTAACCTGGAAGACTGCATGGAAGTTGGTGTTTTCTCGAGAACATCTTGACTTTGGTTATAGTGTACTGTCCAAACCCAGGCTTGCGAAGCTTGTGGTTCGTCTGGAGCGAGACAAACCATAAGCCTGGGTTTGGATGCAATACAAACTCAAACCACGGCTTGGTCCCAGTAGCATGGCAGCAGCATGACCAAAGCGGGAAAAGCTGCAGGGTTCCTCATTAAGCACAAAGCCATGGTTTAGCATTATATGCGAAGTATGCCACTGTAGCAAATAACAAGCCAGGTAGAACATGAGCATACCTTGGGCCAGACGTGTGCTTCCAGCTTGTGTTAAACCATTTGCGTACCACAAAATTGTGCGTTTGTTTCCACAGGATTAGGAAGACATGCAGGAGAAGTGGCCCGTATGCATGGCTGGCTCCCTAGGTAGTAACCATGTCACTTCCTGTTCTCTATAGAACCTAGCTCACGCACGGCAGAATAACAACAAAACCACAAAGGAAAGTGTTAAGCAAAGCTACATGGGACTTTGCATGCACACACAGACACGTAACCCAGCCCTGATGCAAAACAAGATATACCTGTTGTTATCTGCTCATTTGGCACCCTTTATTCTGCCAGATTTTCAAAATGTCTGTGAGCAAGCACGCAAAGATTGAGGGGAAGATATGGACGCTCAGAAACCGGGGAAGAAGAGCCAGGAAACGTTAATCCAAAAAGAAAGCAAGGAATAAGAAGCAGAGATCGTGTGGGATCCGGCACCAGATCAATTCCGACAAATGCATGCAACCTCTGGTTAAGACTCTGCCTGCCACACCCGCCTCCACCATTTACCAGGAATTTCCGCTTCTGCTTCCAGTGGCTGCCTTGGGCGTTGGTGCTGCGGTGCGCCTCCGTGGCGATGTGGATCAGCTCCCACTCCTCCGTGGTTGGCTCCGGCCTGTGCTGAAGGGATTTCATCATCTCTTCCTTGCGCCGCCTCTCCCGGTTTTCTTCAATCAGCTTCCGCTTGGCTACCCTCTTGGAGTCATCCAGCACCACTAGGGGGCGCGAAGAATGGAGAGGCGTGAGTGGGCAGCGGGGCCTCACACACAGCCAATCAGAACTCTGTGAGGCGCCCATTGCATCCTGCAGCCCACTAACCAAAGCGCTGAATGGCACTCACAAGAAGCCATTTGATTGGCTGGCTCCTGTGACAGCCTATGGAATTCTGAGGCCGCTAACTCCGGCCTGTGGGGTTCTCATGCCTCAACAACGGCCCCAATTACATTGGGATTAATAGATGGTCCCACACAACTCTACGTTGGAACAAGCAGCATGCCACCTCCCTGCCCCCTACATTTATTTCTGTGGTGGGATCCCCGGTTGCAACCGCTCCCTCCCTCGTCTTCCCCAACCCTCACATCCCTCCACAGCGGGCGCAATGCCCTTACAGTCCATGGCCATGCCAACGGCAATGCACTTCTTGAATCGGCAAAGCTGGCACTGGTTGCGGGTGATCTTGTCGATGACGCAGGAGGCATCGTACTTGCAGGAGTATGTCGGGTGCAGATTCTTCTGGATGGTCCGCCGGAAAAAGCCCTGCAGAGGGGAAGAACGGAATCAGAACCAGGCAGTCCTGAGAAGGAATTACGGTAGCACCTTCCGTTCTCCAAGCCACCCACGCGGGTCCTGTTTTCTAACCAACGGGGCACAGCCCTATTGGCACGTCCAACAACGGGACTCCTGCCCATTCTAACCACCAGTGCCAAGCGTATTAGGGCTTGCATCTTAGAAATGCAGGTCCACCAGGTCCACCAATGGGTGATTTTCTATTGTGGAAGTTGAGGTGGTGCGCTCCCATGTTCTTCTTCTGTGGTTCTAAGCTACAAGTCCTGGGGCTGCCCCCAAAGGCATGGGACACAATTGACAAGGATGTTTTCCACCCCCTATTGTGCTCTCGTACAGCTCTCATTCACTTCTGTCTAGGTGTATGTTGGAGAATGTCTCAGCAAGTTGTGCCTCATGGGTTGGATCTGCTAGCTCTCTCTCTCTCTCTACAACCTTTAACGACGACTCAAAGCTGCCACTAGTTTTTCAACTCCTTTCAAAGCCAGGAGGACCCCATCTTGCACTCCGCCCTGGCTAGCAATCTGCAGCAGTCAGTAGATTCTGGGGTAAGAATCAGGGGCAGCCCAAATCTCCGTCGTTTGAATGTTCCACTTCAGGAACAGAGAAGTCTTGAGCTGTCTCTGCCTGCCTTTACTGTACATGTCTGCCTTTCTTTTTCTCTTTTTGTTTAGTTTTGTTGTCCTCTCTTTCTCTCTCCTCTCTCAAAGAAGAATGTGTGTGCGGGGCGGGGGGGCAGGGGGAATGCTTCTGGCAAGAGACCCACTTTAGGTCAGGGCACAGAAGTTTGTTGGTCATGTTCCACCAATTGGAAACTATTGCACTCAACTGCTTCCAAGCTATTTCCTGTCTGCCTGGGTTCAATAGTGGAAGTGAGCTGGGGAGAAGATTTAAAACAGCCGAGTCGAGGGGGGGGGGTTTAACCCCACCCTCCAATGCACACTCATTTGCACACTGGGAAACCCAGACAGATGGGTGGGATATAAATAATAGAACTATTATTATTATTATTATTATTATTATTATTATTATTATTATTATTATTATTATTATATAGGCAAGTGAGAGAGACCTACTCATTTGCTAAACACACACTTAGTTTGGTCCTAAAATGTGTCCTCCCTCATTAGGTGCTCAACATGACTGGTTATCCAGCCATGCTGTTATATTAACCCCAGAATCTTCTACCTGCCACTAATGCCCTTTTAAGACACGCCCCCCCCCACGGTGCCCAGTGACCTTAGATCACCCAGGAAGGCTCACCAGGTGCCAAGATCATGAGAGGAAGGGGGCATTGGAATGAGGGTTGCCTCTTTGCAAACAGTACCCAGTGCCTAACTAAGTCATAATCAGCATCACAAAACTGACTTTAATACAGTGCAATAAACAAATCCCTCACCTGGGAAAACCACATGTTGTGCCCTGCGGGAAATCTCAAGATCAGCACTCAAAAGTAATGCCTGGAAGTCAATACTACAGAAGAAACAGTAGTCCCTGCCCCCCTTTTTTTGGCACAACCTCCTTCAATTTCTCAGCGTGGATTCTATTTTGCCTCTCTCTTTGCTGTTTCCTTCCTCAATATGCTGCTCCTTTTCTCACAATTTTTTTTTTTTTTTGGCCAACTGGAGTTGAAACTCCCACAAGGTACATACAGCAAGGTGGCCACCTCAGTTCATAGGTTTTTAGACACCATTAAGGGCAGCTGAGCGAGACGTACACGTATTTCATTAAATAAGCTACATTCATAACCTGGCTTTCTTCCAACAAGCTCAAGCTAGCAAACATGACTCTCCCCTACATATGTTGTCTTCTCACCAACCAATGTGAGGTGGGTCAGGCTGAGAGGGTATGACTGATCCAATGTCACCCAGTGGGCATTGTGGTTTGGGAGGAGGGGGAGACATTGAGCCGGTGTCCTAACAGACCTAGTATAGCACGCTAACCACTATACCACACTGGCTTTACACAGGATCTGACCCTTGAGGCACACAATGCACTAGAAAGTTCTGCTGTACAAAAACAAAATAAATGGCAGCATTCTTGCCCACTACAATGAGGCTTGCGCAAAAGGATGCCATGGTGAGTTGCATTATGAGATGTGGGGTGCCATTTGAATTTTCCCAAAACTGCTGGGTTGAACTTAACCAGGCCCCTTGGGCTCATTCTCCCTTTGATTAATCTGAGCCTCTACCTGCAGCAACAACCCTCTCCTCCAGTAAAGTCCTTCCTGATCATTCCTCAGGCACATCTCACCTGCCCTCAAGGGCCTTTTAATTCTACTCTACCCCATCCCCACTTATTTTGTGAATCCATGAGAGCCAGTGTGGTGTAGTGGTAAGAGTGGTAGACTTGTAATCTGGTGAACCGGGTTCGCGTCTCCGCTCCTCCACATGCAGCTGCTGGGTGACCTTGGGCTAGTCACACTTCTTTGAAGTCTCTCAGCCCCACTCACCTCACAGAGTGTTTGTTGTGGAGGAGGAAGGGAAAGGAGAATGTTAGCAGCTTTGAGACTCCTTCGGGTAGTGATAAAGTGGGTTATCAAATCCAAACTCCTCCTCCTCCTCCTCCTCTTCTTCTTCTCTACTTCCAAATCTTCTGGTTTTGTCCACCTAATACAGTGGTACCTCGGAAGTTGAACAGAATCCATTCTGGAAGTCCGTTCGACTTCCAAAACATTTGGAAACCAAGGTGCGGCTTCCGATTGGCTGCAGGAAGCTCCTGCAGCCAATCGGAAGCCGCAGAAGCTGTGTCAGACGTTTGGGGTTCCTAAGAACGTTTGCACACTGGAACACTCACTTCTGGGTTTTGCGGTGTTCAGGAGCCAAAAACGTTAGACCTCGCAAGGCGTTGGGATCCAAGGTATGACTGTACTGACTTGCAGATACTTTGGGCAGAAAAGTTTGTCACAACTGTGTCCTATGCAGCCCCAAGCATGCTAGTGACATATGGTCATTACTGTGGTGTGGTGGCAGCTAGGTAGTTGGCCCTAGACCAAGGAGATGCAGGTTCTAGCACCTAAACATCTATGAAATGCACAGGGCAAACATCATTACCTGCCAGTCTAACCTGGTGAGGATAAAGCTGGGAAAACCCAACACATGCCCACTCCAAGTCCCTTGGAGAAAGAGCACGACAGAGGCGGTGAAAATAATACTGGGGAAGGGTGATGGCAGTGGGGAGGCTGACAGATCAGTAAGGTAAATGTGGAACGGAAGAAGAGTCATGCAACCAGAGACCATGGGAAAATATTGATTTGTCTAGCTCCCATCACTGGCTTATCAATTCCACACTGCAGTTTGCCAAGACATATCAATGCCTTTTTCACTCAGTTTACCCTTCCATATATCTCAGTGAACCTTGGCCCAGAAATAATGAGCGACTGCTGCTCACACATTTGGCTCAAACCTTCCACACCCTTCCCCTGTCTCACTTAGCACCAGGCTCACAGCACCCCCCTCCCAAAAGAGCCCTGTGCAGTGCCGTCCTTGGCAGCTGCCCGGGGTGATGCAGGGGCACCAAGTCAAAGGAGAGAACGCCCCCTCTAGTGAGCCACTCTGGGCAAGATGACCTTCCCATGTTTCCATTACCTTGCAGCCTTCACAGGTAATACATCGGTAGTGGTACCCCGTGGCTTTGTCTCCACAAACAACGCACTGCTCATCTTTGTCCAAGTAGCTAGGGATGTACCCTGGAGGAGAAAACAAGAGTGCAGAGGTCAAGGCTGGAAGGGGGAATACAGAACTGGGACACACCAGACTTCAATGGGCCCGCCCATCCTTACTCTCTTTCACTGGTCATCATTACCTGCGGACTAGACCCATATCACCTCTGAAACACAAAGGGGCCATATCACTTTTTTTTTTTAATCTTTAAAAGCAACACACTTTACTAGCCAGTCGCAGCTCTCAAGTCGCCTCCCTTTTAGAAACACAAGCAACACAACCAAGCTGCACAAAAGCACAAGGTTAACACACTACGAGCCCTTCCAGACGGGTGTTGTGTTGGCGGTGTATTCTGCAACATGGTTTTGGCACAATAACAGTGCTTTAGTGGCAAATTTATTTTGATTAATGGTCCTGCGATTCTTCCCCCAATGCTACCACATTGCAGTGGTACCTTGGTTCTCAACGCCTTGGTACTCAAACAACTCAGACCCAAACACTGTAAAAACCCAGAAGTAAGTGTTCCGGTTTGTGAACTTTTTTCGGAAGCCGAACGTGCTCAGTTTTGAGTGCCACACTTCCGTTTCGAGTGTTACGCTGAGGTCTGTCTGTTTTTGCGATCTATTTTGCATTTTTGTGGCTCTTTGTTTTGTGACTGTGTGGAACCCAGTTCAGCTATTGATTGATGATGATTGATTGATGGTGACTGCTAGTACATTGTTTATTGTTTTCATTTTATGGATCAATGGTCTTGTTAGATAGTAAATTCATGTCAAATTGCTGTTTGGGGTGTTTTTTTAAAGTCTGGAACGGATTAATCCATTTTGCATTTCTTTCTATGGGAAAGCCTTGGTTTTGGAATGCTTTGGTTTTGGAACGGACATCCGGAACAGATTAAGTTTGAGAACCAAGGTACCACTGTATTGTGTCTGGAGGGTCTCTCTCTCTCTCTCTCCATTCCATCTGTGAAGTATGAAGGTGTTCGACTAGTATCTGGAAGTGGTAACGGGCTGGGTGGGGGCTAATAAAGATGGAGATGCTGGGAGTGGGTTGCTTCTATGTCTGGGAATTAGGTGTATGACCTATCCTGGGAGGCACTGCACTCCCCCTGAAGGAGCAGGTTCATAGTCTGGGATTACTCATGGATTCCAACTTGTCACCAGAGCCACTTAGGCAAGGGGAGCTTTATGCCCAGCTTAGGCTGGTTCACCACCTGCAGCCATTCCTGGGCCTGGGTCAGCCTGGCCTTCAGTGAACCATGCTGTAGTGGACCTCCCACTTAGACCACTGTTAAGAGGGAGGGAAGAGTGAAATGAGGATCAGAGAGCAGGGATAGAGCTGGAGAGTGAGGAAAGCTGGTGACTGTATATGTGGAGCATATATGGAGCAAGGAAGGCCAGAGCGATGCTTCGCTGGCGAGCCCCGTTTCAGGTCTCAGCAGTGGGGGGGGGGTTCCTGAAACCCTTACAGCTTCCTTCCAAGCCCTTTCTGACTAGGTCTTCTGGAAAGGGCATTCTGGAAATCTGAGCATATGCTCAGAGCTACTCTTCTCTTTATGAATGCTAACTTGTACCAGGTTGACCTGGTTTCAAATCTACCCGCAGTCACAGCAAGCTCACTGGGCGAAACTTGGGCCGTTTGCATTGACTTTCCTACATTGCAGGGTTGTTATGAGCATAAAGTGGGACAACCCCACATATGACCTTTATCGGGGTGGGGGTGGCAGGATACACATGTGCCCCAACTTTAATCGTAAGCTCCCTCATATCTGACTCGACTTTGGTTTGCTGGCAAACATGGAGACTGCAGGCCTCCTTTACGGTCCACCCCTCACAGCACAGGCACCCCAAGGCCTGAATGGCGCTCAAGATCCCCTCTGACCCCACATTCCAGGAGGGAGGGGGCAATGGCAAGGCCTGTCCTTGTCTGCTCCCCCCACTTCCAGGCTTCGTTAGTCTTTCTGAAAGGCTATTTAAAGTACCGCTAACGAGGGTGGCTTTCATGCAGAAAACACAACAGCCATGTACATCCACAAAAAGGCTCTTTATCTCTGGGCTTGTGGGGGGTTGTTGAAGGGGAAGGAAGCAGCCTGCGACCCCCTTCCAATTATCTCCTGCCACCCCCCACCCCCCAACTCACGTAACCTTGCTTACCCTCCAGGGCCTCATCAGCACTGATAATGAAGGTGGCCCCTCTGCCCCCTTCCAGGAAAAGGAGCTGTGTTCTCTAGTTCACCCACTGCCCTCACAATGTCCTATTGTCTAGGGTTGTGGCAAGGGTCACCTCCACGTGACCCTAGGATGACCCAGCCGTGACGGAAAAGAGGACATGCCCCCCCCTTGCGGCATTGGTATGCCTGTGTGGAGGGGATAAAGCCTGGGTCTCAGCTGCTTGAAGCAGTGGCATGTTGCTTAGATATTTGCAGCATCTGAGACTGGATGGAGGAAATCCAAATAAATAAATAAATGAAACATGCAAAATTCAGGCCACTTCTCGGCCTGCTTGGCCCACAATCCCTTACCCCTCCAAAGCCTTTTGCCTGCACATTCCCATTTCCTGCCAACAAATGCTCACGTTCAACTTGGCCCTTCTGTTTCGTTTGGCCTTTTCCGATTTGTAGAATTTATGGCCGATTTATAGAATTTATAAATAATTATATGGGGTGTGGTGTGTGTGTTTGTGTGTGCCAAGAGCATCTGGGAGCAAACATTAAAGATGTGATTTTCACATCCTTAAAACCTCCCATTGCACATGCTTGAGGGTTCTGATGTATGTATATCAGTGTTTAAACGACACATGCATGTTACAGATATGTCGTGTGTTCACTGTGAGAAACACCAAGTGATTGTTTTTGGTGAGTGGAGTTTGGAGCTTTCTCTCAAAAGATAAACGGGATAAGAGTTGGCCAAGGGCCAATTCCGATGTGATGCTTTCCGTACAGGCACACATACTTGTGTACTTTCGTGCACACACGACAAATTTACACATGGTTTTCCTACACCAGTATAGATCCCTGCTGGAGAAAGTATCATGCCGCAAATCGGCCCTTGTAGTTTAGGAGCCAGAAGTCCCTCAAACCCTGTGTGATTTTCCAGATGGAGGCAATGGGATGAGGATGAGAGAAGAAAGATGAGGTCTTAAACTCATCTGGAATACAGCTGTTTGCAACATGAAAGCACGATGGGTTTTGGTGCAGGGGGCAGGAGGGAAGACGAGAAGCCCTCCCCTCTCCTTTGCCAGCAAGACAGCTAGTATGTGGGTAGGAAGGGAAAGCACAGAGTTCTGCCGTGACGCTTCTCCCCCTCCCCAAGAGACCACACAATTTGCAGCCATGTTAGACCGATTCACATTTCCACGTTTTGAGACTGGAAAATCGGCTTCCGAGACGAAAAACGGACTGTGAAAAGGTATCCCATTTACACAGCCACCAAACAGGGAATCCTCTTTAGCGTGGCATATTAATGGATTTCCCACAGACATGTTACGATGTAATGTGTGCCACAGAAGATACACTAGTATGCATGGACCATGCAGATGACACACTGCATGCCATATGTGACTGCCACACACATCACACGTTACATCATGCATTTAGTATGAGAAGGAGGATTTTTATTTTTATTTTACCATGAGTTCCTGTGTCCTTCATGGGTCACAGAAGGTGTTGCCTTGCCTTGGAACAGAGGGCATGGGCCCAGCCCCTTACAATGACTCTTCTAGGGAAAGGGATGTCTTTGCCCTTTGGACCAGTCCGGGAGGACCAGCACAACCCTCCCCCTCAACCCACAAGCAGCAAAAGGAAAATAGTACTGCAAACGTTGAAGCTTCCATTGCAACAGACCTATTCAAGAAAGGACAGGATAGAATAGGAACAGGGGGAAGCTGAACATAGGATCCAAACCACTGGGTCCACCCTGACCGGTAGCAGCTTTTCAGGGTTTCAGGCAGGAGTCAATCCCAGCCCTCCCTGGAGATCACAGAAGCTGAAGATGGGGGACCTTCTGCATCCAAGAGGACACTAGGACACTTCCACAATGACAGCAGCGAACCAGCAGCACACAGCAGGCAGTTAGAAAAGCTGGATCTGCACAGGATCCTAACAAGCACAGTAACTTCTTCCACACCTGACTAAGTCCACTCCTCTCCAGGGTTTCCCCTTGGACCATGCTACGTAAAATCTTGAACCTGGTATTTCTCTCTCTCTCACTCACACACTTACACACAGACACACACACCCCCTCTAAGCATCTTGCTCCTTTAGTTGTAAAATGAGCTACTGCATGTCTTCTAAATGGAGATATTTATCCTAGTTGGTATCTGCACTGGATTTGAACTGATTCTACACATGTGCTATTGTTGCTTTATGTGTGTGTGTGTGTGTGTGTGTGTGTGTTTGTGTGTGTTTGTGTGTGTGTTTGTGTGTGTGTGCGCGCGCTCTACATATAAAATTGTTATTGCTCTTATTAAATTTATATACCGCCCTTCACCGAGGGACCACAGGGCGGTCTACAACATAAAACACAAAATACAACGATATGAGAAAAGGTTTTATTTATTTATTTATTTAAAATGGTTGTTGTATGTGCAATTGTTTTTGTCCATGTAACCTCTTAATATACATTTCAATTATATTGTACGCGGCTTCGGAATGCCTCATGGGAAGCGATTCATAAATGTGGCAGTAATAATAATAATAATAATAATAGCAAAAGTAATAACAGGAGCAATAATAATAATAGCAATACGACCACTACTACTGTATTTTGGGGGAGAAACCTCAGGTATTATTAAAGTGAGAGCTTTAAAGAACTGAAGGTTTTAACGGGGGATGGGAATCAAATGACTTGATTTGGAATGTGTATCTGTGTGGGGAGAGGGTGGCTGACTTGAGCGGGTGACAGACCAACGGGGAGTATTTTATCCCAAGAAGCAAATATCCGGCTGAGTACTCTCATTCACAAACCCACACATCACTGCGCCTTTGCCCCATGACCCATTGTGGCCTCACCTCTTGCAACCCCCCAGCCCTTTAGTGGTTTATCTTCTGGCTGCAGACTCTGCCGTTTGAGAACCGATATCCTGAGCTGCCCCGTGACCTCCTTCTCTGGGCCAGTGGGAAACATCAAAAGGACTTCAATGGGTTCAAGGACAAGAGCTGGATAAATTTCAGGAGGATATCCTGTTATTTATATTCTGGAGTCTCGGGGCATCCCTTGTTTGCATCGATGAAGGCTCCCAGCCCTACCCACCTGCATTTCTCCTTTCCCCTCTAACATGCATTTTTTTCTGGGGCATCAAGAGAAGGTTTTGCTACAACTTTATAGAGAGAAACCATCGTGTGGAACTAAAAGTCACATACCACTAAAAATATTTCTGAGGAATCTTGATGGATAGATTGCTGAAGCATCAAGGCTTAAATAGTAGTTTGATTGGAGGTACGGGGCAGGGGGGGGGGGCGTCAGAAAGAAACTAATCAGTCAGCTCAGAATGCCACAAATACATATCTACGTATTCCCTGGCTCTGAAGTATGTGGCTTGGCTCACTTGCTCGAGTCATTTGGGAGGCATTTGGCTTCGCAAGCCTGTGGCTGTGGAAGGCCTGGTCTCCGCTTGCTGCGGCACACTTTGTTCTTGATTAAGTAGAGCGATCAGGGATGCAAGCGAGGTGCTGGTGGGAGCCGGACAAATAGCTACGGTTCTACAAATTAAAACAGCCTGAAAAGGGTGGCTTACCTGACATACTGCTTTTCACCGAACATTGGCTGCTTTTTCTTTTACGTTTCCCATCCGGCCACCTGCGGAGAAGAAAGAAGGGGAGAGGAGATTTAAAACAAAACAGAACTATGGATTCATCAGGGGAAGGGCCACCTTGCGTGGCCCTTCACCTGCCACGGCCTTATAGCATTTTATCCGAATCTGCAGCCCACTTCCCTTGAAAAGCTTTCCCAAGCGCCACACACAAGCTTTACCCTCTCGCTTCATACAGCTCCAGTTCCATCATCCCACACCCCTCAAAGAAGCCTGGAGGCGAGGAGAGCAGCACAAGTGGACTCACTTTATGTTATCAGAGAGCAGCAGAAGTGATAGGCGGGTTTGGAAGAAGGTTCACCACGCGCACGAACACACACACATGGCTAGACCCTTGTGACCTGAGATTCCCATGCTCTCCTTTGCCTCGGCCTTTGGAGCATGCTCACCCCAGAGCCAGCATGACTCTGCCGCAGGCGGTCAAAAGAGAGAAGTCAAACCACCACCAGCAACTCAGAGCAATCCAGCCCACCAGCGTTCAAAACTCCCATTGTTCTAGGCGCATGTCGCGATAGAGAATTTCATCAGCGCATACAGTTTCTGAGCTCTGGGCGCAATACTGCGCCTAAGATTTCAGATCAAAACTGCAGAGTTGAAGGAAAGGAGGACCTTTTTTCTGCCTCCCCACTTCCAGCAACAGTCATACCTTGGTTGTTAAAACTTAATCCGTTCCGGGAGTCCGTTCGACAACTAAGGCCGCAGAAGCCGTGTCTGATGTTTGGCTTCCGAAAGACGTTCGCAAACCAGAACACTCATTTCTGGGTTTGCGGGGTTTGGGAGCCAAAACATCTGAGAACCAAGGCATTCGAGAACCAAAGTACGACTGTACTCTGTGAAGACTGGAGTAGAGACCCTCTTAAGAATATTAGGGGGGTGGGCAAGGACTAGACCATGTGAAAAATGAACATAGTATTTTAGCTGCAGCTCATTCATTTTCAGCTTTGTATTCTTGCTATAAAAAAGCATGCTTAGACATTCAATTGTTGCACCCATAACCTAGGTTTAAGGTGCCATTTAGCTCCTAGCTGAATTGTAGATGCTATGTAGAAATAGGGAGAAGAAGAAAGAGCTTAGAAGTACAGGAAATGCCTGCCATTAGGAGCTGGAGATTTGGGGAAGGAGTAATGAGGTACATTATGCATCTTCAATTTGCTTTTGTTAAGAGTTCACACATTAAAATCTAGATGCCTGTTATGACAGAATGTTCATTTTTAATGAAAAGCTGACTTAACTCATAAGCGGTCCCAACCCTAAACTGCTTATTACCCATAGTGCAATATAAGGCAATCCAAACTTTTCAAAAACATTTCGTATCCAAATGTAAGAAACTAACAGAGTTCTAAAGTTGAGCAACTGCTTTGCGAACAGAAGCCAACCTTCTGAGAATCTAATTTCCCCCCCTCCTGCTGCTCCGTTTTTTTAAACTAGGCACGAAAAATATTCCATACTCTTGCTGAAAAATTAAATCTTGCATAAAAGAGTATTTGAAGTAAGTTAAGTATTGGAAATCACTGATGATCATTCCAGTTTCCAAAGAGTTGAGGTATGTATTGGGCATAGCCAAGGTGGAAAAATTGACCTTCTATCTCTATCTATATACATAGTTGACTGTCTTCTTACAACCCATTAAGATTCTGGTAAAAGTGGAAACAGTTTATAAATAACTGGAACATGTATTCTTAAAACATTCCTTTGGAATGACACATTTATTTAATTATTTTGCTCCAGTTATTTATTAGTCGCTTTTCACAGCCAAGTCTATACATTTGCAATTTTTATAATGGAAAGCAACAACACTGCACTGATTTTGGAAACAAGAGACTGGTGACAATCAGGAAGCTGGTGTGGTTTGTTCTTTCAACAAGATTTCTGAGCTGAAAGAGCTTAGTTGAAGCTGCAGGGTGGCTATATTTGTACTGTATCTGATGTCATTTCCCTTCCATTTCTCCTCCCTGCCCCCAGTGACTGAACACCGCAGCAGATGTTGCATGGCTGGTTTCATTTTATGCATATTTCCCGGTGCAAAAGCCAGTAAGCGAAACTGCCAAGTAAGCTACTAGCCAACCACCCAAGGGTGGATGACCAAATCTACACAATTCTATGATTCTAAGCCCATCTAATTCAGTAAGGTCTACACTGACTGGCAGCAGCAGCGGCTCTCCAGGGTACCTGCCAGCCCTTCCTGTAGATGCCAAGGATGAACCTAGAACCTTATGCATGCAAATCAGCTGCACAACCAATGAGCTATAGCTTTTCTCAATTTCCCAAAGAGTAGGGAGGCACACAGTGGTGATAGGTTTTCTGATGGTTGTTTTTTTTAACCAGCTTAACCCCAAAAACAGCGTTAGGATTAACTGCAAACTGAATAATCTCGCTCTTTCCCCACCCCCCACCCCAATTTCAAGAGGATTGGGAAAGGGAGGAAACTGCAATTCAGGAGGAAAAGGCTACACAGATTAGGCAGTGAAGGCAAGTGAATGCTATCGGGAGATCACAATTCAAATGTGGGAGGGTTGATTAATAGGAAGGAGTTCAAGATTCTTCCATTTAAAAAAACAACACACACACCAATGTCATCCTGTGAACAGGATTTGCTCTAATTCACATGTAGAGCACCTAGCATTGAGGCACTTTTAAAAATAGTAACTAAACAGCAATGTGTTTGTTTTTTTTTTTAAACTTGTATGGTATTCCATCAGCTCTCACCCACTGCCCCAATTCTGTAGGGACTGACCTCTCAGCAGCTTATATCATTTATATATATTTTAAAGAGGTTTTAAAGAATCTTTGCAATGTGTTAAAAGGACGCCCTTCGTTTTAAATAATCATATATTACCTGCTCCCAAACCAAGGGAGAAGGGGAAATCTGTGTGCATGAAAGTGTTGTGCCCCCCCCCAGCTTTTCCTTCCAAAAAATTCAAAAGACAAAATGTCCTTTTTGGCCTACATTAAAAACAACAACAAAGGGTGACCTCAGTGGCAGCTCACCAATCAGCAGCCAGTCACTGCAGCCTTATTTGCATGCCGATACCTCATTGGCAGCAGCGGCACGAGTGGAATGCAGAAGGTGGAGCCAAGAAGACACACATTTTTGCAAATGTACAGTAAGGGCGTTTGGAAGATTGCTTAGGAATGTTTGAATGCATTTTTAAAAGGCTGCAATGTTTGGCTTACATGGGCCTCCTTGGGCAAAAGGTCCCAGGGTTGTGGGTGTCTCTTACCCAAAGAAACCCACCTGAGCCCAATCTTGCAGCCTTCTTAAAATCAGTAAATAATTCTTTTACAAAGCAAGTGTGGTGACATCGCCCCTTTAAGCCTGGTTTATGGGAATAGGTTAGAACCTCGGAAATAATGAGCTTGAGGTTGTCCCTTTGCTCAACCTATTGAGATTTAAGTGTAAGCATTTATGTTAATTAGCTGGGTAAGTTAGTGTTTGTTGTTTTCTTACCTTCTGAGCTATTTTGATCTGTGTAATTCTTTGGAGTTTTTCCTCTCTTGTAGAGTTTTGTTTTAGTAAAAGCCTGTGTATGATTTTATGAAATTTGGTCTAGTCTGAGTTCCCGAACCCTTTAATTTTGACCATGCTTTTCAGAGCAAGGGTCACCCAACACAGCAAGTTTCAAAATGACTTTTGCAAATAGGTTGATTTCAAAGCAAGAGGACGGGGTGGGGGTGGGGGTGGGGAGAAATCAGGGAAACTATTATATGCAGAACTGCAACAAAATGTTGGGGCATGGAATGTTCCTGTTAGCTATTCCGGTCAGTCATCGATGCTCTCCTCTGTGATTAAACTCTACTCCATCCCCTTGTACCCAGTTGTCCATATCCCCTGAATAGACAATCAATGTCCCATGATCAATGAGCGTTGCACAGTCCTCACTAGGCTGTTTTGGGTTTCCCCCCTCCCCCCAGCTTTTTTACCTAAGGGTATTATTATTATTATTATTATTATTATTATTATTATTATTATTTCTGCAGCTTCCGTGTCCCCCTAAGTCTGCTGACACCTCCCCTTTTGTGCACGGGTGCTGTTGTTTTGCTACAAACAGCACTCAAAACCCTGATCATCAGAAATTAGAGGGAAAGATGTAGTGGCAGTCCGGAGGCCCTTCTCGGTGAGGCAGGAGTGCCATCATTTTGTTCTGCTAGGCGCCTTTGGTTTAATCCTGCACCTGTGCTTGGGTGCTTCAGGCAACAGAATGAGGCTGACAGGACTCAGTTCCTACCCATACAAAAGCCATTCCCTCTGCACAGAGAACTAGATTTCGGGGAGAAGGGCTTTAATCTACCCTCCCCTCCAAACACACACACACACACACACACACACACACACTAGTTTGTTTGGGTGAAAGCTTCACAATACTGTATACCTACAGTCGAAAGCGATAGAAGCTCTTGCCGCTGCAGAAAGAACTAGCCCTTTTGATACACATTTCCAGTCTGGAGGCTTTTCTTCCCTCCTAGCCAACAGAGGGCTTAAATGCCTGAATCACACCAACAGGAAACGCGAAGGGGGGGGGGAAATGATTTAAGTGTCGTTTGGGGGAAAGGACCCAACAATAACACAAGCCGGGGCGGTGCGTACGTGCAGCCTTTGAACAAACACAACACATCAGCATGTACACAATGCAGCTACTAAAAAAAGACCGTCAACAGTGGAGGAGGGAGGAGGGAAAGTGAGATGGGTGGGTCGGCAAGGCTGGTACTACCAGTTTGTCTTGTCCACCTCCTCCTCCTCCTCTCTCCTGTCTCCCCCCGCACCCCACCGGCGACTGCAAAAGCTCCCCAACAGGATGTCCTCTTGTCCACGTAAGGCTTGTAGGCACGGCTTGTACCAGGAGTTCCTGGGACCAGCGCCAGACTGTGCTCTGCTGTTCCTCCACAGGGGCTGCTGCGCATGAGGAGGCTTGGCTCCCGGCCAGCAAGGCCGGCTCGGCACCTGAGGACAGCATGTGCCCGGCAGGGAGACACGGGAGGCACGGAGGTGCCCCCTCTCGGCATCTGGGATTCCCTGGGTGGGCAAGAAGGTGAGGAGAGGGTGGAGCAGGGGACAGAAGCAAAATGTTCTCGCTCTGGGCTCCAGGTACGTGGTGGGGCAAGGAGTCCATAGGTGACTCGTCTGCAGACCCTGAAGGAGGAGGCCACACATTTCAAAATGCTCCAATGCCACATTAACAGTTAATGGCTTTGCCCGCTCCAAGATTTCTGGAATCTGTACTTTAAGGACCTCCTCTCTGCCCTGTATATTTTGGAAGCCCACCTTAAGTTGCTTCAGATTGTTTTTTTTATATATATTGCGTTGTCATGTTTTCAAACCTTTTATTGACATTTGGACAAAATTTCGAAAGGTTCGATACAATAAAACCAGCAAAATCTGCCTCTAACAATTAAAACACTGTTGTATAATGTTCCCGAGTCCTCGTTGCGTGTTGCAGAAACTTGGCGGCTATCTCCAGCTTACCCCCGCATCCTGGGTAAACATTAGGGAGGCTATTCGTTTGGGTGTTGTAATGTTTTTGTTTTTTGTTGTTGTCTGCCCTGGGGCCTTAGGGGGAAGGGTAATAAATTTAATATAATTATGGTAATGATAAAAACAGCAGTTCTCAGCACCCTTGACAGTCTACAGTTCCCAGGACTCTTTGGGGAAAGCCTTTAAGGAAATTTAAATACACTAAGTAAGTAAATAAATTCATGCAGCAAAAAAAAATATGCATGTGCAGGTAGACGGCAAACCACATTAATTTTCAGCAAAATGTGGCAAATTAAATAACCAATACATCCGTGCTATGGACTGGCAGAGAACATGCCTCTCAAGTATGTGTGTTGTGAAGCGACTTTTTTTCTATGTGGCCGAGCCTCCTCCCCTGTACAGAATGTATAACCAGTGAATCAGCTGCCCCTCCTGTTTTCTATGGTGCTAGATAGAGAACCCAAGAGTCCTGGCCCTCAGCTCCTCCAACCGCTGTAGCTGACAATCACTCTCTCACAGTCAACAGGGCATGAACAGGCAAGTACAGAGTACCTTCAAAACATTTTGGAATTTCTGGTAAACACACGCTACCCCAACCCTTGCAAAAGTAAGTTTCTATCCCTCAATATATCTTCTACCGGCAGACCTTCCCGTTGTTAATCATTTGTGGCACAGAACAGAAAAGGAGGAGCCAACTCTCTTCCAGCTTGTAAAAAGTGTCTGGACTTCATCATCACCTGGAGGCAAGCACAGGTGGGTGGCTCTATCACAAGCCTTTCTGATCCACGTCCATCACAGAGATTGCAATTCCAAGAACATCCTTGCAAGCAGTTCTGGCAACATCAACGCTCACACAACTCTTCCCTCATTTTCCGTGACAGGGAACAACACCCAGGGATCGCAGCTACTAAATCGTGGCCTGCGAGAAGCATTATCCGGGACACCTCTGGCAAGAGAGTGCTTCTGAGCACCTGCAGAGTGCATTTCCCTTATCACCTGGAACAACTAGAGCCATTCCAGCCTGCACAGGATCATTTTAGAGGCCAGGAATTCCAGGGAGGTTTCAGCTCCTGTAAAACTCTTGTTTAAGCATAGGCCAGCGCCATGGTGTGAACAGGGACCTGGCGGATTTCCTGGTGAAGTATTAGTACCCTCGATTTCCTAAACTCTTAAGAGTCATGCAGATTTGGGGGGGGGGGGTTTGCTGATTACACTAGGATGCAGCACAAAGTCTTTGCAGCAGGTGGCAGTGTGGTTGACTTCCATTGGCTCCACCCACAAGGAGGAGGGGGAGAGAAATGACCCTGTCAGCTTGACGGCTAGCAATCTTACACCATACCCCTTCAGACCCACACCCTAGTCTTCACAATCATGAGGGCCAGGAACTTGATTCGCAACGAGGTTGGAGAATTTCAAGAAGTTGATTCCTGCAGCCTGTGACACATTTTTACAGTCGTCTTGGCTCCCAAAGAATCGCAGCAGCATGCACAGCTAATCCAAAGATCAACCACATAAGCAACATGAGAAAAAGGCGGCAGAAGTCAGCCGCACATACCTGGGCTCTGGTGAGCTCATACTTTCTAAATGAGGTGTACATGCATGTGAGAGAACGAGCGGGAAGTGGTTGCTCAAGGAGCGGGGTGACAAAACCATACCTTATCGGTCAGAATCGGTTCCAACCTCCCACATGAGACTAGGGAACAGAGGTCCTGCCCCATCTCTATGGGGCAAGCAAAACCACAAAGCTGCCCAGTCACATTCTCCTTCCCATCCCAGGTGGAGGAGCTTCTCTATTTGCTTACGACAGGAGTGGCAAGCAAAGCCATGAGAACAAGCTTGCCCTGGGGGCCCATGACAAGAACAGAAGGTTGTGCTGGGGGCATGTCCTGTGGCAAGGGCCATGCCCCAAGGCACACCCAGCTCCAAATCCGGGGCCAGTCCAGGCATCTTTATGGGGCCCAGTGAGGCTCTTCCTATGTGAACAAAGCACACCCCGAATACTGCACACACGGTTTATCAAGGCACATGGAGACGAGACGAGATGCAGGAAAACACACTCCACCCCGCTTCACAAGATACCTTGAAAGCACATTCGATGTGCCTTTCTTCTCTCAGAGAATTCTGGGCACTGTAGTCCACAGGGTTACAATTCCCAAAAACGCTGAGCGAACTACATTGCCCAGAATCCTTTGAGGGTGAGGGAATGTACTTCCATCTGTGTAAAGCAGAAGTGGGTAATCTCAGGCCCACGGGTCAAATGCAGGCCTCTCTATCTGGCCCGTGGGACTGTTCCCAGGCCACATGCCTCCCATCGGCCCAACTCCACACCCTTGTCCAAGTCTTTTCCCTGTCTCTGACATGCAATAATACCTCTTGCTGGCCTGGATGCAGAGGTGTCAATGTAGAACCCTCTGGTTTTGTGTGGTGGCTGGTCTGAGGCCTACTGTCCAGAGATAAGGGTTGCATACGCACTATACTTTGGAGCACAGTCAAAGCACATTCCCTCCCTCAAAGAATTCTGGGTGCTGTAGTTTTACCCTGCACAGCGTTACAATTCCCAGGAGCCCTTAAAGAACTACACTGCCCAGAATACTTTGGAGTTGGGCATTGTGCTTTAAAGCTACATATCCAGAGGCAGATTACTGGCTTCGATCGAAACCCTGCTTGGCCACGGACAACTTCGATGGCACATGCCCATACACCATTGGCTTGCCAACCCTTTCCTTGCTGGGCTGGTGATTAGATATCAATCTCAAATTCTCCTTTTAAGCACTGGTTGCTCTGTGCTGCAGCTGTAACTACGTCTGTCCCAAGTCCTGCCTACCATCCCACCTCCAATGCCCTTTACCCTTTGCTCTCCTAGGGTACGTTATGGAGCAAGTCTGCCACCATGTGGCCAGGTGTGATCATCACACCTAAACAACAGCATTTATTTTAATTTTAGCCAAAGGGGTGTATGCACAGCGGGGGGAAAGATAAGGGAGCTTTTAAAGCCCAGGCCCTAGCAGGATGACACTTCTCTCCTTGCAGAGGGAAGGCTGCCAAGCCTGCATTGCATAGGTCACTAACATGCAGAGTTTCCCCAGACAAAGGTATACAGAACCTCATCGTGTCTGCCGCATCTACACTTCCACGCACAAAAGTGCCCCTCCCGTAAAATGGCCATAAGAATGTGCATGAGAGCAGGTTAAAAAAACAACAACCCAAAAACCCCACCAGCACCTTTCCACACATCACCACCGCTGCTTGTGTAATGATACAAGTGCATGTACAGGTGGGAACGTGTTGCGGCAGATGATCTTGCAACACAAAATCAGGATTACTGCCGGCAAAAAGGCAGAAGCGTCTCAAAGGACTAGAAGTGATGTTTTCCCCGCTGGCGCTTGGCGGGAGCCAAATTTCCCAACCCTGGGGTGGGAAGGGAATGAAGAAGCTGTTTGCAAGCACTGTTTGGACCGCAGGTGCCTTTCGTGAGGTTTGCGTTTCCTGGCATACACCTGTTAAGGAATCCTTTCTGCAGCTACCAACAAGGCCCTTTAATTGCAGCAAAATAATGATGCTAATGGCTAATGATAGTAACAAGCAAAATGCTTCGCATTTATGCAGCATTTACACAGGCATTTGGCTCGGTGACCTTACAACGATCCTGCAAGGTAGGCCAGTGCTGTTGCAGATGGGAAGCTGAGGTTGATAAGCCCAGTGGCTTCCCGTTGATGGGGCTGGTTAGTTTATGGCAGAGTTAAAAACTGGAGACTTCCCAACTTACCCTCTTAGCTGCTCTACAATGCCCTTTGCTTCGGGGTGGGGTGGGAAGCAGAGGAATCTATAATACTGTGGGGTCTGAGAACGATTCAACTACCTTCCCTAAAATAAAATTGCCTTGTGGAGGATTACATAAACAGGGTTTTTACTTGAATTTAAGGCATTATGAAAGTTGGCATCAGGAAGGGATTTCCCTCCAGAACAAACTGACTTGCAACCCTGGGTGGTTTTCATATTTCTCCTCAGTTGCAGCTTGGCTTGCTTCCTTGAGCAATCTAAAGCTCTGTGGTGTGTAACTTCCCTCGGTTGATGGCTCCCTGTGGCTTTCAAAGGAACTCTCTCTCTGTGTGTATATGCTTGGGGTGGGAGGTGGGAGTTTGCACTCGCCAGCATGCCTTCCTAGCATCAGGGCTTGAACTGCATTGATGTGGTCTCCTTGCCACAAGGACCCTGCACGTTCCTTGCTAGCCCAAATCCCATACCTAGGTAAATGCTACAACTGGAAAACTCAACATCTGCAAGGAAGCACCCCTGTGTGGGTGTGACTTTTGAGTTTTTCCACAATTGGTCCAGATTCACTTCTTCTGCGCCCTTTATTTGCAGGGGTGGGGAGGGCAGAAGTGAGCCATTTGCTTTGCTCAAAGATGTTCATCTGGTGCCTAAATTGTGTAGGTTTCGACGTATACTGAAAGCATCTCAATTTACCCTAGCCTTTGACACCAAGATATTTTAGTGCCCACCCTATTCTCTTGGCTGTAATTATTTTAATGTTGTGTTTTTTAAACGATTACATCTCACCCTGGCAGCACGTGGTGATGGGCAGGGTAAGAAATATGAAAAATCATTAATAATAATAATAATAATAATAATAATAATAATAATAATAATAATAATAATGGTTTCAATGAAGTCCTTTTCAGCCTCCTATTTTCCTGCCTTGGCTTACTTTACCTGCTGAGCCACTGCAGTGTGTTGGATGCAACCTTCTCCCCTTGCAGTTCTGGCAGGCCTAGTGTCAGCCTCCAGCAGGGCAAGCAGCAAATATTTGAAGTCTGGGATTGGTAGCAAGCGGCTAGCAGGCTACATTCCCTTGTCCTTACTAAACATCTTCCAAGACAATAATGCCCACAAAGAACTCATAACCCACCTACGTCCAGCAGCCAGAAACATCATAACCAGACACTGGAGAGACCTGTCAGGAGTAAGCATGGACCAATGGTACCAAATAATATGGGAAACAGACTTACTAGAAAAATTAACCAATAAACTGAAACTGACATGGGGACAAATAGAAGAAGACGCCTTCAACCCCGGTATGGCTCCCCTTCATCACACACACAGCCCAACAAGACAATGACAAAAATCCACCAACAGCATACAAATCAATATGGCTAATCTGATCCAAAACACCCACCCACCCACCCCACTCACACATGAAAATGAAGATTACCACAGCCAACCACAAACAAACAACCACACCCATGGCCAATCCCAACCTCTCTCACCACCAAAGGAACACAAGCGAATAGCAGAGAACCTGCACAAGCAACGCTGACACCAAACCCTACATATATTAAGTAAAAAAGAAACATCATCACCTGACCCCACCCCCACCCATCTCCCCCCGTCCACCTCTTTCCCCCTTTTCTTCCTAATGTCTCAACAAATGAAACTGATTTGTAAAAATGTTACATGGGGAAAAAATACAAGAGAGAGACATTGCACATACTTTTGTAAATCAAGAAAATATTTAGTAAGAATACATTTTTTTAAAAAAGAGAGACGAAGGAGATGGGAACTGCCCAGCTAGTCCATTAGAGGCCGCTGTTTGGAGGGCCTCACGGAGCCCAGATGGGGGGCTGATTTGGGGTGCAGACACACACCCTGCTTGCTCCTCCCACCCACACCCTCCTCAACATCACTTGTTTTTCTCCAGACTCACTGTAAAAGGTGCTGGAGAGAATGCCGGTTTTAAGGAGGGACTCCACTCTGCCACTGACTCCCTGTGTGGCATTTGGCACAGCCATCATTTCCCCTGCCCATTTGTACAACAGGGAATGGTGGAAACCTTGTGGGGAGGGGCACAGGCAATAAAAACACTTTGCACATGTGCAAAAGGATATTGCGGCTGCATGGACAAAAAGGCAGCTGCTTCGCAATGCTTGGGGGCAGGTGGAAGGTGGTGGTGGTGGTGGAGGTGGGGAGATTATTTCCTACGTAATTTGGTTTCCCACCCCCACGGCTGTTCTGGCTGCCAGCGCTTCGTGCCAGGAAAGTCTGGGCAAACAGAGGCAGCAGCACAGCTGGCTGACGGGCGGGCAGACAGTCTCGCTGGCAAAAAAAGGCACCTGCTGAGTTGTGGGGCCCATTAGGGCCCAGTCGGTGCCAGTGTCGGAGAATGGTCCCATTATCCTGACCCCCACTCTCTCCCCTTGGCCCTTCCGGATGCCACAGATGGAAGGGGTAAACAGGATGGGCTTGCGGCCTGGCACACATTGAGACGAACGCTTCCTAGGACTGCGACTCTTGCAGCAGCAGCACCACTGTGGAAAGAGATAAAATCACAGCTGTTCTGGCAGGAGACTGAGTAGGACATCAAGCTCCCAAGTGTATTCTCTCTCTCTCTCTCCGTTCTCTATCAAGGAATGCCTAAACTCTGCATCTTAAATTATGCAGCTTAATTATATTTGCATCTACTGTATGAGAGCTACTCTAGCGCAGTGGCTCACAGACTGAGCTGAACATAGGAAGAAGATGCCTTATACCAGGCAAGTGTGTTTATCTATCCAGCCCAGTAGTGTCTACTCTGGCAGGCAGTGGGCCATCAGTGTTTCATGTACAGCTCTTTCCTCATCTACCTGCTCCTTGAAACGCTTTACTGGAGTCTGCGAAGGATGGAACCTGGGATTGTCTGCAGGCAAAGCACGTCCGCCCTCTCCCCAGGAACTGTCTGATTCGAGCCTTGCCTCTGGTCTGAAATCACCAGGTGGCCTTAGGAAAAGCCATTCTCTCTTCTTCTGCCCTCTCCTCTAATCTGTAATATAACAGAGATAAGTAATACTGGCCTACCTTGCAGGGTTGTTACCAAGAAAATGAAACAACCCTACAAAGTCCAACACGCAAATGCTAAGGATTAAAATCTGTCTGCTTATTTTGCACCCGCTGGCAAAATAATCATCAGCATAGTCCAGAACCACAGAGCTGCGCTACTTCATTTTGTAGATCATAGAATCGTAGAGTTGTAAGGGATCACGAGGGTCATCTAGCCCAACCCCTTGCAATGCAGGGATCTTATGCCCAACGGGGGGCTCGAACCCACAACCCTGAAATTAAGAGTCTCGTGCTCTCCCGACTGAGCTATTGACAAATGGGATGCAGAGAGCAAGGAAAGATGAGATCTAGGACACCTGGGTTCTGTACCCCACTGTGGGGGCTTGTTTGTTTTGTTTTTGTTAAAAATACTACAGGGTGATTATGCGCTCTTTGTTATATCATCTCATTTATATCCTTCCATTGTCACAACAACAACCCTGCAAGGTAGATGAGGCAGAGACGGGCTGAAAGATACCCAAGGAGCTTCACGGTGGCTGGACTTGGGTCTTCCGTGTCCAAATGCAACCCACTGATTTACTGCATCCTGAGAGAGGTTATGGGGGTCTGAAGGCACCCAGCATCTCTCCAAACTGCGACACTTTTCAGCACACAAAGCTCAAAGCAATAACCCTGCACAGTAGCCTCAATGGGGAGAGTGAGCTGACCAAGGCAACAGCACCGTGAGTTTAATGGGCTATTAGCCACAGTAGCCAAATGGAACCTGTGCATACAGCGGTAATACACCTCTGAATGCAATAGGGTGGGGACAAACCACAGCGGAAGGCCCAGCCCCACTGTGCCCTGCTTGCAAGCACCCAGAGCCACTTGACTGGTAACCTCTAGGTCAGATTGCTGCAATGCTTTATGCACGGAGATGCCTTTGAAGACAGTTTAGACACAGGAGCTTGTGCAGAATTCAGCAACCAGGCTGCTCACTGGGGCAAGGCAGTCTGCACACATTAACACCAATCCTGGTCTGACGGCGGTCGCTACTGATTAGTTTCTGGGCCCAATTCAAAGTGCTGGTTTGGGCTTATAAAGCCTTATGTGGCTCAGGATGCCAAGACCTCAAGGACCGCCTCTCCCCACGTGAACCCACCAAGACCCTGCATTCAGCACCTGAGGCGCTTCTCTGCATGCCCTCCTCAAGGGAGGTATAGAGGGTGGCAACCTGAGAATGGGCCTTCTCAGTGGTGGCTCCCCGTTTACGGAGTGCTCCATCTGAGCTGGCACTCCTGGAGCAATCATTATCTGTTTTTTATTCACTCGGGCTTTTGGATCTTCATTTCCTTCTTATCTTTTTTTTTAGTGGGACAGGTCTATTTTTCACATATATATATTACTTGTGCTTTTGAACCCCATGTTGGGCAAAAAGATTCCTGCATTGCAGGGGATTGGACTAGATGACCCTCGTGACCCCTTCTACGATTCTATGGAAACCGACTCCCCTTACCAACACCATAAATGCACAGTGCAAATATTATTCTGGAGACCGCTGCACATTTTTGCACCCTCATTCACATCCATGGCTGGATCTCGGGAAGCCCCAACCAGGAGCTGGCACCCACCCACAGCATAGCACACCCCTAGCTCCATAGCTATGGAGCCGTGGGATTCAACATATAGGTTATTTGGCTCATACATCAAAGGAGAACGCAGGTTTAAAAGCCGATCCACCTCTACCCTAATAAGCCTTTCATGGAAATGCTTCTCCTTATTTACTTACCAGATTAAATGCAAAACACCAAACTACTTCTCAGAAAAGCAGATTTATATTAACAGTTTTAAAAAAAAAAGACTCGAAGGAACATGCAACTGCAGCGATAAACTTCTGATACCTCAACCATACTTGAAATTCAGGAAAGAAGACACCCTTCACTTAGGTCACTTCTGATTTGTTGCCCTACACTTTCCAGCGCAATTTCCACTCATTTTCCTTATCCCCAAACGTCCGGTCTTTTGGAGGAACAGGTTTCTTGCAAGACCTCCCCAATCAGCTCTAACTGCACAAACAATGTTTGCTGGGATGTGACAGAATCCCACCCAAAGAGAGTGACAGTCTGGAATCGCCTTTACATTAAAAAAAAAAAAAAACAGCTTTACTTTAGGAGCATGTAAGAGTTAGGAATTCTCCACTCACCCCATTTCTGTGCAATTCACTCTTTTGAAGGGTGCTTCTTGATTGATTGGAAGGAGGCAAGCCCAGTACAGAGATAGAAATTAGCCAGGCGCGTTTTGTGCCTGGCACAGGTCCAATTGCCATTACGTGGAGATCTCTGGATGCCAGGTTGGCAAATGAAGTCTCCATCTGGCTGGCCCCTCCAGCTCTCTTAAGCAAGTAAGCAGAAGAGCTTATTCATTGCATTTATATCCCACCTTTTTCTCCAAGGGGTACATGGTTCATCCCCCACCTCAATTAATCCCTACAACGACCCTGTGAGGTAGGTTAAGAAGCTAAGAGGCGGTGACTGGCCCAAGGTTACCCAGTGAGCTTCATGACTGAGTGGGAATTTGAACCCTGATCTCTCAGGTCAGAGTCCAACACTCTAACCCAGGGGTCAGCAAACTTTTTCAGCTGGGGGCCGGTCCACTGTCCCTCAGACCTTGTGGCAGGTCGGACTATATTGGGGGGGGGGGAAATGAACGAATTCCTACGCCCCACAAATCACCCAGAGATGCATTTTAAATAAAAAGAAACATTCTAGTCGTGTAAAAACACACTGATTCTCGGACCGTCTGTGGGTCGGATTTAGAAGGCGATTGGGCTGGATCCCGGGGCTTAGTTTGCCTACCCATGCTCTAACCACTACACTGCACTGGCTTCCTAGAGTACTTCTGCTATGGGGCAGCTCTATAAATTATGTACCGTATTTACGAGAATCTAATGCGCCATTGAATCTAATGCGCACCTCAATTTTCAAAACCTCCAAACCAAAAAAGTATTCAGTGGCGAGTGTAAATGCACCATTGAATCTAATGCACACCCTAATTTTCGCAACGTAGTTTGGCCCAAAAAGGTGCACATTGCATTTGAATAAATACGGTAGGTAGATTAATATGGGGAAAGCAAAATGTCACTTAGAGAAAGATTCTGAAATATTGCCCTTGAAGCTTGAATTTGTTTTATTCTGGATTGTAAACCACTTTGTGACTTTTTCTTTAAAATACAAAGTGGCATAGAAATGTAAATAACAACAAGTACAGCAGCAGCAGCAGCAGCAGCAATAAATTCCATTGGGGGGGGGAGGGAGGGAGGAGAAGGAGCCTAGACATTTTGCTGTGGCGACTACTGGCAACCAGCTTATATATCTGAGTTTCTAACGCTGACTCACGCAGAGATGCAACAGGTAGCTTCCCAGTAAGCAATAGAATTCTTTTGTGTCTCCACAGTCAAAGAAGTTGAATGATCCAACCATGCACCATAGAGACACAGGGAAGAATTACTCATCCCTAATGGAGGCTGATTGAAAGGAGGCAAGAACAGAGGAGCAAAATGCCCAGAGGAGACAGAGAGCAGACTCCTTGGCAGGTAGCCGCTTTTGGTTCAGCAGCCTTTAATTTACGGCTTCCTAGTGATGTGCTAGAAGCTACCTGATCAGTGTGCCCTGCAGTGTTTGGAAATTAACATGGAATGAAGCATGCCGCCCAAAGATACAAACAGTAGGCAAGCCAGAGATTTATGGTCAGATCTGCTTTGCTTGATCCAGTGTATCAGGTTGCCAATCCTTAAAAAAATATAAGAAAGCATTCAGTCCGCCAAGATGGAGGACCAAGACATAGTCCAATGCTAGTCATGCTCTGAGCAGACCCACTGAGATGAATTTACCGTACTTTTCCATGTATAAGACTATGTTTTTTCTTTAAAAGTCATGCTAAAAAGTGGGTGTTGTCTTATACATGGGTAGTGCATAGGATGGATGTTTGATTGGTTGCTGCTGCGTCTGTTAGCGGCTATTGGGCGTGTTGATTGGTTGACGCTCTGGCAGTTGGGGGTGCGATTTGCAGTTTCTTCTGGCGATGGAACAGACAGGAGGCAGATTTTGCGATGCGTGCGATGTGGGTGAGCGAATATTGGCAATTCCCCCTCAAAAAAGCTCAACAACTCTGAGCCGCCCCACCCCCCATTTTCTTAAAACAGAGTCCCCAAAAATAGGGATAGTCTTATACACGGGGGTGTCTTATAGACAGAAAAGTATGGTAATTAAAGAGCCAGTGTGACATAGTGGCTAGAGTGTCACTCTAGGACCAGAGAGACAAGGGTTCAAATCCCCACTCAGCCATGAAGCTGACCTTGGGCCAGTCACCGCCTCTCAACGTAACCAGCCTCGCAGGGTTGTTGCAGGGTTTAAAAGAGGAGTGAGAGAATCATGTATGCCACCTTGGGCAGCTTGTAGGAAAAGGTGGGATACAAATCCAGTAAATAAATAAATAAATGCCGTAAATAAAACACGCGGCCCAAGTCAGTCATTGTCCACTAATTTCAATGGGTCTACTCTCACTATCATTAGTTACAACCCAGATAAGAGATGAAAAATGGCGGCCGTGGGGGTGGGGGTGGTGGAGGAAAGTTGTTCCTCCATTTCAAGCTTTTTCTTTTCTTTTTCTTTAAAGGGAAGGCCGACAGGATACTCACGATCCTGAATTCAACATCCAGACACTCAGTTCCATGTTTGCTGCTTGCCCGATATGGATTCAGAAATGAAAGATTCGGATACTGGACACCATCAAAAATCACTTTGAGCTGCACACACTCTATTGCTTCTTCTAATAGCGAACTCGCTGTTACTGTGTTGATGGAAAAGGAGAGAATGAAGGGTTTTTTATGGCATCCTCTGAAACAACCAGCTGTGGTTGGGGTACACGCAAGGGGAACTCCCCAAAATCTGCAGTGTGCGGTGCGCTAGGATCCCTACTGGCTGGGTGTGTCCTTACCGGGTGTCCTCTGGCTCCGACAGGCACTCCACCGTGCTGGGCTTCTGTTCCATTCACCGCAATTCCATCCAGAACCAATAAGGAGAGACCAAGGTGGGCTCCGCCCCCAGAGGCGACACTCCGCGGTCGCCACGACAGATGCGGGTTTGCGATTTGGGATTTGGGAGGGGGCCGTGAACCGGAGTTAGGAGGCAGGCCCCATCTGCGCCTCCTTCAGTGTCGGTGAGTGGCAAGCATTCTGGGGCGAAACGTGGTGATGGAACGCTGAGGAGACAAAAACAACAACAACACATTGGAAAAACGGTTTGCTTTTTTTAAATCCACGTTTTTTACGTGCAGGCTCTTCCTATCTCTTTCGACTTTGGAACACAACGCAGTAACAGCAATAATAAAAAGATCCTGACCACGATCCTACTTTAGTGTATGGGTTGTGCAAATTCTAACACACGACCCACACAAAGTTCCTGATTATTTTGCCCCAAGCCATGCAGGATTAATTGGGGTTTTTCCCCCTGCACCTCAATGCAGAATAATCTGGTAAGGACTCAAGCACTGGGAAGGACAAATGGAAGAAGGAAAAGGTTTGAGCACTGCTACATTATAGAGCTTGAAGTAGCAGCCATGGGGAAGAAACAGGCACCAAAGCCTTTCAGACACTGCCTTTGAGCATATTCAGAGTGCCTTTTTCCTCATTAACGTTTGACCACTAATGGATTCTCCCTCCCTCCCCCCCACCCCAAATAAAAAGTAATAATAGAGATCAGCTGTCCTACATGTCACCTCTGCATCATTGGAAATGGAGCTGGGTGCTGCCCCACAAGTTTTCCATGAGGGCTAGAAATACAATCCTTGTTGAAGACTGAAGACAGAGAATTGCAGGTTGTAGTACTTCAGTCTGTGCATCACATTTTTTGTATGCTACTCTTTGGAGTTAATTGTAGAGTAGCTGCTAGGGGTATCAGAAAATTGCAACAAAAATGGAAAAGAAAGCAGAACTTTCGTGTGTTCGTCTGTGGTCAGGAATGGAAATCAGTCAAGCGAGCGCTATCACTATTTGTTCACATTGTTGTTTGTTTTTAAGTCTGCAAATGATACGTAATCAATGGCACTTTTTAAACATTGTTTTGATGTGTCCTTTACACTGAAATGAATATAAGTCATAGAAGTTATGCAAATAGTTGCGTCGGTTATATAAGTTACGTTAAATAGCAGACAGCGAGACAAATAACATAGCATTTGGCAGAAACTGAAGTGCAGCAGAATGGAAAACAACGCTGGTTGTTACCAATTGCTGCCTTCTTACATCCTTTGTGGCTGATAAAAAGAGTGCAAGCTGTGAACCAGGAAGTCTCCGATTCAAATTTTGCCTCTGCTATGAACTCAGGTGTTCTCACAAAACAAGCCACTATTTCTCACCATCAGCCAAAGTTCTGCAGTTTAGGAACAACCACAACCACAACCACAACAGCAGCAGCAGCAGTAACCCACCTTACAATGTTGCTTTAAGCGTTACTGAGGTAACGTACATATATTTTGCTCTACGAACATTCACCAAGCTGAAACAGCGGCAAGCTGCTTCCTTAGCCCTAGCATGCAGCTTGGCTCACTTGCTTGAGGCCAGAGCTGCTTCCTCCTTGACTACCTTCCTGGAGTATACCTGCTCTCCATTTGTGACACATACTGTAAGCCCAGAGGGAGTGGTATGTGGCAAACCACGGCAGCCTTACTATGGAGGCTGGTGGCTTAACAGTAAGGTTATTCTAGGTCTTGTAACAATATTATTGGTGGTGGTGGTGGAGGAGGAGGAAATCACACCAGCTTATTCTTCTCTGATGCTGAGAAGCAAAGATCTGCTCAAGGCTGCCATGGCAGGAACTCTAGGACCGAGCTGGAATCTGAATACAGGCCTTCCAGCTCAGCCATGTGAACTGATCGGAACGTCAATCTGGGACTGCACCCACACAGTTCTTGCGAAGCTCATGATGGACATAGCAGGTGTCCCGTTTGTCCACAGCGCCTGGTATTCAGAGGTAACCTGCCTTGAAGCACGGAGGGTCAACTGAACAATCACCAGTGTGATGTAGCGATGAGGGCAAGGATGGAGAACCTGCAGCCTTCAATATGCTGATGGACTCCAACTCCCACCAGGCCCAGCCAGCATGGTCAATGGGTAAGGAAAGATGGGAGCTGTGGTCCAGGAACATCTGGAGAGCCGTGAGTTCCCTGTCCCTGGGCTAGACAGCATGGGGTTGGCCTGGGGAGAACCAGGTTCAGATCTCCACATAGCCATGAAGCTTTCTGAGTGACGTTGCTGGGCCAGCCACGGTTTCTCAGCCTACTCTACCTCACAGGGTTGTTGTGAAGATAAAACAGAAGAACCGTGTATGTCACGTTGAAAGAAGGTGGGAGAGAAAGGGGAGGGGAGAGAAAAAGAATCCTACAGTAAGAGTCACTGCCTCATCTAGCAACCAATTCCAGAAGAAATCCGCCTGCTCGCATGCTACAGGGGAGGAGAATATTTAGGCCCATGTCTACCAACAGCAGCAGAACCTCCAACACCAGGCTGTGCTGCAGCTCCTGTTCTGCATTTATAGATTGGCAGTTCAAACACACACACACACACACACACACACACACCCTCTCTAAGGCTAGAGGGAAGTGGGCTGGGAGGACTGGGGTGGGGGGTGGGAAGGAGAGCTGCCAAACTGGTTTCAAGTGGCCCCAACCGGTTTGCATCTCCAGACTTTTTCTCCTTTTCTTTTCTCCCCTTTTCAAAAAAGTGCAGGGTGACGAACACCATCACTCGGTATATATTTAAACAAAAGTCAGGCAAACATGGCCATTTTCTCTGCCTTCCCCACCCACCCTCAGTTCAAGGGAGTGGCGGTGGGGAGCGTATTGGGGGGGGGGGGTGTCCGGTGCTCCAACCAGAACAACCTCACCCTTCTCGGAGCGAATCTTCTCGACTCAAAACCTGGCGGCTCCAATGTTTGGCTCCAGAGCCTGCTTTCTTCACTGGGAGTGAAACAATGCCTCTGAGCATGTGCAGAGCGAATCTTAAGCAACATGGGGCACTTGGAACCAGCCGCCAGCCCCAGGGTTCCAAGGCAGCCAGGAATGGCTGAGCCCTCAAACTCCTCAATATAGCGATTACAGTGGAACCTCGGTTGTCAAACGCTTCGGAAGCCGAAAAAATTGGAACCCGAATGCCGACAAGTGAATGCTTCCGTTTTTTAACCGTTTTTGGAAGCTCCAAGGCGCATTTCTCCATTTCCCCCCATGGATTTTGCTGACTGGCAATTGCGCCTCGGTTGTCTTAACGTTTTCAGTTGTCAAACAGTCTTCCAAAACGTTTTACATTTGGCAACCGAGGTTCCACTGTACCATGCTGACTTCCTTTCTTGAGGAGTAGAACGTGATAAAAGGAGGTTAGGGTGGACATTGGGGGGATGGCTGAAACTGTGTCACAAAAGGAAAGGGGAGATGGATCGAGAGGTGATTGAAGCGAGGAAGTGGCAAAAACATAAAGGGGGAGGGGCAGAAATGCTGCCTCAGTTTCCCCAAGCCACACATGTGTTATCTTCCGCTGCCTGGAAACTCATCTCTACTCCACGCAGAGGTTAAAAAGAGGTTAAGGAGTGGTGATGCCCCTTTGCTTTCCTGCAAACTGCCCACTTCTTCCTCGCACATATTTATTTTCTTCTTTTCCACTTCTCTCCGGCCGCCGCTGCTGCCTCTAGCCAGGCCACCCCCCCCAACCTCTGCCTGTCTGCATGCGCAGCACTCTTGTAAGGAAACCTGCAGCTTCTCTCTGGCAAGTTGCCAGCGCTGTAACATCAAAGGCGGCATGGAAACAACAGCGGCCAAGAGGTCCCCGCCGGCCTCCCCAGAAGGGGGAAAGAATGGGGAAGAAGAAAGGAGAAAGGAAAGGCAGGGAGGCCCAGGCTGTGTCCTCAAGTGACCTCCCCCCATTGGGGGATTAGACCCTCCTGCAATGGGCTGCTAAGAGCAAGGCTGGGACCCGGGGTTACCAGAGGACACGGGGCAGGATGCTCATAGATGGGGAAGCACCAGGGGGTGGGAAGCAGCCAAGTTCCAGAAAAGAGAAACTATGCTGCTGGCCTTAAACCTCTGAAGGCAGCGAATCGCTGGGTGAGCAGGGAGCCTGCAGGGGGAATGGTACTTTGAACCCCACCCCCACCCCTGGGACGGAGGAATCATGGGGTGCAAGAAGCAGAACTGTTATGTAATGGCCCTTGGGACTGTTTTCGCTCATTCGCAGAGCCAGAAAGCGTGCGTTGCTGTTGGCCTTTATCAACAAAAAGGTAACTTTGCTTCCATCATTTATCGCTCAGTAGAGAAATGCTTCACTATTCCTGCCTTTAAAAGTAATAATAATAATAATAATAATAATAATAATAATAATAATAAATAGTAGCAATAATGAATAACCTCTAAGCCTGTCTGCTTACTAGTATTTTTAAGTTGTGGTGGCTTGCAATGAAAAGGAAAAAAACCAAACAAAAATAACTTATTTCTGTGCAAGAGCTAGTTTTGAACGTGTTCTGAAGGAGCGTGTTCTGAACCCCAGGCCTCTTCCCAGGACAACTTCACAGCCTTCTCAAGAGCTTTTGCTTTTCTGGAATGTGTCCTTGAGAACCAATCTCTCTTGCTTGCCTGGACAGAGGAAGGAGGTGTGTGAACTGTGCATGTTTGAGTAGATAGAAACTTATTGTTTTTTGCATGGCTGGAATGTAGCCTCCTGAAGGAGAGACCTCAGGCTTGACAGATCTACTTGGTCCGTTTTATTTACTCTAACCATGGCACCCACCAAACAGAGCTAAATGAAAAATGATGGCATGGGGAGGGGCTTCTATACACTTAGATTTATAGGGGGCAGGGTGCCTCTCAGGTAGGGATGGATGAATCTGCCATTTTTGGTCTCCTTCAGATTCTCATTTTTTCCAATATCCAACACATTAGCACATCAATGCACAAATTTGTTTTCTAAATGCCTCCCCTGCCTGCAAAATGTCACCATTTCAGTGCACATTCCTCAGAATATATGGAGTTTCGCATTCCGTTTCCTCTAATGTAATGCATTTCTGTAAGTTATTTTTTACTAATATATGCGTTTTTAACACAATTTTTTCGCAGAACTGCACTGAAAAATTGAAAATTGCAAAGGAGAGCTATGCCTCTGTCCACCTATCATTCTCACAACTGCAAAGTAGAATGAAACCAAGTTTTCCCCCATCTCCCTACACTGAGCACATATGTGCTCATTCCAAGAATTTATTTTAGAATTGATCTTGCAGGCTTTTCGCAAACATAAATCCACTTGTGGTGTTGTTTTGCTTTGTTTCAGCTGTTGAATTTAGAGGAGAGGGTAGGACCTTTATCTTTTGCTGTTGCTAAACCACTGCGAAGATCAGGTGCCTTTTCGACAATCTACTTCACCCCAAGATCTACCAGCAGATCCCAATCTACCATGCTGGGCAAAAAGATTCCTGCATTGCAGGGGGTTGGACTAGATGACCCTTGTGGTCCTTTCCTACTCTACAATTCTATGATTCCATTCTATGAATCTACTTTACTCACCCCAGACCACTGGACAAGGTATCACACCTTTTGCCCTGCCTTCTGTGCTTCTGGCCGACACCCACCAGTGGAACACCCTTAGAATGACCAAGGAACAGAACAGGAAAGGCGCTATACAGGGGCTAAGGGGTTGGAGCCATGCAGACTGGAACAAGCTTAATTCTTAACAGCTGGAGTCACCAAGGGCAGGCAGCAGGTTTAATAACAACTTACCAAAGTGCTTTCAAATGTTAAAAGCATTTCACTTAACATTTTACGCACGTTCAATATGTGCACGACCACGCACACATCGCCACGAACCCAGAGGTGAATAGAAAGAGGGCGAAAACGGCCCAAAGAGAGCACTGAAAGGGCAAAAACGGCGTCTAGCAATCGGCCTAGCAAGATGCCGAGGGCAGGCAGGTGCTCAACGCATTTCAATGTACTGGTCTACCTTCCCTTCTTGTTGTTTCCACATCATCCTCCAGTTATGAGGAAGACCGAGAGGCACTGACATCATTCCTGCCAGTCTGGAAAGTGCTGCTGGTTTCCCCCCCCCCCAAGGGTTTCCAGAGGTTTAGAGGGTGCCTGCAGGCTTTTTCAATGGTGTTCCCAATATACGCAATTTACCTTCAACGTGCAGTGCCTCGGAATGCAAGCCCCACATAAAACAGTCGTTGCCTGTAATGCTTTAACCCTTGCAACAATTCAGTCATCTCCATTTTGCAGACCGGGGGAGGGGGGGGAGAGATGCTGAGTGAGACGCAGCCACACACAGTGACTTCATAGCAGGAACGAGGGTCAAGCCACAAGCTTCCAGCTCAGTCTCTTAGCTACTATGCTACGCCAGGTCCAGCCTACATCCCCAACTAAGAAACTTCCGCACACGCTTCTATAGGCAAGGGTCAAAGACCAGCATTTGGGAGGGGCTGTTGCAATGCCCTTTTTTCCTAATTCAGGCATAGGCAAACTCCAGCCCTCCAGATGTTTGGGACTACAATTCCAATCATCCCTGACCACTGGTCCTGTTAGCTAGGGATGATGGGAACTGTAGTCCCAAACATCTGGAGTTTGCCTATGCCTGTCCTAATTTAATGAGGAAGTTTGGGCCCTCAGTGACAAAAAAAAAAACCTGCAAGGAGCATCTGCACACAAACATACGGTATACTGCAACTGCTTCTCAGGGGTCCTTGCGAAATCATTCCAATAAATGCCAACATATCATCAAATGAGGCGGACAATTAACGTTACCAGTTTTGTAAACTACAACTTCAAAGCTCAGATACACAGATAAGTCTGGGAATGTATTCTGATTGCCTGCAAGGTTAAACTCAGGGCAGGGAGAGAGACTGTCCTGTGATCTAAGCTAGTGTTGTTCCTGTTTGTTGTTCCCTAAGAAAGCTGGGAGACTCCACAGCGTTCCCTTCTAGCAACTGCGGGGAGGTGGATGACAGCTACCTTTGACAAGGATACTCGGTTGCTGTTTCCGCCTGCTCCAAATACTGATGGACTAAGATACTGTGCTCCAGAACTACCCACCACTGATTCTAACCATTGTCAACATTTGCTGCTCTCACAACATTTTTTGATGCCAATCAAGCTGCTGTGGTTTTATTTATTTTGGTATGATTCTAAGTCCAAATTCTCCCTATGCTCCCTACAGGCTGGGTCAAGGCAACGTCCATTTAGAAACAAATATACTATTGTTGCTTTCGAAAGCAGGTTGCAAAAGTGACTGACAAACTTACCCAAGTTTGCAAACGCCAACTGTTTTCCAGACCGACCCAAACGGCTGCTAGATTTGGGGGTTTCTGTCTTTGCAGATTAACATTTGGGAGGCAAAGAGCTTTTGGAAGGCAACGGGACATTGGTGACCAAGGAGGAGAAAGGAGTCAAGGACACTCCTGCTTTCTCTCTCCTCCCAGCCTCTTTCCAAATCTCACTGTGGCTGCTGAACATGAAATAAACATGGTTTCTAGACTTCTTGCAACACTTGCGGCAGAGCATAAAACCTAGGAAGGCAGTGATGGGCCAAGCTAGGAAAAAGATGTCCATGATTCTGCCAGGGACAGCTGAAATATCAGGAGATGGGGTTTTCTGGCTCAGATACAGGGCGATTAATCCTCTTGCCAAGTTGTGGGTAGAGAGGAGGAAGGTGTGGTGGTGTGCAGCACACAAGCCGTCCCCAACCTGGAGATTCCCAGATGTTTCGGACTACAACTCCCATCAGCCGCAGCCAGTGCTGCTGATGGGAGATGTTGTTGTTGTTGTTGTTGTTTAGTTGTGTCCGACTCTTCCTAACCGCATGGACCACAGCAGTCCAGGCACTCCTGTCTTCCACTGCCTCCCGCAGTTTGGTCAAGCTCACGTTGGTAGCTTCGAGAACACTGTCCAACCACCTCGTCCTCTGTCATCCCCTTCTCCTTGTGCCCTCAATCTTTCCCAACACCAGGGTCTTTTCCAAGGAGTCTTCTCTTCTCATGAGGTGACCAAAGTATTGGAGCCTCAACTTCAGAATCTGTCCTTCCAGTGAGCACTCAGGGATGATTTCCTTCAGAATGGATAGGTTTGATCTTCTTGCAGTGCATGGGACTCTGAAGAGTCTCCTCCAGCACCATAATTCAAAAGCATCAATTCTTTGGCGACCAGCCTTCTTTATGGTCCACCTCTCACTTCCATACATCACTACTGGGAAAACCATAGCTTGAACTATATGGACCTTTGTCGACAAGGTGATGTCCCTGCTTTTTAAGATGCTGTTTAGGTTTTTTAAGATGTTGTCTAGATGGGAGCTGTAGCCCCCCCCCCAAAAAAAAACAGCAACAACAACCACAACCACAACCAGAAGGCATCAGACTGGGGGTGGCTGCAACAGATTGTGTGGGCATCTACAGTGAAACCCTCTCTCCTACCACAATGGCAGCTGATCTCAGGGGTTTAAGCCATGGTGTACCACAATCACACAGATGTGGAGTCTGTGAAACTGTTCTGATTTGAGGTCCATGACTTACATTCCCCTTCCCTCTTTCTCAAAGTGTTTTTTTTCTCTCAATTAAGCCCACTTCCAGAACCAATTTGCAAGCTGGGAGGAAAGTGCTTGGGGAGAGGGTCTGCACTTCTGCTCCTTAAGCCAAACATCTCCTGTCTCCTATTTTCTATGTGATTTCAAGATCTGCTCATCTAGGTTTGCCATATTTCAAAAAGTAAAAACCAAGACACCTCAAAATTGTCCCAAAAACTCCTGTGATTTTTCAATTGACTTGCCTAAGATCCAGGACAAAGCGCTGCCTTTCCGAAATTCCCCCCAGATGTGAATTCCACCTTTGAAATCCCGGTAATGTCTGGGAAAATCTGGACGTATGGCAGCCCTATAGCTCATCTCAGGTCTAGTTTGGCATTCATAAACTAAGAGAGGGAGAAGGGAATGATTGGGCCTCCTGGGGTTGGGTTATATGAGTGACAATCTACTACATGCAGCTTCCATTTAGCACAGGGGTAAATGCAGCAGTTTTGGCTTTGCAATGAGCCCATACACTCGATACACTGCAGGGAATTTGTCCTTTTTAAAGAGTATGTTTCTCGTCCTCATGGTTGTAGCAAAAATTTAAATAAATAAATCAACATCGCTTTTGGAAAACAGCGTAGTTATTCCAACAGGTTTTGCAGCACTCTTCTTAAAAACAAACAAACAAACAATATTTGCTCCAGTGCAATTAGGGATGTCATTCTCCCTTTCAAACAATCAGCAGAGGAAATGTAGTCAACTAGCAGCACATCTGTCTGCCATGTAAAGTGAATACTGCCCCATAAAAATCAAGGCCGTCTAGCCAAACCCGCTTTTCTAAAATGAAATGTGACAACTAATGAAAATGACATTGCATTCCTTTTGCCGTGTCGCATATACGTTACCTCAATGAGCCCAGTGGTAGCCCATCATCATCATCATCATCATCATCATTATTATTTTGCCAGAGAGCAACAAGTCAAGTCCAAAGCATGAGATAATAATGCCATTTTGTACCGTGGATTCCCTGTTCCTTGATGTGGGCTTTGACTCTGGTCTACAGATCTCAAGAGGCAGGCAGGAAGACAATAGCTAGGCAACAGTTTACCTGCAAGATCGCCTTACCCATACAGGCCCAATTGACTGCTTCAATCTGCAGAATAACACTGTTACAAGTGTCACGTAATATTCATTCCACGTTTGTAAGAAATTGATCTTTGAGAACTTTGGAACTCCCTGCCTATGGGCATCAGGCAGGTGCCTTCAGTATTCTTTTTTTTTTTTTTGGCACTTGCTAAAACACATGTTTATTTAGGCAAACCTATCCAAACATGTAGAATGTTGACATGAGTTTTTAATCTGTTTAAAAAAAGCTTATTGTTGATGCTAATTATTTGTTGAACGTTTTAAGTTATTATTTTTAACAGGTTTTAAACGGATCATCTTTTTGTTTTATTCTCTTTGTAAACCACTTTGAGGTTTTATTACAATCAAGTGGTACATAAACCTAGTAAAAATAACAAAGACACACAGGCCGACTCCTATCTATTAGTTGCTGCCTCTCGTGCCATTGATGTGTCTATTAAAACAGCCCTAAAGTTAGAGCACTCCTTATCCCCACTGGGCAGATGGCCATGGCTGCTGGGAGTTAAGGCTGAGAGAACAGCAGCCTGCCTGGAGGCCAACAAGTGATTCCATGGTTAGATCTTATATGAATCAGACACTCCTGAGTCTCACAACACATGTTGAAAGACACATTGCTCCACTTGCTGTCCACCCAAAGATAAGGTCACCCAAACCAGGCCATAGTGCACGAGAAGCTGAGAGCAAAAACACCCTGCAGGAAAGAGACCTGCAGAAAAAATAGTTCCAGGTGTCTCAAGCAAGCGAGTCAAGTCACATGCTGCTTACGGAATAACTATCCCCGCTTTTTATCCCTAACGTACAAACTGCCGCTCTATTCCCCCCCCCCGGGGGGGATGAATATGCTTTCAAGCCCACCAAGGAACCAATCCAGCACCACAAAAGGAACCTACATTTTTCATGGTTTTTACACACACAAGCAACTGGAAAAGCAGCAACACCAAAGGGCTCATTTGCTCCATTAGCTAATGAGTTCTTGGAACCTCACAGAGAGAAACAAACTTACTGGAGCTGATGCCAGAGAAGGGCACATCTGGGTCACAAACATTTTATCAGAACATCAGAGGGTGTGAATAATGCCAGGGTGGAGACCTACATAGGCCTCCATACAATGTTGGGCTCCATACGATGTTGGGCTCCATATGATGTTGAGTCAGCCCCACTCAAAATGGCCAATTGCCAGGGTAAAATGTAAGGTAAAGGACCCCAGGGCAGTTAAGTCCAGTCAAAAGGTGACTATGGGGTTGTGGCGCTCATCTCACTTTCAGGCCGAGGGAGCCAGCGTTTGTCCACAGACAGCTTTCCAGGTCATGTGGCCAGCATGACTAAACCGCTTCTGGCGCAACGAAACACCGTGACGGAAGCCAGAGTGCACGGAAATGCCATTTACCTTCCCGCCACAGTGGTACCTATTTATCTACTTGCACTAGTGTGCTCTCGAGCTGCTAGGTAGGCAGGAGCTGGGAAAGAGCAACAGGAGCTCACCTCGTTGTGCGGATTCGAACCTCCAACCTTCTGATTGGCAAGCCCAGGAGGCTCAGTGGTTTAGACCACAGCGCCACCCGCATCCCCTCAATTGCCTGGGATGGTGGGCATTCAGAGTCCCATCAATATCTGGAAGGCTGCTGGTTCCCCATTCCTGGACGAAGGGGGCAGGTCTCTGGGCCTACCTGGGCCTGCAGAACTCCAGCCACACTCTCGTGGAGGAAGGTGGCACAGTGCCCATCTAATTTCCTCTGCAGAGTCAGGAGGATTGCCCTTGAAGAAGCCCGAGTTACCTCGTGATAACTTCCTTCCTCAGGAATATAAAACATGCAACCGCGGATGCCTTTCAACATCCACCCCCTTCCACAGCTTCCCATCTCCACAGGAACCAACAAAAAGAGGCTGTTGCAGTTTCCACATCCCTCTGCAACAACGGAAAGGAGGAAGTGGAGTCTCCCACAGGTCACTTCAAGTCTACAACTGGGCATAGGGAACTAGGGGCTGGCTGTACACAGCGCCTCTGCAAAGTCAGGCACTTGCGAGTTTTCAGTGTCAAGACTCACTCAGTCTAGGAAGCTGTAACAGAACTGTTACAGCAAGCAACAACTCCTGTAAGCAAGAACTTCGGGCCTAGCCACCAAATAATCCAGTCTACCTCCATGCATCTGGGAGGAGAGAGAATGTCTTCCAGATCAGAAACTGCCTCTTCTCCTTGAGGCCAGGGATCCTTTTTGGGCTTATAAAATAATCTAAATATAATATACCATAATCCAGCATCTGTATGCCACCCCGAATTCACTGGATGGCTTAACATTTATTTATACAGTGGTACCTCGGGTTACAGACACTTCAGGTTACAGACTCCGCTAACCCAGAAATAGTACCTCGGGTTAAGAACTTTGCTTCAGGATGAGAACAGAAATCGTGCGGCGGCGGTGCGAGGCCCCATTAGCTAAAGTGGTACCTCAGGTTAAGAACAGTTTCAGGCTAAGAACGGACCTCCAGAACGAATTAAGTTCTTAACCCGAGTGCTAAACCACTCACCACATCCTACAAATTAAGACACTAATTACATTAGTAGTAGAAATAATACCGTAGTAGTGGTAGGCATCAGGTGTAGTTCCCCCAACAAGTTTGAGGCCCAGTATTTCATCATTAAAAATTCAATCCTGGTTCTGTCTCTTCACTTAGCTGTAGTTTAGTGGATCAGAGCTTAACTTGAACCAGGAGGACTCCCCGCACCCCAGAGGCTACTTTCCACAAAAGGATTCATCCCTGATACACATGGAGAGACAAAAGCAACAGTGCCTCTCTATTAGGGCTGCCATATGTCTGGAGATTTTGGGGTCTTCCTAACACAACTTTTGGGGTGTTATGTCCTTTACTTTTTGAAATATGGCAACCCTACTCTCAATATACTGTGGAGCACCTTTGGTTCACACCAGCAGGAATCCACAGCCAAGCACATATACAACCCAGGAATTGGTAGGATGCAGGGCAGGCAGGGCAGACAAGATTTTCTGGCAAACTTGACTCCCCTGACAAAAAACACACAAAACCCCTCACCCCTCAATCTCCTCTCTCTCTCCCCCTCACTCTTTATAAAGAAATCAAACACTGCTTCTCAACATTTGCACTCTATATTAATTGACCTGGAAAATGACCCTGCCCTGTTTTCTGTGCTCATAGATGGTACTGTGGATTGGAAAAGCCCACCCTCAGCATACAGTCCTTCACCCACTTGCACAGGAGTAAGTCCCACAAGATCCAACGGTACTTTCTTTGGAGGAGACATGTTTAGGAATATTTTGCGAAGCACTGAAAGGGGCACCTGTCCTATCAGTTTTTAACCACCCTGACTCTGGAAACCAAGAAAGTTTTGCAAATGCCTTACAACATTTTTACTCACCCCTTGCCTTTCCCTGCAAGACTAATTGCAGGTGTTAAGAGTCGTCAACAGGTTTTCCACACCTATCAGCTGATCACCCATTCCGACCACCCTTCTGAGTAATACCCCTCCCCACTCCCTCACTATATTTAAGGGTCTGGTGACTTCCGTTTCAGTGTATCTGAAGAAGTGTGCATGCACACGAAAGCTCTTACCAAGAACAAACTTAGTTGGTCTCTAAGGTGCTACTGGAAAGAATTTTTTATTTTATTTTGTTTTTACTATGGCAGACCAACACGGCTACCCACCTGTAACTGGAACATTTTTACTAACCCACTTGCCCACGAAATCCTATTCACGGACAAAAATTTGCAAAAAGAGAACAAGTGTACAGTGTCCCAGCCTGGAAGCGGTTCTTATTTGTCACAGGTGGCAAACTGAGAGGCTTTCTACAAGTCTGAGAGTTTAAAGTCATATATGCTTTGGGGGGGGGCGGGTTAATGGGCAAGTCATTTATCTATACTCAATCCTCATGGGCAAGAACCATGAGGCAACGTGGGCTCAAATCCCTCGCAAGCCATTAATTCCTCGGGTTCCCCATCAGCTTCAGTTGATTTCATCTGTAAAATGGCTCCCTTAAAGACCTGTGCCACAATGACATTGTGCAGATAGAGAGATTTAAAAGGGAAGGGAAGCAGCAATGAAAATAATAACATTAAAAATAATAACAGTGAATCACAATGTGAGATTCACAATTTTCTGCCTCAAAAGACATGCGTCCCGTTATCCAGGTGCCAGAATGATGTCTGAGGGCTCGTCCCTACTTCTGTTTGTCCCATGACTAGAAGGCGGTTTTCCACTTGCCCCGTGTTTTCTAGGCATGGGTCCACGAGGTATTAAATGTGCCGCACAACTTTCCCGACTACTGTTTGCTCCGCAGTTTTCCCCAGAGAAAAGCAGCAGGGCAAATGGGTGGTGAGGACGAGCCTTGAAATACACTGGGTGAGATTTTGCCCCTGGGACAAACAGGGGAAAGTGTTCCTATATGTCAGGGTGGAGTTGGACTACAACTCCCATCATCCATGACCCCTGCCCATGCTGGCTGCGGCTGATGAGAGCTGAGAGTCCAGCAACATCCGGAGAGCCAAATGTTGACCCACCCCCTGCTGTAGGTACCTGTAAACTGCCCCACTCTTCCCACTGCAGTCCACTCTCCTTCCTTTTTATTGTCTTTTTTTCGGGGGGGGGGGGGAGAATTCCTTCCAAAAAAAAATAGCACAAAAGCCTTCACAGTGTGGTGCAATCTGACCCAACAGCCACAATGCTCTGCTTCAGAGAAACAAGGCAGCGGGGCTCCAAAAGGACACCCCAGGACAGCAAATACACGCTTGAGAGCGAAGGTTGAGGGGCAAGAATGACTCCCCACCACGGAGGCTTTCCTGCCCATGCTGTTTGCCTGCGCCTTTGACGGAGACTAGAGAGGCGGAAAGTAGGTCACATTTTTCTTGGCTGAGGGGGGAAATTCCTTTGATGGATTTATAAAGCAGCAAGTACAGCATAGAGCCGCTAAAAAAAAGAGAGAGAGAAGGGGGGGGGGTCGCAGGGATAAGTGGGGAGTGGGCGAGACAAGCTGTAGCTTTAGCTGTTCGTCAGGAATAGAGAGGGGAGGAGAGTTTCCATCCAAGAATAGGTTCTCCTTAAATAGGACTCTCACTACACATGATCTTATGCTGACCTTAAAGGGGCACACGTGTGTGTGTGTGTGTGTGTGTAGGAGAGGGAGAGGGAAGGTCTCTCCAGAAGGGAACAGATTTTTTTTGGTGCGTGTGTAAATGCGCAAGCAAGAAATACTGTTTTTGTAAAAACCAGTTTCGGATTTCAAAAACCACATTTTGGCAGCAAAATCTGTGGTAAGGGCTCGTGTGAATATGAAGGTGGGATCTGGAGTGGTGGAAAAGGCCAAATTCCAGAGGAAATGCACACGTTTTGAAACCCAGGTGCAATGTCATCATGAAATGAAGGGGGTTGGGTTGGGTAAGGAGGAGGCTTCCCTCACAAATTAGGTTTCAAATCATTGAAGGGCACTTCAGCTTCAACCCAGATGCTTAGAAAGTTGAGGTAATTTTAATGTTTTGTTATTTTTAACTTTTGTATGTTTTGAAGTAGGATTGTGAATTTTTCTTGATTTTATTGTTTTATCTTTTTGTAAACCACTTTAGCTTTATTAATTATTGCTGTTGTTGCTAATTCAATTTACACACCACCCTTTATCAAAAGATCACAGCACAGCACTAAGAACACAATTTACAGAGCATCAATAATAGAAATGTAATATAATATCGGGCATTGTATAATTGTTATGAAATAATAATAAACAGCCTTGCCTGCTTGGTCCAAAACCCCTTTATCCTTTCTCAAAGTATGCTAGTAGTGCTACATACCATACTCTACAGTTTGCATTTCCACAAAGCAATTTTGAAAAGTTCGACCTAAGATGTCAATTAAAAAAAAAAAGTGGGCAAGACATAACACAAAAATTGTCAAGTTACTCCAGAAATCAGAAATTCTTTTTTGCAAGAGCAGAACTGTATAATGACGACAATGAGATTCATACAGCACATTTAAACTGTTCTAAGCGGTTCACATACATTAGCCTGCTTCATACCATAAATCTAAAACCCATGATTTAGGACAGGAATGGGGAACAGATGTAACTGGACTACGACTCCTATCATCCATGATCAATCACTGGCCATGCTAGCTGGGGTTAATGGGAACTGGAATCCAACAACATCTGGAGGGCCACAGATTCCCCATCTTTGGTTTAGCAGAATGGGAATGGAATGAACATCAGGCTTGCATGCACCCTCCTTGCAGCCATGTGATGATGACTGGAAGAAATCGCTTTCCATTTTTAAATCAACCATAGTTTGTTTTTATCTACAACAATAGAAAAAACGGTTAGCTTAAACTATGGTTTATTGCAGGGGTCAGCAAACCCTCAGACCTTGGGGGACGGACGGACTTTATTTTGGGGGGGGGGGGTAGAATGAACGAATTCCTATGCCCCACAAATAATGCAGAGATGCATTTTAAATAAAAGCACACATTCTACTCATGTAAAAACACCAGGCAGGCACCACAATAAACCCAGATATGCATTTTAAATAAAAGGACACATTCTAGGCTACTCATGTAGAAACACATTGATTCCTGGACTGTCCGCGGGCCGGATTTAGAAGGTGATTGGGCCGGATCTGGCCCCTGGGCCTTAGTTTGCCTACCCATGGTTTATTGAAACAAGAAGGATCAAAACATAGTTTGTAATCCTGGCTTGTTCACAAACTATGGTGTAAACCAGGGGTGGCCGACTCCCAAGAGACTGCGATCTACTCACAGAATTAAAAACTGGCAGTGATTTACCCCCTTTTGGGGGGTTTGGGGCAAAGTTGCTGGGCTTTTTTTAGGGAGGACAGCCCCAGTTTCTGGGACTTCAAGGCTAAGCTGCTGCCCATTTTTAGGGAGAAAAAAAATCAACAGATCGCTGGGGAAACAAACAGCCTGAGTAAACTCCATCTTCCGTTCTGCAGATCATGCAACAATGGGGGGTGGGGCGGGATTCGATTTCACCAACGCTAAGGAAAGGGACCCAGCCATCAACTGCGATCTACCAAAACCTCCCAGGGATCTCCCAGTAGATGTCGACCTGTTGGACATCCTTGCATGGAAACACCCTGTTGGTCCCTCAGTGGCTATTTCCTGATCTGTCACACCTAATCTACAAACAGAGGGGTGAAACAGGAAGTATTTATCATACCACAGCAAATATGAGCCACTGGTTTGCTGAGGTTATTATTGAAATTTTAAAGTGCAGGTGGGCAACCTGTGGCCCCAATATTTTGTGGCTTCTGAAATTTCCTCGAACTAAATAAATTGTCCTTGTAATCAAAATTGTGACTTCTAACTTCCTCCTTTAGGCCACAATGGCGGAGGGGTGTGCACATCCATAGCTTGTTTTGGTCCACTCTTGTAATAGTGCTAAACTAAGGTTTAGAATTGCATCAGAACTGAGCCAATAACTTTTTGTAAGCCTTACAACAACCCAGAAAGGTAGGCCTGTATTGTTATCTACGTGTTGCCGATAGATAACTGAGGCTGACAGAGAGAAAAAGCAGCTTACCTAAAGTCACCTAGTGAATTTAAAGCTGGGCTGAGATTTAAACCAAGGTCTCTGCCATAGTCAAAACAAAATAAAAAACACAACAGTACACCTGCTCTCGTTCACAGCTATCACACATGACGACAGTACATATAACTTTGCTGGTTATACATACAGCAATCACACACCAGGAAGAAAGTTATTGCTTCTAGGCATTGGCCTATGCAGTAAAATAGTTGTGAGCACAAAACATCACACAATGCCCAGTGTGCCATTTGCACACTTCTTCCTACAAAGAGATGCTATTCCCAGAATCGTCACATCTGGGGTTGCCCTCTTCATCTCTCAAGAGCCTTCATAGGCAGCATGTGACAGCATGGCAACATTCCAGCAGGGAGTTTCGGATTTCCTAGCCTCCCAAACCCATCTTTGTATTAATTGGCTGAGGAATCCCAGTGCATATACCTCAGAATCCGTGTTGGCAGGTGGGAATAAATTCTTTCACCTGTACAAAAATCAAGAGCCTCTGCAAGAGGTACAAAATCCTCTGCACTCTCATTTGCAAATAAGATGCAAATTCTGGCTTCTCCAGTGCAGCTGTAGGCTGGCCAGCAAATCTTAAGATTACCGGTACCATTCCTGACTGCTGGCCATGCTGGCTGGGGGTGATGGGTACTATCATCTCAGAATCTCAGCACATTAACCGCCTCAGGCTTATCGAGTGTTGGACTAGGACGAAGAAATCCAGATTCAAATTTTCTGGGTGATCCCAATCTAGCCTACCTCCCAGGGCTGTTGTAAAATGGGAGATGGGTAAGAGATTCATGTATTCTGCCTTGAGCTCCTTGAAGGACAAGGCAGGGTAGGAGTATGCTATAATAAAATTAAAGAGAGCATTAGTGAGACGCCGTACTCATTTTCCCATCCCATAAACCGCATCAAATTGAAGGAGTAACTTCCTTCCCTCATTTTTACATCTCAGGCCATGTTCACACCATACATTTAAAACACAATGTTACCTCTTTAAAGCCGTTATGGCTTCCCCCAGAGAATTCTGGGATCTGGAGTTCATTGGGGATGCAGAGGGTTGTTAGGAGAAGACCCCTATTCCCCTCACACAGCTACAATTCCCAGAGTTCTTTGGGAAAAGGGATTGATGGTTAAACTACTCTGCGAACTGTAGCTCTTGAGTGGAGAACGGGGGTCTCCTAACAACTCCCAGCACTCATACCAAACTACAGACCCCTGAGTTGTTGTTTTTTTTGGGGGGGGGGGAGCCATGACTGTTAAAAATGGCATCATAGTGCCTTAGCTACCGGTATGTGTTGTGAATGTGGTCATAGTCTGTTGGGGCTGATGGAGAACCTACTTCTGGCAAGCTAAAGTGGAAAAGGCTCAGCTGAGAAGGGAGGGGGAATTTCCGTCTCTCTCTTTGCAAGAAAGCAAACTACCGGTAGGTGTGAGGAATAGTGGATGTGCTTGGGGATTACTTTTCTAAGGTGATGTGACTTACAGCAAGGTTCAAGGTTGCTCTCTTCCCCTCTCCCCCACAACCAACCCTCTCTACACAAGAATACTGAACAAAAACCAAGAATCCCAAAGATAGATAGATAGATATGATTTTCAGGTTTATACGTTTCAATAATTTTATAGTCATTTTAACATTTCAAAACTTGACTTCCTCCCCCCTCCTTCTGCGGTTCCTTAAATTTATTTTTAATATTTTCTGCATATCCAAATTAACTTAATTTGTTCATCTATTCATTTACTTTAAATATATACCCTTATGAGACTGCAGGTTATTACAGTAATCCTGCCAATGTTCTTATCTGTTTACAATTTGTAAATATTCAATAAACCATTTCCATTCTTTAATAAAAGTTTGTTTTTTTATCTCTTATTTTTCAGGTAAGTTTCGCCATTTCTGCATATTCTGTAAGTTTTTGTATCCGTTCTTCTTTTGCTGGGATGCAAATTCTTCTTTCCATTTTTGGGCAAGTAACATTCTTGCCATTGTAGTAGCAAGTTTCTGTACAGTTTGGGTAGTTCTGTCCGTATAATTCCCAAAAGGAAAGCTTCTGGGTTGGTTTTTTTTACAAACGTTATTTTAAACATCTTTTTCAATTCATTATATATCATTTCCCAGTCAGTTTTAACCTTACTACAAGACCACCACATATGATAAAAAGAACCTTCTTTCTCTTTACATTCCCAACACTTATTTGATTTAGATTTATACATTTTTGCCAATTTACTCAGTATCAGGTACCATCGATATATCATTTTCATATCATTTTCTCTTAGACCATAACATGCAGTAAATTTTATATCCGTATTCCACAATCATTCCCATGCATCCATATCTATATTATGACCAATATCTATTGCCCATTGTATCATTTAGGATTTTGCTTGCTCATCCTTTGTCCAAAGATTTCAGGACGATTCAAAATCGATCACTGCCAATATTGCCCAGACACTCCAGAGGATTCTGGGAAATATGCTAGGGGGACACTCTCAGTTCAAGCAGACCCCTACCTGGCGCATCATTTTGGGAGGGTCAGATCCTCACCCCCTGGTCTTTGAGACAACACAAGATTAATCCCAATAGTGGGTTGTTTTTTTACAAGGGGTAAGAATAAACCACAAGCATTCTTTTCAAAAGCTCCGGAGCTGTATTTACAAATTTAATATGAAATATACCCCCCCCCAAAAAAAATCTTACCTTCCATCCCAACTGGAATATTTTCTCCCTACCTTCCGAAAACCTGAAAGATGACCCCACCCACAGCTATGGCACTTGGGCTGTGTGATGACATCACTTTGCGCATACTGAGAGTGATCCCTAGAACACCACCCCCAACAGCTGCACATTGCTGGGGGTCAATCAGCAAAAGGGTTGACAAGAAGTCTTCAGGGCAGCTGAGCTACTGTCAACTGATCTCCTCAGCGAGGAACCCTTGATAAACTCTGGAGGAACCCTACCATTCCTAGGAATCCAGGACGAAAGGCACTGCCTCATCAGGAAAAAGAAATGAGATCCCAGATCTTTCTCTGTGAGATCTGCATCTCAAGATATAAAACGCTGGTTTACACCAAGTCAAAGCATTGGTTCCCATAGCCCAATACTGTCTACTCTGACAGGCAGCTGCTTTCCAGAGTGCACAGTAGAGACCCTTCACTGTTCAGCTGCCCAAGAGCCTCTTAATTGGGGATAAAGGAACATAGGAAGCTTCCTTACACTGAGTACACCCATTAGTTCACCAAGCCATCTACACAGACTAGCAGTGGCTTTCCAGGGTTTCAGACTGGGGATATTCCCAGCCTTACCTAGAGATGCCAGGGATTGAACCTGGGGCTCTTCTGTATGCAAAGCAGGAGGTTTTCCTACAAAATCTGCATGGTTTGCGAACAGAGCGCTAAATTAGAAGCCCTCTTTTTAAAACAAACAAACAAACAAAAAACAAAAAAAAACACATCGTGATTGTTCCTAAATGGAGGAAGGGAAGAAGATATTTATACTGTTCGGTAAATCTGAAGATATTTATACAGTTCGGTAAATCTGAAGATAACGTTTTCGCGCACGTAAAAGAAAAGTTAGGAGTAGAGTAAAATGATGAAATGAAACATTGGAACATGTCTTCCAGGGGAGAAGCAACACAGGAAGCTATGAGTCAGGCCACTGAGTCTTCTGAGCTCAACACTGTCTATACCAGGGATGGGGAACTTGTGGCCCTCCTGCCCCAGCCGACACAACCAGTGGTCTGAGATGGTGGGGAACTGTGGCCCAAACAAACATATGAAGAGCAACAGCTTCTTCCCCATCTTTGGTCTGGTGGTGGGAGCAGCTGCTCTCTAGGCTTTCAGACAAATAGTCTTTCCAAACACCAAGCTGGGGGTCTCACTGATGGACCCTGAGGCCTTCTGCATGCTCTGAATCTGAGCTATGCCCCTTTCCCTTGGTGAGAATGCTCATTCTTTCTAGTGAGTACCTTCTCAGTCCCATCAATGTTAGAGGCACAGTTAATGATGGCATGAGAGAGAGCCTTTTTTGTGGCTGCTCACAGATCGTGCGATTCCCTCCCAAAAGAGGTTAGTCTTGGCTCCCTCCTTGCTATCTTCCCGCTGGCAGGCTAAGACCTTCCTGTTTAAGAATGGTTGCACTTGCAGGTGATGCGGACAACTGAGCTGCTGTCAGGTAAATCAGTAATCTGATGCTGGTTCTGTTTTTAACTCGTTTATTGTTATTACTTTGCAGTATAAAAATGTGCTTTTTAAAATGCTGTAATCGGCTTGGAGTCCCAAATTTGGGAGGAAAGTGGGATAGAAATAAATACAGTAAATAAATAAATTTAGAATTAGAATCCACCCCATCACCAAACAGCTTATTTTCAGATACATTTCTTCACACAAGAAGCTGATGAAGGCCATGGACACTGCTGGGATTTTAATGGTATGCCGAAAATCACACTGCACCTGCCTGGTTGCCCGAAAGCACCAGTGGGGCACTGTGCCTGTGGAAAGCTGAATTTCCTCCAGCGAACTAGCTCCCTTACCCCCCAGTAAGCACTGCAAGGTTCACCGTCTTTTTACAGACTAAAAAAAAGGCAGGCTTCACCCAAGACCAGCCCAAGTGCAATTGCTCTTAGGGTGTTCTTTGCCAGCATCCCCTCGCCTCAGCTACCGGTATTGTGCAAACACCCTGGTTGTGCAAGTTTTTCACTATGCAAAGAAACAAAAGATTTTCAGGTCACCAGTTAGGTCTCCATGATCTCATCTGCTTAGATATTCTCTCAGGAAAACACCGATCCACCATTGATGGCCAATTCTGCCCCGCCAATACCGCCCCTGCACCTGAATGTCTGCTTAGGAAAAGAACTTGTGCGGATCAATGCCCAAGGAGTTTGGGGTTCAAATTGTCCCATTAATCTCTAGTTCAGTGGGGCTGCAGTAGTTCTTGCTTCTAGATTAAGACATGGAAGCAAACTTCAGTCTTGACACACTGAATGCTGCACCTTTAACTACCCCCCCCCCCGAGAGATAGAGAGAGAGAGAGAGAGAGAGACTCTTCCTGTGGGGGGGGGGGGAAGCAGAGATTGCTGGATAGCCCAGTCAGTAATTATAATGGATGGCACCCCACCTTCCTCTTCACCTAGTCAGTGCTCAGGGGACAGGGATGTGCCTTTAGGGTGATGAAGGTGCTTCTACAATTTCCCCATGCTCATCACACTGCAAAGGACATAGTTCCACCTGGGAACTCTGGTGCATACTCCTCTGGAGATGACATCACATATTGGCAGGAAAAGTACCGAGGTGGGAGGGGGGGGAAGAGAGGAAAATCAATGCTGCATAGGGCGGTGGATGCAATCCAACATCATGGTGGCTTAACTTATTTATACATTTCAGTGTCTCCTGCGGCATGCAGTTTGGAAATGCCGTAGCTTAATCTATCCAACAGGGTTGCCATAAGGATAAAATTTAAACAAATGCAAACAAACAAAAACCCCACTCAAAAGTGTTCACGCACGCACAGAGTGCATGCCCTCATGGTTCTTCTCATATGCAATCACTACCGAAAGATTAAGCACACACTGAAATGAAGTCCCCTCTTAACCACCCCAGATTTGGCTACCTTGAACTTATGCTTCATGCAAGTATGTCCAGCAAGTAAGACCCCAGCACGTTTACTTATTCTTCAGGGCGCCACAGAATTCTTTGTCGTTCAGCCTGATTGCAAGGATAGACAGCGCAGCTGAAGAGCGTGCAGATCTGAGCCTTCAGCAAAAAAACCTGCCCTTCTTTTGCCTACACCTCCCTATGACCACCTGGAGCCTCCCCTAGGGTGGTTACTTATGCACTGCTGGAAAAGAGAGGATGCATCGCCCCAAAAAGGGGAACAGAGGCTTGAATAGTATTTGCGTGTGCTGAATTATAAGTACAGTTTCAAATTTAGAAATGATTGCTATGATTTAAATTGGGTTGATGAAAAACATTTCCCTAAAACGGGCAAGATTGTGAGCAGGCAACCTTTGTGCCCGCTCAGTCTGCTTTCTGGGTCTCCCCTCCAAATGTCTTTTTTATTGTGCATTCACGGCCGTTCGTGCTCATGATGCTATCGGGGCAGTCATATGAGATTCTGCTTTCGATTCTCTTTGCACTTGCAAAAATTCTGGGGTGGTCATGCTGGTTCACTTCCAATCTGTGCATACGTATCCTGTAACTTCTTGCTGAAATCCTGAAACTTTTTGTATCACAAATGTTCTGGGTGGTTGTTGCACAAAATCTCCACAATCGCTTTTGTTGCACAAAATCTCCACAAGACAGCAATTGTGTGGTAACACTGAGGAAGCGCCACAAAACAACTGATAAAGCAGAATAAATCCACCACGAATGCACTATATTATTGTGTCACACAACGTGTTGCAGAATACACCCGCAATAAAACGTCAGTCTGGGGGCGCCCCACATGTTAACTAACTCTTGATGCCCTACCTGCTTTGCTTCTTAGGCTTCTTCATCTTCAAATCAGACAATCCTTCAAACAGAGGACTGTATAGTAGAACACAAGGTAGACCTGCCTCTTGCAAACCAACTGTTCATCCCCAGGACTTTGTGTATACTGAGGTTTTGCAGAGCAAACACAACTTTCTTTCTCTTCTTAAAGTTTCTAACCATTCTGGGGTTGTGGCGATCTAGGTCTGAAATTATGTAGGTAAATGCCTGCTGAAATCCCAGAAGCTGAATGAGTTGCTGAATAAAGCTACACATGGTTAACAGGGTGGGATTAACAGAACAGCTATGCCAAACAGCAAACAGTGCAGAATATAAAAATATGCACGGTGAGAAAATTCGTGTGCATCATATATATTTTACAGAAGTTGCAGAATCCAGCTTTTTTGCAGTGAAAATATGGATTTCCTCAGGGGAAGAGCACTGGTTTCCTTCTGTGTTCATTTCCCTGCTGATGGCCTTGTCTGTATCTAGAGTACACTGCAAGTTCCTTGGGGCAGAGGCCACTTCACTTGCTCTGCAATGCCAACCAATGCCAAATTAAAAGGAAGTGTTAGGCTTTCCAAGTTATCTTGGGTCTGGATTCTGAAGAGACTGCTTTCTCCCAGAGCAGGGAGCGACAGCTCACCCACAGCCTTGTTTTAACCCACTAGCCACCCTCCCATTCCCTTCCCAGAATTGCAGAAAGAGAGAGAGAGAGAGAGAAACTCAGGCTTGATCAATTCCACTCCCCTTTCTCCACACTCCATTTATCCCACCCATCCGGAGCAAACACTGAAGGCTGGGTAAATAGGGGGGGAAGGCCCCCTCCCTTCTTTGTTCTCCCCCTTGGCCACCTGGCTGCCCCACCCTGGGCACACCTCTCCCCTTTGCAAGGCCCCCACCCCACCACTCAGCCCCCAGCCCCTAAGCAGTTTGCCTGCTGCAGCAGCAGACAGCCCCAGGCAGCTGGGGGTGGGGGAGAAAAATTGTTGCACAATCCGGCTTAGTCAGTTTCTGGCATGACCCAGCCCTAGACAGATATGGGGGAGAAGGGGTGGGGGAAAGAGAGAGAGAGAGAGAGATCAAGTTAACTCTCACAGCGCTGCGTCCTTGGGCCCCTGCAGAACAGCAGACAGGCCATGACTCCAAAGATCTGTTTCCAACTTTCATAGAATCAGAGTTGTAGACATGGAAGAGACCATGAGGGCCATTCTAGTCCAACCCCCCTGCAATGCTGGTCTCTTTTGCCCAACGCGGGACTCGAACCCACAACCTTGAGATTAAGAATCTCATGCTCAACTGACAAATATCTCCCAGGTGCTTTGACAAATGGGGTGCAGGCAGGTGATCTAGGACACCTGGGTTCTGTACCCCATTGCAGGTGGGGGTGCAGGAGGAGAAACATATGGGTCCCTGCTTTCTAGTTCTGGTAATGCAGACCTATATAGAGGGGGAGAGGGGATACCTCTAGAATCCTGGATTTTGGGGGCTCTGCCCCTCCTAGCCAACCTAGCTGAGAAGTTCCTGGTTCAAATCTCTCCTCAGTCAGGAACTCACCTCGGTAGCCTTAGGCAACCTCCCATTATTCTCCCAGCCTCAGTACCCCATCTGCAGCATGGAGATAATAAACATGGGCCTACCTTAAAGGGTCGGTGTGACGATTACTGATACAGGACGTGTTTTCAACGCTATGAAAGGGCTAAAGTATTACTGTTCCCAGCACTTGGAAAGGAGTGGAAACAACTGGTTATAACAGGGCAGGGAAGGGAGTGTGTGGTCTCAGTCACAGAACAGCTAGACCCTAGTTCCAGGAATAAAGAAAAGTTTTTTTGGGGGGAGGGCATGTGTGCAGCACAACAACCGAGACCACTAAGATTCCTGAGTTCGCTCTGCAGCTTTTACAAGGGAGTGGAGGCTATTGGTCAAGAGGAGACTTAATAGCAAAGAACATTTCCCTTTCTTAGGGAAGGTTAGGCCAAGAGACAGGCACTGTCCCTGGGTCACCCAGGGAGCTCTATTGCTGAGTGGAGATTCGAACACAGGCCTTATTTATTTATTTATTTATTTCACCTTCCCTCCTGAAGAAGTCCTGGTCCTAGTCCAACACTTTAACCAGAAAAACCACGCAGATGCCATGGGCTCCCCGGGGAGGAAAACCGGGCATGTTGAAAGGCGAACGTCTTCCTTTCTCTTCCCACAGGTTTTTTTTTTTTTTTTTTAAGTATGCAAGTTGGAGCAAGGACTCCTCAATCCCAATGCGGGAAATGGATATGAGTTAGGGAGGCACAGGGAATGCTTGGCTGATGCTTTCTGTTCCTGGAAGGTAGCTGCAGGAGCACTGCAAGGATGGAGTCTGAGGAAACAGTCCAACAGAGCAGTATTCCCAGCTCCGAGAAGGATCAAGCTACCGGTAGATGGACAGTATACCAGGGCCACCTTCAAAACACATTTAAAGCACTCTGGTGCCACTTTTAAAGCAGTGTTGCTCGGAGACAGAGCTGCAGTTTTCAGTGTGGTTTAGCCATCTATACTGTGAGGGGAATTGGAGGTTCCTAAGGACTCTCAGTACCCTTAAGGAACTACAACTCCCAGAATTCAGGGGGGGGGGAGCTGTGGTTGTTTTAAGGTAGTATATCACAGCGCTTTAAATGTGTGTTGTGAATTCAGGAGGCCCAAAAGGTCATCCCTTGCCTGTGTAATCAGGTAATAACAGAAAGAGGGTCAGAATATCAAATCCCCGACCAAGTAAGCAACAGGGTTCCCAAGAACCAAAAGAAGGAATGTGGCAAAGCTCAGCATTTGCACAGCACTTTTTATAAAAGCACTCCATGTACATTATTTGGCTGTAATACTCATAGGCCATTATTATCACCTACTACACACTGCAAATGAAGGGTGAGGCAGGGAGAGAGATGGCTTCCCTAAGGCCTTCCGGACGAAATCACAGCAGGTGAAAGTTTTGAACCTGGCATTTCCTGTTTCCCAGCTCACTTTAAGGGTTGCCAGACATCCAAGTTCATCCTCACACCAACCCTGTGAGGAAGGTTAGGCTAAGAGATGGTGACCAGCCCAAGGTCATCCAAGGAGCTTCATGGCTGTGTGGGGATTCGAACCCTGGTCTCCTATGTCACAGTCCTACACTCTAACCATTATACGCGCTACCAGCTCTCAAGCGTCTATCCCCAATTGCCAGCTCCCAAGATCTCGCCTCCTAGTTGGATTTTCCTTTTGCTCTCGCCCTCCCTAGCCATTCCTGCGCAGTGTCCCAACCCTCTCCCCTCCCGCCCCCCCCTCCAAGCTGTGGAACCTATACCATGAAGTGTAAATATGTGGGAGAGCAGAGACGAGTGTTTATTCCATATGGGATTGGCGCACACCAGCCACTGCCAAGTATAGAGACTGGCAGAGTGCCAAGGACGTACACAGAATCCATGTCCTTCACAGGGGCACGGGGGGGGGGTGGAGAGAGATTCTTTGCAGCATATGGCTTGGACACAGGGTCCTCTATTCCTTCCTCCACTCCCTTCTTTGAGACACGAGAGGCACGGAGCACTCAGGGTCGTAACCTCCCTGTTTTGGGCTCAGGTCAGGCCCACGAACCAGGGCCCCTCTTAACAGGTTTTGGGCCGAGCCGTAATCCCACAAACTGGAACTCTTGCTTGATGTGATATAGAGGAAATGAATGGGTCAAATGAAGGGGGAATGGGAAAGGGGTGGGTTAAGAAAAGAGAGCCCCCTTTTCTCAACCAGCACCCTGGCACTCTTGTTGCAGCTGTGTGGGTGCAAGAACTTCTCACAGAGATAGTCCTAGACTTAAGAACCTAAGAAGAGCTTGCTGGATCAGAAGCCAATGACCCATCTAGTCCAGAACCCTGTTCTCACAGCGGCCAAACCTCCAGCAGTTTCCTGCAACTGTTATTTCAGAAGCAATGTTGCCTCCAAACGTGGACTTCTGGGGCTGCATACACATTATATCTTTAAAGCCATATTCCACGCCCCCTCCAAAGAATGCTGGGAGCTGCAGTCTACCGCTTGCAGAGTTACAATCCCCAGCACCCTTAACAAACCACAGTTCCCAGGATTCTTTGGCAGCCTGCATTAAAAGGTACAGTGTGTACGCAGCTCTAGTTCTCAAACTGAAAGCCACCATTTGCAAAGAGGGTAGTGGGAGCCACAATAACTCCCATGCTATCAGCATGGGGCTCTTTCTCCTATTTGCCCAAGGCACAGGTTTCTCTGATCAATTTGTGGCCAAGCTCTAGCACCCATTAATGAGAGAGACCCTCGCTTTCCTTACACGCAACAAATCCTTCAAGTGAGCCACAGGAATTTTTGCATCGCGCTGGTGTGAATCCTCATTGCTTGCCGTTTGCAGGTTGTGTAGCAGGGGAGATCGCCGAAGAATGCGTCTAAACCAGCTCTGCGCAGATCTGCTTGCCACACAAGAGCAGCTTCCGCATGGTTGTGGTTGCATTTCAAGAAGACGCACGTACATGGCTAAGACTGACAAGCATGGCAGATCAAGCAGGGCAGGCAGGGGAAATTTTGCATCTGTCCAGCATCCAGCATGCCATTTCCCCCGAAAGAATGCAGCATGGTGGGAACCGCAGCAAGCAGCTAGGCCCCATTTACTTCCAGCATTTGAAGCTGGGAAGGGAACCCCAGAGTCTTGGCTCCTGGCCTGTTCCAAAATGATACACAAGACCCACCTTATGCAGAACTTCAGGCGGAATCCAAATGTCCTGACACCAAGCCTCCCCACGCTCTGCAAACCGACAAGACCTTATTAGTCTCTGTAAAGCTGAACACTGAAGTCCCAGGTCTTTAACTACAAAAAAAACCCAACAACCCTCTTGTCCTCTAATCCTGCCTTGGAAACGAATCTGAAAAAAATTACAAGCCCATGGAACATTTTTACTAGCCTGACAGCAATGTACCTAAGTTATACCGTACGTAAGAGGAACGTAGACAGTCTGAAGTGAGGAAGCTGTTTCAACCCAAGGGCCACATTCCTTCATTGGCAACTTTCCAGGGGCCGCATGCCAGTGGCGGTGCTGGTCACAGGGAAACATGGGCAGTGGATTTAGTCTTCCATTTGTACCAGAGATGGGAGCTCACTGACCTCCAGATGTTGCTGAACTACAGTTCCCATCATCCCAATCCACTGGCTCAGGGCTGATGGGTGTTGTAGTCCAACAGCATGTGGAGGTCCACAAGTTCCACATCCTTGCTTTTCAAAGAATTGTAGAGTTGGGAGGGGGATCTAGTCCAACCCGCTGCAATGCATGAACATGCAGCTGCCCCATACAGGGATCGAACCTGCAACCTTGGCATTATCAGCACCATGCTCTAACCCATCGAGCTATCCAATCTGGTGTTGTTGTTCTTGTACAGTAGCTTATAACCATGCAAAAGCCACAGCTTTCTACACACGCATACAACATTAAGGCAAGCCAAAAGTTTTTATCCCAGTTCAATTATACATTCCCGCCAAGCGAAAGCACGTGACGAGGGCATGACACAGAACCTAGAAAACAAAACAAAAAGCTTTCCCATTCTTAGTCAGGGCAGCACCTAAACATTTTGATTTGGGTGCCTAGGACAACATTTTTCAGACATGTTAACAGTAACAAATTTAGCAGGACTTTTTGGGATGTCTCTACATTAAAACCTTAAACTAGTTGCAATCCTTTTAAAAGGTGAATCTAGGCAGGCAGCACAGCAGATGGCAAATCTGTACCTTGACCATGTCGTTAAAGACAGCAGGGGGCTTGCATATTTAACTGTTCCCCACCGAAAAACATCTTAACTCTACACATCGGTCACATCATACAACTCATGCTAGACTGTGCCATTTCAGACCACAGCTTGGAGAATCTCCTGCCCCCGGTAAAATAAATCCCTGCACACAAAAATCTAGTATGTCAGAGGGGTGGCTAGAAGTTTGCCTCAGTGTCAACACATTCAAATACACAGAGGTGACTATTTCCCCATCTCCCATCCACTGTTTGTTTGAATTAGGTCTGTCACAATTATCAGAACCTTGGAAATGGCAGCTCCAAGAGCACAAGGAACATGCAGCGCAGATGTTCTGGCGCCTTCCCCAAACTGCAGTTCCCAGGGATCTCTGAAGCAGTCTGAGAGAGTAGCACCAGCTTCAAATTGGTTTACATGTGTTTTATAGACAAAATGTGTTAGCAAACTAAGGTGCTTCCACAAGAGAACTTTAAATTGCTTTCTGACCTTCCTCGCCTCTGCAATGATGACACACGTCACCCAGCAACTCACAAGTCACAGAACTTTTATTGTGCCCTCAGTGACACCATCTCAACAGTCAAGGCTGGCAGTTCCACTGATGGTAACATAGCAGTATTTTATATATGTACATTATATATATGTACATAAGCTAAGGTTACCAGATTTTTTTCAAGGAATCCAAGGACACTTTTCAACTTCAATGGATTTTGTATGGGGACTGATTTGTAAATCCAGGGACTGTCCCCGGGAAACGGGGACGTCTGGTAACCTTAACATAAGCGAAACATCACAATTTCAGCCTAAGTCATACGACTTGACAAATCAATAAGGCATTTTTATAATTTATAAAGCAGCATTTTTTAAAAAAAAAACCTAAAAAAAGTGAAGCACTATACCAGGCTTCCTCAAACTCGGCCTTCCAGATGTTTTGAGAGTACAATTCCCACCATCCCTGACCACTGGTCCTGCTAGCTAGGGATCATGGGAGTTGTAGGCCAAAAACATCTGGAGCGCAGAGTTTAAGGAAGCCTGCGCTATACAGTGGTACCTTGGATCTCAAACACCTTGGCTCCCAAACAAATTGGCTCCTGATTAAAACCCGGAAGTGAGTGTTCCGGTTTTCGGACATTCTTTTGGAAGCCGAACATCTGACGGGGTTTCAGCGGCTTCCGATTGATTTCTGAAAGTTCTGTAAGTCGAACGGACTTCCAGAACGGATTCTGTTCGACTTCCAAGGTACGACTGTATTAAGTCTACACACTCTCTTCTCCCTGCCCAATGACTCATAATCTTTCACTCTGTTCAGTTCATTAAAGTACACAAACACATCCATCATACATCATACAGGAAGACCCTGATCTAACAGAAATACCTACAACAGAGCTATACTTTAACTTATTAGTTATTAAACCTGTGACTCATCCTTCCGTCAAATGATGTTCAAGGCGATCACCAATAACAGCACATGAGCAGCTTTTTTAGTTGATTCAAAGGGGTTTTTTATAGGGGGGGGAAACTTTAACTGAATGAAAGCAGTTCCGGGATGGAAGGAATCAAATCGTGCTAGCTTCACCGACACAACAACACTTGTTGTTCCATCTTTCCCTCTGCTGCGGCCATGTCGAATGAACGGTTTGGTATGGGGAGGAGTCAAATAGCACTTGGCCTTAGCTAGGCTGAAGGAGGGGGCCTCACGGTCTCGTCTTTCCTTCTGAGATACCGGTAACATACACTTGGGATGCTATATTCATGCAACCACTGCCCATGGGTGTAGTCAGGATTTATGTTGAGGAGGGAGGCCAGAACCTCAGTCAGGTATTTTTATTGATTTACTTGATTTTGGGGGGGAGGGTGCCCCCTGCCCCCCTCCAGCTACACCCATGCCTATTCCAAAGGGGGGAGAACACTGGAGAAAAGACAGTCAGATAGCCAACAATGGACATCCCCCAAAATCAGAAGATGTGCCCAAACACATCTTAAAACTGAACAGCTCCTACACCAATTTTGTTGTTCAGTCGTTCAGTTGTGTCCGACTCTTCGTAACCCCATGGACCAGAGCATGCCAGGCACGCCTATCTTTCACTGCCTCCCACAGTTTGGCCAAACTCATGCTAGTCGCTTCGAGAACACTGTCCAATCATCTCATCCTCTGTCGTCCCCTTCTCCTTGTGCCCTCCATCTAAGGGGGGGCTAATTTAAAATTTAAGATGGTCACTCTCCACCCCAGTTGCACAGACTATCAACTGCATCCGTGGATTTAAGGCAAGGGAATGAAAGCCGCACACACTGGGGGACAAACCTGATATGGTCTTTTCAGCTGCATGCATGCATTCTCGGAATGTCCCCTTGCAAAATATGCAAAGCTTCTTATTTCTACTTTACGGAGTTGCCCCAAGGCTACCTGGAAAGCTCCTGGCTGAAGGCTAGATTTGAATCCAGGCCTCGTCTAATATTTATCCTAAGGAGGCAGGGATGTGACTAAAGAGATTTGAATGAGAACAGGTAGAGTTGGAAGCCTGGATGGCAGGGGTTCCATTGGCTGCTCTTTAGAGGATGGGGGAGACATGGCAAGTGGTGTTGTTTTGAAGGAGGGGGGCGCTGAGTCACCAGGTTTTTAGATTCTGTCCTCTAATGCTACTTGCCTAGAGTGCTCTGCTCCTGAAAGAACAACCCCCAAAACACATAGGTGGAGGAAACTGCTGTGGGTGGAGGGGGGAGGAAGGCAGCAGCAAAAAACCACAACCCACCCACACAAGAGCATAGACAGATGGAGACTCTCTGCCCATCTCATTACCACCTGCACCACCTGATCAACAAGGACAAATTAGAAGGAATTAGCAGGGTTTAGCTAAGCCCATGCTAACAATAAGGGGTAATTAACCACCAATTGGCCGGCCTATGAGGAGCTGGTGGGGGCAGGGCGTCTTGTACACACAGAGACCCAAAACAGGCCAACGCACACGTCTCAAGCCCCATCCCCAGCTCATACACCTCCTAACATTTCCCGAAGTTCCACTCCTGTACAGCCACTTTGTGCAAGGCTTCCACCTGGGAAAAAAGAAGTGTAGAGAAGAAGAAGAAGAAGAAGAAGAAGAAGAAGAAGAAGAAGAAGAAGAAGAAGAGTTTGGATTTGATATCCCGCTTTATCACTACCTGAAGGAGTCTCCAAGCGGCTAACATTCTCCTTCCCCTTCCTCCCCCACAACAAACACTCTGTGAGGTGAGTGGGGCTGAGAGACTTCAGAGTAGTGTGACTAGCCCAAGGTCACCCAGCAGCTGCATGTGGAGGAGGGGAGACGCGAACCCGGTTCACCAGATTACGAGTCTACCGCTCTTAACCACTACACCACTGCTGGTTCTCTACTTCTGGTGCAAAAGAATAAGGTCCTATGTGCATGCACCAGGAAGGGAGACCAAACAAATGCAGTGGGATGTGCTGCTAGACGCACAGGATCTCACCATTAAGGAGCCTGAAGTTGAAGTTAGTTTGTGGGGAAAATGTATTTTATACAGGGTGTCACAAAGTCTTTTTTTTTTTTTTTTTTGGTGTGTGTATTTGGGAGGGGGAGAGACTTCAGGTCCGTATCCAACTTATTTATGCACTTCATAGAATTATAGAGTTGGTCCAACCCCCTGCAATGCAGGAAATCTTTTGCCCAACATGGGGCTCGACCCTGAGATTAATGGATGGGAGTTAGGAACCACCTTCATTTCCACATTGAACAGCAATGCACAGGGCAGACCTCCACATCCAACACTTCATCTATTTTCATTTTGAGTGCATTAAAAACTGGAAACATGGTAGTGTGCAACCACCCTCAGTATATGAACAGTCTTTTTTGGGGAAGGTGGGGAGACAGTGGCGGAATGCCATCAGGGGAAGCACCTCTTGCAGGTTATCAAGTTTGCTTCCTTCAGGTAAACAAAATTATGGGATGCAGCTTTTGCTGGAGTACACCATCTCAGGCTGGGAAATCGGACATTTAAAATCCTCCATTAAACAGAGAGAGAGAGAGAGAGAGAGAGAGAGAGAGAGAGCAGTTCTGACAGGCTATTTTCTATGCACAGGGAATCTCTCTGTCTTTTAAATGAGAGGTTATTCAAACATGCAACACCCCACCCCCCGCCGTCCTTTGCAATTGGAAATGGTACAGCATCGTACCAGTTGCATCACCCGATGCTGCTGAATGTATACAGTTTAGCTCTGCATCCCACACCGACCCCTCCTTCCGTCTAACGAAGATGGAGCCTTCGCAGGCTGGACGTTCCCCACAAATGAAGGTTCAGTGTCATTAATCTGAGTGTGCCTTTTCCTTTTTTTATGAGACATTCCCCAATTTAACAGGAATGGTGTGGTCCTTCTTCCACCGCTTACCAGGGAGCCAGAAGGCTTCTGGTGCTTAGGGGAGGAGGAGGAGGAGCAAGAGGAGAACCGGACAGCAAGCAGTGAGAAACTCAACTGGGGTCAGAAAAACAAATTTCTAGTTGCCGGGTTTTAACAGAGCCAACCCAACCCATTTAAACAACCAGAGCTGAGCAGGATGTACTGTGGTTGGGGAGATGTCCTTAAACTCTAGGCATTAACACCTATAGCGATTGCCTGGACTATCTTGGTTGACGCTGAATGCATATTAGGAGAGAATTGGGGGAAGTCCGTGATTAAAGAGCTTGTATGCCCAAATAAACCCAAATGAGAAGGGGGGGAACCTTTCCGCTGAAGATGGGGAGGGGGTGCTGTTGCTTGACTGTGACAAATCCAAGCCCTTCGCCAGTGTCCCCATCTAAAGCCTCTCCACCCTGCAAGGGGTGGCATGCAGCCAGGCCCAGGCAGTTCCTTGTCCAGCCAATTCGGAAGATGTTTAATTAAGCCTAAGTGCTTGGAAAAGCGGGGAGGGGGGTGGAGAGGAGAAAAGGGCAGCCAATGCAGCACAATCCACCACAGAGCATCTGTTGCGGGAGGCCACCATAGCTCCCACGTAAACTTGAGCCAGGGCCCACACACCCTCTTCTGTGCACAGTGCAGGCACGCAGTTGCGCAAACACACACAAACACACACACACACACACAGAGCCTTGCAAGAGAGATCAGCAGCAGGAAGGAAGGAGTTAAACTTTACCTGACTTGTCCCCCCTTCCATGTTCCTTTGCACACTAGGGTTCTTCCCAACCCCCATACTGTTACACACAAATAGGATTTTTTGCTCAAAATATTTGCTTATCCAGATGAGCAGCGACAGGCAAAGCTCCTCTGAAATTTAGGCATGTAAATTGCAAAGCACTTTTTTTTCAACAAACAAACAAACAACAACACCCACCCCACCCCTCGGAAAAAACACCCTTGTGATGATTAAAATTCTCATGGAATGCAAAGCTTCTGTGAAATTTGGAAGTTGCATTTTCTGAAAATAAACAACTTGACGATAGAAACCCTCATTGAGGTGGTGGGGGTTGGGGAAGCGTAACTACAGTATGCAATTTGGTTTGGAGGTGGGAAATCCAAATGCCGCACATACCAAATTAACACGGGGGGGGGGGAATCCACTTGCAGGTTTCTCTTGCACAAGCCTCACTGAAAGGGGAGGCGGAGTTGGGCAAGCGCTCACCGCAGCAGAGCTTGCACAGCAGACCATTCTGCTTCTGCCCCACAGGACACCATCTGTCCTGGCTCCCATCCCATCACCCAAACCCACTGCAGCCATCTCGCTTCACACACAGCAGCCACGACGTGGAGCAATGTGGACCGAATGTGGCAGTAGAAACAAGAAGCCTGGCCTTCAAATTAGGGATGGGGTCTCATTCTGCCCCAAATACAATCCAAGGTCTGAACCCTGTGTATGATGGAAGGGGAGCCATTTTAGGAGTAGACTCAGAATATTCTGGAAACTGGATGAGGCAGTTGTTGTGCGGCCTGACAGATACTCCTGGGCCAGCTGCCTGCCATCCTCCCCAAGAAGGCAAATAACCCATGGTTGTTCAGTGAGGGTGTCAAAGCCTTCCTCTTCACCTTGGAGCTGGGAAGTGGGCATCCACTATCCCCACAGCTGCCTTGCGCTTAGGAGCATGTCAGTTATGGGAAAGATATGTCAGAGCATGTCAGTTATGGGTCTGGCCGCTTTGGGGCTGGGAGGCAGTGGCCCTCAGCGCGCTTGACCATTCAGCATCGAAACAAACATCTGGTTTTCCCTCCAGTTTTGGGAATTAAAGCCAGAGTTGGCCATTTTGGCACCACGTGACAGTGTTTGAGCTGCCATCATGTTTTTTCTCCTACCCACGAGCGCCCTCAGGGCCATGTTACATTATGGCGTTGAGCATTTCTGAGGGAATTTCTGCTGGAAATACATGGCAGCTCTCTGTTGTCGAGAGAAAAACTGCCATAGCTGGTGGGAGGAGCATCAGCACTGTGAATATGGGGGTGAAAAAAGCTGGTTCTGTGCCAAAATCCATCCTCCAATGTCACAAAAGTTGTCTTCCCTTTGGAAAGAGGTTTCTGTTTTTGTGCCTCATTCGGAGGGCATTTAAGAACTGCGTTGGCTGAAGGGTTTTGAACTCAGAGGTGGCCAAGTGTGGTGCATGAGGGGTTTTCTTTCTTTCTTTCCGATAAACATTTATCCAGCACATTGCAGCTTCCCTGGCTGCCCACACTTCCAGCTCACAGGAAGAATTAACTCATGGTGTCTTGCCCCTGGGCTGCAGGGTCCAGGCCTCTGGAGAGATGATTTGCAGAATGAAATAAAAGGGCACCTTCAGAGGTAAATTAAGAACACCAAAAGCCCTCCACAGTGGAATTTCACCAAAACATTTTTCCCTTCCTTTTGATAATTTTCAAACGCTATTTCTTCTCTCGTTAACTGATGGGAGAGTGGTTGGCGGGGGGAGGGAAATGAAGGAGAAAATTTCAGCACAGCTCTAGGAAAAAAACAAAATATACCACTGAGCTCTTCAGCACACCTTTGACCTCCACAAAAAAACCCTTTTCAAGCCAAATGTTTGCCATAGCTAATTTTCAGCTCAACAACAACAGCCATTCCCAGAATTTCCTGGGCAGAGATACTGATTGTAAAGCCATTCTGGGTTCTGTAGTTCCATGAGGGAAACAGGGGCTTCCTAACAACTGCCAGCACCTTTAACGAACTACAGCTCCCAGAATGCTTTGGGGGGAAGGTGGTGACATAGTGGTGTAAATTGATGTAGCAGAGAAACTAAGAGACTGATCAACAAGTCTTTGGGTTCAAATCTCCCCACAGGCTCTCTCTTTCAGACTCAGTCCACTGCCACCTGCAATATAGGAGACAATGCCACTGACCTACCTTATAGGTAAAGATTGCAACTGCATAATGTAGGTGAAGAAGCACTTTCCACACTTGAAAGTGCTAATCAAAAATTGTGCATTATTTATTAGCAATACTGATAAAATAGTTGCATGGTAAGGGGTGTGACTGCTTTTAATTTTTTGTTTTCCCATTCACTCCAACTAAAATCTCCAGTTGTAAATATTGGACATGGAAGCCCCAGGCCAAATTATGACTGCAGTGGGGACAAAGGTTTTTTTAAAAAACAACAACGACAACATGGCCCCCATGTCACGGTACCAATTTACACCTACGATTTACTTTTATACAGTTGCCACTCATACAATTAGCAACTGTGCGAATGGTTTTCTTTATAAATGGATTCTTAATGCCCTTTGTGAAAATCTGCCTCCCAGACAGCTAGGCCATAGCTGTCAACCTTCCTTTTTTGCAGTGGGAAACGGCACTGGAATGAGGGAATTTCCTGCAAAAAAGGGAAAGTTGACAGCTATGAGCTAGGCCCAATTATCCATGTCAATTGCTACTTTCCCTGCTTACTTGTGAGTAAGTGCTGTCTAAGACTGTCATTTTAAGGTTTTTTATAGTTTTTTTTAAAAAGAGATTTAATTCAGCAACTAATTCCAATAACATCACAAGCGGGCCACTTCCCAAAACACAAGAGATGCAAATCATTTCCTATAAAAGCGCATAGAATTCCTACTGTGCCAAATAACCAGAGGGTTTCAAGCTGGAGAAAAAGAGACAAACAGATAAACACACACACACACACACACACAAAACTATATAAATATATGTACAAACACTCGTATATAATCCAGTTCACAGAGCATGTCACATAGCCGACACCTGCAGATTTAGTGTCTGGCATGATGGCTAACGCTCTTGCAGATCTGAAGGTCAGCGTGACTTCCAAGATTCTCCCGCACAGCACACAAACACCAGCTATTGCTAGAATCGAAGCCATTAAAATGCTGTGTGGTCAAAATACATAATTTCAGAGATTACACACACACACACCCCAATTCTATACTTCATCCACACAGCAGCATGCAAGTTATTGAGTATGGAACATCAACTGGGGTACCCCAGGGTCAAATACTGCAACCTTAAAAGCATGGGAACAGAGGAAACTGTTTTATACCGAGTCAGACTACTTGGTCCATCTAGCTCAGTACTGTATGCTCTGACTAACAGTGGCTCTCCAGCATTGTAGGCAGGGAATTTTTCCCAGCCCTACCTAGGGGTGCTGGGGGGGGGGAATTGAACCAGGGACCTTCTGCATGCAAAGCAAATGGTTTACCACCGAGCCACCTCCTGCGCGCACCCCCCCCCCCCGCCAAGCAGTTGCCAACTGTGTTAGAGACTCAGATATATAATCTAATCGCTCAAAGGCGCCTTAAACCTAGGTTACGGTCGCCACAATGGAATGTCTAGGCGCCTTTCTTTTCCAATGAAGTTCGTTATTAGTATTATTTTTATTCACTTCATTTCTATACCGCTTTATATTTTAAAGAACAAATCTCAAAGCAGTTCGCAACACATTAAAACTTCAAATGAAACAATCCAGAATAAAAAGAATTTCAAGTTTCAAGGAAAGTATTTCATAACCTTCTCTAAGTGACATTCTGCTTTCCCTAGTTGCCAACCAGACATGATCGCATTTGGATCCGCGCCCAGTCGCAAAAAACGTACCTGGCTAATTTCTAACACTGACTGCGAATCTGGAGGCAAAAAGAAGCATGCTGGATGAATGGTGCACATGGCAACAGGCCTTGCTGGTGGTTTGTTTTGCAAGATGGTGGGGCAGGAGGCTCATAGTGTCTCTTCTGTAAAAATTAGGTGATGACCAAGACCACTTACTGAACACCTCTAGCATTTGCAAGATAACCTTTTGTGGATCTGTTCGGGACAAGTGAAAATCTGGAAAAGCCCTAAATTAGGTTCTTTAATTTCAATGGGTCTACTCAAGAGTAAATTGCAGCTGAATACCACCCCCCCAAGAGTTGAATCCAGGCTCAGTCACATGGTGCATGGTTTTTATGAAATTTGCTGTCATGGGATATAGCTAGCTTAAAAGGGGTTTGTTTTATATATTATATATACAGTCGTACCTTAGAAGTCAAACGGAATCCGTTCCGGAAGTCCGTTTGACTTCCAAAACGTTCAAAAACCGAATCGCAGCTTCTGATTGGCTGCTGGAAGCTCCTGCAGCCAATCAGAAGCTGCGGAAGCCCCAAAGAACGTTCACAAACCTGAACAATCACTTCTGGGTTTGTGGTGTTCGGGAGTCAAAATGCCTGAGTTCCAGGACGTTCGGGGTCCAAGGTATGACTGTACAGTATATTTATACCCAGTACAAAAAAGTAATGAAAATGTTAACAGACTTTAAAAAAAAAAAGAAGTCAAGAGCCCATTTAAAGGTTTTAAGAGAAGGGGCCAAACAAGGTTCCTGCTGAAAGGAATTATTCCATAAGTGTGGGGCTACTGCTGAAAAGGCCCTGTCGCTGGTACCTGCCAAACTAATTCACCTTAGTGGTGGACTAAACTGCAGCTCCTCCAAGGCTGAACTTAGGGCCTGGGCTGGTTCATATGGCTACAATGCAATCAAAAAGTGAGCTAGTCCCAGACCATTCAGGGCTTTACAGGTTAGTACTAGCTGTTTAAGAACTAAGCCTGGGAAGAAAAATGGCAAGTCAAGCCCCTGATGCAAGACTGTTGTTATATGATCGAACTGCCTTGCCCCCACAAGCATTCTGGTGGCTGAAGTTTCTGGACTGTATTCAAGGGCAACCCTATGTAGAACACATTGCAGTAGTCTATCCTGGATGCAAGCAGTTTGTGTGTGTAACTGGTGCCAGGTCCACTTTCTCCAGATAGGCCACTTTCTTTCACATAGATGTTTCAGAACGCCTGAGGGGAAGGCTGGAACCCTGTGGCAGCCACCCCAACAGCCATGGGGTGCAACATTAGTCCTCCAACATCACCTTTCAGATCCAGCCCTCCAGAAAGGCCAGAGGCACTGTAGCACCATGCCTCCTAGGAGCATAGGAAGCTACCTTGCACAGAGTCAGGTCACTGGTCCATCTTGCTCAGCTTTGCCCACACTGACCAGTAGCAAGCAGCTCATGAGGGTTTTAGACAATGGACATTCCTAGATCAAGGAGCAGGAGGAGCAGATCCTCTGCAACAGAGCTATGGTCCTTCCTCAAACATAGAGGGATACTACAGCTCCTCCTCATGTTACTCCAGCAACACAGTCTAAATAGCATGATTGATAGCATCCGAAGAGGGGCGTGTCAGGGCAGGAGAGAGAACCCTAATATAATATTGCACCTGCTTGGAAAATTACTGGATAGCACATCCTCATCAGACCGCAGCAACCACCGGCTGCTAAAGGGTTATGGGGCTAGGCCACCGTCACTGGAGCACAGGAAGGAAGACTCAGCGAGAGCGATTCTGTCAAGAGTCGTTCTGGCACGTAGACAAAACTGTGCTTCATTTCTCAGGCTCCAGATTCTCTAGGTCTCAGTTCTGCCTGCACATCATCCTCGCCTCTGCCAAGAAAGCTTTCCTTCTTCTTAAGCCAAGATTCAAGAGAGGTTATTCTGGCTCCTTGACAGAGAAGGGAAAGTGCTCTGCCCATGTTCAGAGGCTCCTTTTTTCCTCCTCCTTCTTCTTCTTCTTAGGGAGAAGGGAAGCACACCTCTGCACCACCCTTTGCAAGTAGGTTCCAGGGCTTTTAGCCTTGGCCAGGCTCCAAGTTCAAATTAAGCCCCGAACGAAACAGAAAATTTGTCACTGCAGGAGATAAACTTGCTCCCCTTTTCCAGCCGTTTAAACAACCCTCTTAACATGCAACCGCCTGGCTGGCTCCCAGTTCCCACCATCCCTGCACCCAGCAAGGACTTTTCCTGCTGACTCAGGACTTCTGCAGCTGCAAAACAAGCCACGGCCGAAGTCCAGGGCTGAGAGGGAGCCAAGCTGCACCTGGAAACAAAGTGGTGGCCAAAGGAGGGTGTGTGTGTGTAGCAGGGGAACCCTGCTGCGATATTGCAGTGTGGCATAACACACACAGAGGCACACACACAAGGGAGCAAAGAAGCAACTTGGGATAGATGCGTGGGGTTGTCTGCATGCTGCAATAAGAAGAATCCATGTGTCTATAATAAATCTCGGAGATTATAAACAGCAGTGCAAGGGAGGAGGTTGGGGTTGGTTATAAGGTTGCAGCTGAAATTCACTGGCAGCAATGAGATAAGTGGGGAGGACCGAGACAAACGGGATAATAAGCAAATGGGTTCCTTCCCCCTGCCACAGCATGTGGGGGAAGGAAAGGGAAATGATTTCTATACACCATCAGTTAGTATCTCCTCTTCCGGTTTGCAGAGAATCTCAGGCTCCTCTCTGAGAAATTAAGTTTCTAGACCTCAAGGTTGGGCAAGCAAACTTTTGAGTGTGCATCGTCAATGCCCGGTAGAATATCTGAAACCAGATGAGGTGCAAAAGCAAGATTTATTTATTTTAAGCGGGCAAATCACTCATTCCCTAAAATGAATAGGATCTGCTAATGCTTACACCTCAACTCCCACATCATGGTGGGCATTGCACAGCCTTTCATTATGTTTAAGGCCGCCAACGCTATGATATGCCATAAGTTCTTTCTGGGATCTGGCTTGAAGGTTATTATTACTGTTATGATTGATTAAATTTCTATCTGAAGACCACAGGGTGGTTTACAATATAAAAAACCCACAAAAATACATATTACCTGTATAATAACAAACAAAAATGATACACACACACACACACGGCCAAAGATGGTTTAATTAGCTGAAGGCCTGGAAGAAGAGGAAATGTTTTTGCCTGGTGCCTAAAGACATGTAACGAAGGCACCAGGCGAGTCTCCCTGGGGAAAGCATTCTTTACGTGGGGAGCCACCACAGAAAAGGCCTGCTTTCGTGTTGCCGCTCTCCGGACCTCTCCTGCAGGAGGCACACAAAGAAGGGCCTCAGGTAGTGATTGCAGGGTCCAGGTTGGTTCATATGGAGAGAGGCAGTCCTTGATCTTCTGCACTAGTCTATTTCTCTCTCTCTCTCTCTCTCTCTCACACACACACACACACACACAATCCCTATGCACAACCTGCTGTTCACAATCAAATCCTTTCCATCTCAAAACTAGATTTTTAAAATAAAAAAAGTCAACTCCACTTTACAAAATGCACATTTAAAATAATGGCCCTTGCATATCAGCATGAATACCCACCCAAATAAATAAATAAATCATAAGCCAATTAAGTCTCAAATCCTATTGACATATTAGTGAGGACTAAGCTCCACTAAATACGGTGGGTCTTACTTCCAAGTAAACATGCATAAGATTTCTCTGGAGGTCCAGAAGAATAGAGCGATTTCCAAAAGCCTTGGTAAGGATACCATTTATCTACCAGTAATCCCATGCATAAAAAATAATCAAACCCAGGCTTTCATTCAAAGGTTTTGTTTCACCATGAGGACTAGAAGCTTTCAGTCTTTAAAAAAAAAAAAAAATTAAATTGAAAGATGTCCAATGAACACACAGGAAACTCTTAGGCTTAACATTCTGCGGCCCAAATGGAGGTGAGACATTAAACCATCACAAACCACCATGCCAAAGGTTGCGTTGTGGAGCTTAACGCAATGGCCACTTCCTGCACCAGCCATTTCCACAACCTGTCAGCTTAGGGGCCTAAAGTGGATCAGGCAGGTAAGATGCTTTAGAGGAAGCTCGCTCACTTCAGCAATTAGCAATAAGCAGACCAAACGGAGAGCCAAAGGAACAGGTACAAGGTACAGGATGACTAGTCGGCCAGAAGCACTCCCTGGAAAGATTTAGGGCAGCCCTCTCCTACGTGGTACCTTCCAGATGTTTTTGCACTACAACAGCTGTGCTGTTTGGGGCTAATGGGAGTTAATAGTCCCAGACATCTGGAGGGCTCCAGGTTGAAGAAGGCTGATTTAAGAGTTCTCCAAGCAGGTAAGAAACCGAACACAACTCATCACTACAATGCTGCGATTGTTGACACGTGGCTTCCAAGACTTGGAAGCTAACTCTATCACCAGCCTGCAGTTCTGCAGTTCACAGAATCAAGCTTCTCAAGAAACTGAATTTTCAGTAGTTCATCTTACAATGGGATACATGCTATCATCAGCCAGAAATGCCCTTCTGCATTTGATTTGGCATCTTTCCGCAGGGCCTGCCAGACCTGTTTTGCCTGGCCTTCGGCTTAAGACTCAATCTGACCCCTTATATGGGATTTGGTATATAAATTTTCCCTTGGCTTTTTTGCTGGCCCATGTAGGACCAGCATGGATAGCTGGCTTGGGTGAATATCTGGTGTTTCCTCCCTTTATGCTCTTGATTTATGGGCTACTACTAAAATGAGGCTGCATTTTAAGTTGTATTTTAAGATGTATTTAAACCTTATTTTAATTAATTGTTTTTTTGTTTTTTGTTTTCCTATTACATTTTATTTGTAATTCATATTTGGTGTTAGCAGCTCTGAGCCTGGCCCTGGCTGGGGAGGGCGGGGTATAAATAAATTAATAATAATAATAATAATAATAATAATAATAATAACAACAACAACTACTACTACTACTATTCGAGAACAAATGGGCCAGTCCTTGTGGAAAAGAATCAATGGACACAAATCTGACAACAGAAATGGCAATACTATAAACCAGTGGTTTTCACCCAGTGTGCCGAGGCACCCTAGGGTGCCTTGAATGATGGTCAGGGGTGGCATGGGTAACACTGGCCTCTGTCCCTCTTTTCTGCCCTCCCTACTCTGATGCCCTCTTGCATCTTTGCCTCCCAAAAGCTTACATAGCTGTTTGTTGCAGCAGCCCTGGCTACAAGCTCGACAGGTGAATGGTGTCTCTGTGGCCGGCCAAGGGTTGTTTCCCAGGCTCCTGTGGGGCAGTGTGAGGAGGTACCTTTCTTTGGGGTGGGGTGGGGGCAGCTCAGAGACCGGGGTGGCAGCAGTGGCTGCCCAGAGGAGAAAGGAGAGGAGAGGAGGCTGAGGGGACACTCCACAAGGAAGGGTGTTCAAAAAGGGTTGAGAGGCTATCAGCTCTGCAGGCAAGGGGTGACATAACTGGGCTTCTGAGCCTCACAGGGGTGCCACAGAAAGAATGTAGTTGGTCAACGGAGCCATGGATCCAAAAAGATTGAAAACCTCTGCTATAAACAGAAACTTGGCAGGAGACACTTCAAGCTACAAGGCCACTCTCTTACTAATCTTAAAGATGGTCGTCCTTGAACAATGGAACTTGAGAGCAAAGTCCCAATGCTTAACTGGAGAATTACAGTTAATCAAGGAATTAAATTCCATTCATTTGGTTCTGAATAGAGACAAAAGATATTAATTTCTAAGTTGATTATGTTATCACCTATCATTGCTGTTCTGAAGGGTCACTGTGCTTTCTTTTTCATGCCTTCAAGTTCTAATTGTGTGTGCTTTTTGCGTTTCATTTCCCTCTGACCTATCTACTTACAAACCCTCCCACTCATATGGAATTATAGCTTGCAACTGAGAAGGACACTTTGTGTATCTGATGAAGTGGGCTTTATTTCGCAAAAGCTTATGCCGTAATAATTGTGTTATATAGTCTTTAAGATGCTGCAAGATTCTTTGTTGCTTTTGCTGCAACGCAGTCCAACATGGCTAACACTCTGAATACTTCAACTGTGTGTATCCCCCTTTTTGCAAATATAGGTTTTTAAAACACATCAGGTTTGCATCCAACCTTAAGTCATGCTTAGAGTGCATCTGCTGAAATCAGGACATGACTAATTTAAATTTGGTTAAATTGAATGGGTCTATTCTGATGAGAACTTAGGCCTTGTCCACACTTCCTTTTGTGCTGCATTTATAGGCACAGCTCCTGGATTTCCAGGTCCATGTCTTAGTGGGTTTAAAAAAAATTATTATACCATCACTTTCCCCAGGAAAACAAGCATTTTGTCACTGGATGGGAGCAAACTGCAACCAGGTTTTTCGTGGATTGACGCTGGTTCCGATTCAGTGGTAAAGTGCAGATTTTCCCTGGGACAGCGGCAGAAGGAAAAAAGAATCACTTGGACCTGGACTTGGAAATCCCAGGCCTGTGCTTAGAAAGCCCAGCACAAAAGGAAGTGTGGATAGATACAGTTCCCATGGACAATAAAGTGATACATTGGTTCTTGAATGGCTTAGTTGTTGAATAAATCGGCTCCTCAACACCTCAAACCCAGAAGTAAGTGTTCCGGTTTGTGAATTTTTTTGGAAGCCGAACATCCGATGCGGCTTCCACTTGAGTGCAGGAAGCTCCTGCAGCCAATTGGAAGCTGCGCTTTGATTTTTGAACAGTTTCAGGAGTCGAACGGACTCCAGGTATGGATTAAGTTCAAGAACCAAGGTACCACTGTACCTACAGAAACGGCAAGATGCCAGAGAGGTATAGTGTTTAATAAGATTTCCAAGTCATAGTTTCAGTGCCCTTCCCAGGACTCACAGAAACAAAACACTGATATGCAAAAACGAGAAATTTATCCAATCTGCATGACATTTATGTAAGATCTAGACTATATATTTAAAGATGTGTCGTGCCACTTTAAACAGTCATGGCTCCCTTCAAAGATACCTGGGAGTTGCCAGAGTTTCCATGGAATAGGGATTGACTGTGAAACCACTCTGGGAATTGTAGCTCTGTGAGGGGAATGGGAGCACCCTTAACAAACTGAAGTTCCCAGGATGCTTTGGGGGAAACCATCATTGCTTAAAAGTCAGAGGTAGGCAACCTAAGGCCCGTGGGCCAGATGCGGCCCAATCGCCTTCTCAATCTGGCCCACAGACGGTCCGGAAATCAGCGTGTTTTTACATGAGTAGAATGTGACCTTTTATTTAAAATGCATCCCTGGGTTATTTGTGGGGCATAGGAATTTGTTCATTTCCCCCCCCCCCTTCAAAATATAGTCCATCCCACCACATGGTCTAAGGGACGGTGGACCGGCCCATGGCTGAAAAAGGTTGCTGACCCCTGCTTAAAGTAGTATGATACTGCTTTAAATGTATAGTGCAGAAGGGGCCTTAATTCCCAAAGCGGCTTTTTAGACTGTCCCCTCTGTTCCAAAAACAAAGCTGACAAAGTAAGGGGCTGGGCATTTGAGGGGAGATTCAGAAGATAGAAGACAAACTCTGGAAGAGCAGCTGCAACTCAGGTGGTATCCTCAAGAAGACTAAGGCCATTTGCACACGAGACGGTGACAAACAAAACAGAAAAAAACGACAGATGTTTCAAAGGGAATCAAATTGTCCACTCTGGTTGCACCGCAACATAAGCCCAAACCAATTTAAACCTTGTGTGCAAAAACCCCACTCACTGACTACAGTGCAAGCATTCCTAGGGAAAAGTCCACACCACTGCATGTTAATATGGAAAAGGGTCTCAGGTGCCAAACCCACCAGGGCAAGCTAAAGGAACCAGATATATTCATGGCATAAGGGGCCAAGGAAAGGGGGATACAGATGATGGCATTCAAATATTTTAAAAGCATACCAGGGGGGAAAAGACTAGTTGCAGTTTTCAGTAAGAAGCCACGTGTTTTTAAAACCCTCAGGGAAAAAAACCTTCTTCCATGGCCTGCTAATGTCTCACCTGGAGTAACTGCTGCAATCTCATCTCCTCCTTCCACTGTATCACTTTGGACCCAGCACCTCTCTCTATCCATCATTCTGATGCCCAAATCATTCATCTCTCTCGTTGCTCTGATAACATGCCCCTCCTCACATCCTTACACAGGCTTCCTGTCTGCTCCCATGGGAACACAGGAAGTTGCTTTACAGGACAGCAGTGTCCGTTCAACCCAGTACAGTGGTACCTCGGGTTACAAAACACCTCGGTTACAAACACTTTGGGTTACAGACTCCGCTAACCCAGAAGTAGTACCTCGGGTTAAGAACTTTACCTCAGGATGACAACAGAAATCGCGCGCCGGCAACACAGCAGCAGCAGGAGGCCTCATTAGCTAAAGTGGTACCTCAGGTTAAGAACGGTTTCAGGTTAAGAACAGACCTCCAGAACGAATTAAGTTCATAACCAGAGGTACCACTGTACAATTTATGCTCACTGGCAGCAGCTTTCCAGGTTCTCTGACAAAGATGTTGTTTCATGAATCAACTGCTGCAAAAAAATTAATTGGACTGGGTGCTGCATGCAAACCACACAATGTCACTGAATTATGATCCCTCGCCCGGATCCAGCACAAGAATCTTGGCCCCAGCTTCAAAGTCTTCAATGGCCTCCCCTGCACCAATATCTCCCCATTCTTATACCCTGATGTGTCTCTGTCCATGACCATTGCACCTCCAGCTTCATCATCCTCAGTCATCTGAAGGTCTCCTTATGCTTGTCGTCGTCCCCTTGCTCATGCATAGAACTGCCTCCTTGGGCTCCTCTATGGCATCTCCTTCTTACCTTGAACAGACCTCTCTGTGGGCAAGGAACAATTCCCAGAACCACCTGGAGATGCCAGGGATCAAACCTAGGAGCTGCTGCATGCAAAGCAGATGCTCAGCCACTAAGCAATGGCCCTCAAAACCCACTTCTCTTGTGAAGGCCTTGGCAGAACCCCAAAGCTTCCATATCCTTCTGCAACTAGTCCTATGTATAGGTACCTGAAGTTATTGCACATCCTCCCGCTCTTTCATTTCTCCTGTGTCATATTTTAAATTGTAAGCTCCTTCGGGGCAAGGATCAGTTGACTTGCACTCTCTAAGAAGCACTGTGAGCGCTGCTGCTGCTGTAGGATTATAATAAATTACAGGGAGGTAGATATGGGTTGGGCATTAGGGAAGAGCATTCCACCTTTCAGAGAAGTCCAGCCCTAGGACAAGTAGTCTTGGGGAGAAAGGTCAGAGGTGGGGAACGAGTGGCCCTCCAGATGTTGCAGGACCACAACGTCCCCAGCCATTGACCACACTGTCTGGAGTGATGGGAGTCCCGCGACATCTGGAGGGCCACAGATTACACATCCCTACAAATAGCAAGAAGCATCTCTTTCCATAGCTGGTTTTCCAAGCCAGGACTGTTATCTGCTGGAGATGGTTTGGGGGGGGGGGGGTTAGGGCAAAGGGATCTGATGAGATCCCTTCCAACTGGAGTGGTTCTGTAAGCTTCTTTACTCAACTGGGGAACCACCACTTCTCTTCCCAATCCCACCCCAGACTGCAGCATGATCAAGGCTGCCAACCAGCACCCATCTGGCAAGCAGACAGACAGAAGGGGGGGATGGAGCTACAGAGAATGGCGTTAAGTGACCTGCGTGAGGATTCAGCCCTGCTTAGGTTTAATCCAGAGAACACTTTGCAGAGGGTAGGGACAACGCAAGCTGATTAATAAAAAAACAAACAAAACAAAACAAAAAACCAAAAAATCAGCAACATCTGGCAAGAGGGGAGGATGAGTGACAGGATTGGAGGGGGAAAGGCTAGGCGTAAGTGTTTGCATGATCTTGCAGATGTGCTGGTGGGCGGGAACATTTGCACGCATGGGTGCGGTTGTAATGCTAGAGGCTCTCATTTGCTCTCTCTTTTAAAAAAAGTTTTCACCCTACTTTGTAGTCCAAAAACAGGCCCTCAAGACGGCAAAAGTTAACACACAGTATTGACTATAAATACAACAATGCACAGGAAAAAGAGAAGATTAACCGCCAGAGCACCTACCTTCTTAAAATAATAATAATCAGATACCGGTAACGGCTATGAAGACCACAAGGTGTTTTCCACCACCCTCTTAATATCACCCTCTCCTTGGGATGCAAATTCCACAAGGATGGCCCCTGCACTAAGGTGACCCAACTCCCTGTGGCCCCTCATATAAAGGCAGGACCTTTAGACTTTTGAGCAGGATTTCAAACTATTTCCCATCAGGCAGATCCACTTTTAAACCCAGCACTTTAGAACCTCTCTGACACTCTCCTGCATCTGCGGGTTGCAGGGGAAGATGGTAATAAAAATGCAGTATGTCTTTCCAGGGAGCTCATCTGCCATGACAAGAGAGCAAGTGTGGGAGTGTGGTCAGAGTGTTGGACTAGGACCTGGGAGACAAGGGTTCAAACCCAACTCAGCCATGAAGCTCACTGGGCGATCTTCAGCCAGTCTCAGTGTAACCACCTCACAGGGCTGTTGTGAGGCCACCAGGGGAGAAATGCATTTGTTGCCTTGAGCAACTTGGAGGGACAGGTGGGATTTAAAATGCAGTTAACAAAATGTGAGCACAAATGACTGATTTTTCCAAATCGGAGTTCCCAATAAGGTTCTGAGGAACCAAGGCCTTCCACAACATAGTCCACTTTTTAACACCATCACCTTAGGATTCCACACAAACAAAGCATTCCTGAATGTACCCCGGCTGCCAGATAGCCGAGGGCTTTAAGGTCAAAACCAGCAGGCTGAATTTGCACCTGGAAAGCTCACTTCACTGCAAGCTAAGCGTACCACTTTAAGTACATGCGATATACGCTCTCTGTAGCCAACTCCAGTTAGCAATCCAGCCGTCATCTACTGGACCGGCTGAAGTTTCCAAAAAAATTCTTCAAGGCACCTCACGCAAAGCGATGTTTCGGTAATCTGATCTAGACGTTATCAAGGAATGTGCCACAGTGGCCAAGTCTTAGCGCATGCCGAAAGCGCATGGCAACAACACGTTTGCTAACACGGGCAGTTATGTGCTGGCAACATGCGTGGCTCCTTCTACAAGTGGAGCCACGATAGCAGGCATGTTTCTGCCCCAGCCAGCATGTCCACATACACCAAGACTAAGATGGAAGGGCACCCTTGTTAGATTTTTAAAAACCTATTTTGTCCTGGTGTACTCGAGCAGGGAATGAAAAAGCAAATATTAGAAGGCATCTTTTCCTTCTAATTAATGCATGGTAGTGTTTATCACATTTTACCCCCCCAGATTTCTAAGGAAACCTGAGCAGACGTACTCAATGTCACTTGGAGAGCTTGGTAGCTGAGCTAGGATTTCAGCCTGGGAAGTCCAAAACACTCTTAACAACTGCACACCCATTTCCTTCAATATGCTCAAAAGGGACACTGAAGTCTTCATTAATGTGCAAATGTGCCTATAATCAACTAAATCATATGCGTGGTGGGCAGCCCTATAAAGCCATAGTTCAGTGGTAGCACATCTGCTATGCATGAGTAAAGTTCCAGACTCAATCCCTAATATCTCCAACTAGGGCTGGAAAAAGACCCAACTCTACTCACTTCCAGGTATTTTCTGCAAGAGTTGTTTCCTAAATTATGTGAGTTGATGTCCACTCTACTCACACACCTGAAAGAAGTTTGCTTTTAAACAGTGGTGTGTGGTAGCAATCTCTTCCCCAGGAAAAAATCCAGTACTGTACTAATTTTTTCCACTGATTCCCACTCTCTTTTTTAGAAATGTATTTTCCTCATGGATAGTTCATTATGTTACTAATTAATTCTAACACAATAAAAGTAAAATTGAAAGTGGAAAGGACATAATACTGTACCACTCCATTTTTTAAAATCTGTGATTAACTTTTTTTTCCCAGATAATTCTTCCAAGGACACATATTCATGCACACAGCTATTCAACATATGTTGAAACAGTTTTCAGCGCCTTCCTCATTTTTCTTAAAATATAAATAACATTAAGGAAGTGTATGCTACTGAACTAACATGTCTTAAAATATTTACAAATATCCCAATGAAAATAATTTCTAGGTTAAAGTTTGCACTTGTTTTGAGTATAAAACTTAATGTGCAATAAATGCCATTTATAGATCCTGCCCCCCTCCCCCTTAAATCAAATATTTCAGATACACTACCTTTGGCTACCAGAACAACTTTTCAGATATTTTATACGGCACATGAAATTAGCACGACATATTTCTAATTATTCACATGAAATATGAGGCTGTAATCATGAACACAACCAATTAGTGAGCAAGAGCCACAGAACAAAACAGGGCTTATTTCAAGTAGACATGCAAAGATTACACTGTGCATCAAACAAACATGCCATATCAGATCTCTGGGCATCAGAATATTTTGCAGGAAATTTCCCGATTCAAACACTTCTGGAAATCCCATATTATTGCTTTTAGAGTATGGAAATAAGCATTACTTACCCCCATAGGAGACCACATCATGTGTTTCTGGCACTGACCTGAACATGGCTTCTACATGGAAGGAGGTAAACCCAGCATACAGGTGAAACTCGAAAAATTAGAGTATCGTGGAGAGGTTCATTTCTTTCAGTAATTCAACTTAAAAGGTGAAACTAATATATGAGATCGACTCATGACATGCAAAGCGAGATATGTCAAGCCTTTATTTGTTATAATTGTGATGATTATGGCGTACAGCTGATGAGAACCCCAAATTAACAATTTCAACTTTGGGGTTTTCATCAGCTGTACACCATAATCACCACAATTATAACAAATAAAGGCTTGACATGTCTCGCTTTGCATGTCATGAGTCGATCTCATATATTAAACTCCAGTAGCTAATGAAAACAATTCCTTACATAATTGACTTTTCCACGATATTCTAATTTTTTCGAAATTTCACCTGTAGATACTCGTTCAGAGAAACAACGGGTAACCTCCTCAGAGGCTGCTGCATTTTCTTTTGGAGCATTTGAATAATTCAAGCTCCCTCAGTGTACAGGTGTGGCAGAAATATCCACCCACAGCAGAGACTGATGGTAAGGAATCAAGGCCAGAGCAATCAATCACACAGCGAGACAAGAGGCAGCCTAATCTGTGAGCAGGTGGAAGCTTTGAGCCCATCAGAAACATTTCATTATTTGGCTTTTTTTCTTTCTTTTTCTTTTTTGCAGCACACTACCAGTTCTCTCATGGTGCAATGGTGTGCCTCATCACATTGGTTGGGACTCTATTACCACCAAGACTAGAAAACCAGCTTAAAAATATTTACAATTAAATATGAAAAGAACTCTGGGTCTGGTAGTTCCACAAAGCTGCCAGGAACCTCCAGCACACAGTTATCAACACCTTTGATCAAACTACAGTTCCAAGGTTTCCTTAGGCCACAGCACTCACGGCAAAACCATTTTGACTTTCTAGTTTCCATCCACTCCCACATTGTGTTGTGAGGATAAAATGGGGAAGGGGGAAATCATGCACACCACCTTGAGCTCCTTGGAAGAGAGGTGGGATATGGATATAAATATAAACAAATAAACATTTTATATGTGTGTGCATGCATGCATGCATACATCTATATGTACACACACACATTACACAGAAAAATGTGTATGCCTAATAGCAGCTGGACATGTCAACAGGTGATATACCTTGCTGCAAGGCCCAACAGGTTTGCATGGATGGCAATGATTGTAACAAAAGTCAAATGTTCACCTGTTCTGTGCAGGTTTAATCTGGGCCTTTTAAAATGTGTGCAGAGAGACAATGGGAAAATAAATTCAGCCTCCTTTTCCTAGGAGAGCCTGTGCCATCAGTCTCTGCCCACCTACAGTAAGTGCCTTTCTAGCTGAAGACACAAACAGATGTCTGCCTGAGTTTGAGTAAATGCTCCAGCGAATGCATAGGTCTATGGCTCGTGGGTGAACAGAAGGCTCACCACCGCTGAGGACAGAATGCTCTCTTCTATGAAACCCCCAGGTAAAATGAATCAGGCAGCCATATCTATCTGTATTCTGGACCAGCCTTTCTCAACCTTGGGTTGTGGTTCAAGAGCATCTGGGGAGCCAAGGTTGAGATCTGGACCATCATATCTATGAAGATTGTAAACATTTGGGCAATTTATTGCAGCAACTGCAACTTGCAACTATTTTTGGGGGGGGGGGGAGGTTGACTGAAAACATTGATTTTGGACATTTTGTATGCTTAATCCCAAACCTTTCATTTCTCACCATCATATCTTCAAATATCTCTCCAAAACTATTCAGACTACAGGTTTTACCCCACACAAAATGAACACCCAGATTTTAGGCTCCAGAGTCCAGCAAGCAAGAGCGAGCTAGCAAAAAGGCCGGGAGTTGCCTGCACGCATCTGCACAGGAATCTTGACTGCCTCTGAGCGAATGTCACGACCAGGGCAAACCCTGCACGCCGCCAGCGTGTTCAAGAGATCCAAAGCCAAGGATAAGGCAAAGGGATATACAGAATAAAATACCTGTGCAAAAAGTGGTGTGCAGACGAACGTGCAAATAAATACGTACTTGTTCCCTGGGCACATGCTCCCCCAAAGAGGATCTATCTTGAGCCCCTCCATTAGCAAACCCAACTGGAATCCAAAGCATTTAGGGACAGCAGCTGCTGAGACTGCCAGCAGCTCTGGTTTGGATGGAAGATGCCACAAGGATGACATAAGCAAAGGAAACGGAGTGGTCCCTGGAGTGGGAGAGACACTGAGTCACTCGCAAAGCCTGTCCCCACAACAAATCCACGGCCCGGGGTTACCCAACAGTATCACGTCAGGTCTCGCAAAGCAGAGCCCAAGAACACCGAGGCGCCAGGGGAGGTCACGCCAGATATATGTCCAAGAATGCCTCGCCCTGCAACGCACACTCCCATCGGCATGGCGACAGGACAAGCTATTGTGAAACAGACACGTCTCCTTGTAAGAGGTGAAGAGAGAGACTGCATTATAAAACAAAAAAAAAAAAAAAGGGCCAGGTCACATGGCTTGCCAGCACGTCCCTCCGATTCCAAGAACATCAAGCAAAAAGAGGAACTCCCTCTGCTTGGGCCTGTGACAGGCGGACCCGACGATTGATCCGGAAAACAGCTGACCTATATCTGGAGGTCATGAACTGACGGCATAGGGCGCTCTCTTTCTCTCTCTGGGCTAGCATGAGTCAAGGCAGGCTGGGAGAAGGAATCGATCCTTTGGGTTCGGAGAGCAAGCCTTCGGTCTCTTCATGTAGAAGGCAGTTTTCACAACGAGGTGGAGATTTCCAAAATGCCCACAAGCTATGCTGGATTAGGCAAAACGTGGAATTTATCCAGGCTGTGTTGCTTGTTAGGTGGACGCCCAAAAAAAGAATGCTTTCGTACATTTTAAAAAACCCCAAAAAAAACCCTTTCCTTTTTTTTCCCAGGCACTTTCTCCTTGCAAGTAACCAAGGTTCTGCTCCTTTTCAAATCTGGCTGCTGCTTACTTTTGCGGAATTCCAAAGTCCGCATGCAAAAGTGTGTGGCTCGGTTGGTAGATCATCAGACTCGTAATCTCAGGGTCGTGGGTTCGAGCCCCACGTTGGGCAAAATATTGGGTTGGACTAGATGTCCCTTCCAACACTATGATTCCAACAACAAACTCACTCAGTCCAACAAAGATTTTAGTTATTTTGTTGCCTCTGCCCATTGGAACCAAGGTGCACAACCCACACACCTGTTCTCTCTTCTCTCTCCCTCTCCCTCTCTCTCTCTGACACACACACACACACTGTGCCACAAATATTTTGGGCTAGTTGTGCAACTAGTGCAAGCGACCCTGTTGTCACACTGCTGCTGCCTGTACCCAAGGCTGGCCTGGGAACATCCTGGGCAAAGTGTTATCTGGAGGGACTCCCTTCTTTCTGGCAGCAGCAGTATTCCAAACAGCACCCATTTAAAGTTTGCAGAATACCCACAGTCACACTACATTTGGGGCAATCTTGGAAAATTAAAATAGCACCTAGGCTCACCTCCCTGGTGGTGGATTCAAATGTGGGCGCAAGTAGGATTTGGTGATCTGCCCCACAGCTGCCCAAGGACGCCAGCTGCTGGCATCAACCTTGCCCACAACATGCGAAGTGTGAACGAAATACCTACACATAGACGCCTCTTTAAACTCCTGCGTACTTGCCTGGACCAGGGTTTCCAATCATATGTTTACATGAGCGCTGAATCACACACTTCACTTGCTGGCTGCAGGAACACTGGTGTAACACCCTTGCGTCCTTGCAGCAATCGCAAAGTTCGGCGGCGAAAAATCTACATTTCTCACTTTTTCTGTCTCTGCATGCAAAGTCCCAACCCAACGCACGCCCAGAAAAACAGGAAAAATAGCTTTTCTGCGAAAGTAGCAGCCAGACGTTTCTCCCCCAACCTCACCCTTTTTCTCCCCCTTCCGTACTTTTGATTCTGTGACAGCTCTCTGTTGTTGAGTGGGAAGCGGAGGCAAAAGGGAGCTCCCTTGAGCAATCTCAAGGTTGATTTTCTTGTTTAAAAACGCCATGGGAAAGGCTCGGATTTTGAAGCAAACAATCAATGTCATTGGGCAATGCAAGTTACATGCGCAGCAAAAACTTGGGCGGGGGTGGGGGCAACAGAACCTATGGCAACCATTCTGGGAGCAGGTCAAAGGTCCCCTGGAATCAGCCTTAACATAATTCGTCAAGGTTTAAATGACTCTGGGATTAAAAAAAATATTTTAGAAAGGGGGGGGGGGGAGAGAGAGAGAGAGACAAAAGAAGAACCTTTGAAAGAAGCACTGGTGCTTTAAAAAAAAGAAAGGAAAAAAGATTAGGCAAGCAATTTTTTATGGAAGCAAAATCAATGGCTACTACCGGTATTAGGGATTGTGAAAAGAGAGCCTCCATGTGCAGAGGCAGTATATCTCTAAATGCTACCCGATTCTAAAGGGAGGGAAAAAATGGAGAAGATATCTAGCAGCTTCATGCCCTACTTGTAACAAGAGACACACAGGTAGGCTAGCCATTTCTGAAACTAGATAAACTTGGCTCAAATCAAGCCCTAGGCAAAGCTTAATTTCTTTCTGGCCTGCTGCTGCTTTGGATTAGCTGCTGCCTTATAGTTTCCTACAGTTCCTACAATGTGGGGTCGCTCTGGACATTGTAGTAAATTTCACCAGAGTGCACACAAACACCAGCACTGTCCAGGAAGACTTGTCAGGGCCCACTAATAGAAGAGGAGGGGGTCACCACAGAGCCCTCTGCTCAGGCTGCCCTCAAAGTGGCCCAGGCTAGAGAGCTTCCAGCCTGGAACTAGAACATCTTATACAGCCAGGGACTAGAGAGGATGCAGTTCTGGAGAGTAGGAAAGGTGTCCTTTTTCTTCTTCAACTTTTGAAACAAACCTGCATAGGAAGGGTGGGGTACCTTTTCAGCTCGGGGGCCAAACGCAGCCCCAGTGGACTTTCAAAAACTTCAGAGGTGAGATGCCAAAATTCAGCGACCCCTGCCCTACCTTCCGTTCTAAGTCATTGTTGCGATGCCTCCTGTGGTACCCTCTGGGCTCAGTGCCCAGTACGGGCAAATTTAATTTTAATTTTTTTAAAAAGGATGCCGAAATCTCCCTGGTGGTTTTTTGTACTCACAGGGAGGGAGACTAGAATCTGGGAGCAGAGCTCTTCCTTACTAAACAATTTGGTAGAATAGCATCCGTACATTTCTCCTGAAATCTGCAAAACGGGAAATGTATTTCTTTATTTATTTGAAATGGAAAGCTGGAAACATAAGGAAAGAGTCTGGAATGCCACTGAATAGACCAGGCCCCATTCCCATTGCCATGTAGCCTGTTTAGCATTTTCGTTCTATTTGCACCCCGCCTTTTAAAAATGCACCCACCGTCGCAACATTGCGATGTTAAGAGCATGTGGGACTCCAATGGGTAATGGAGTAGCGAGGCTGGAAACAAGCCTTGTTGGGTTCCTCGTCCCTGTTGTGGGAGAGAAATGGGGGCTTCAGTTTCTCCACCCTACATGGATGTTGCAAAGTCCTTCTCAACAGGAAGCACCGGCGGCCGATACAGCTAGATAGGGAACTTCCGCCCAACGACTTGGGGGGCCTCCTGGCCTTCCCAGAAGCACCGTGGCAGATGCACACGGTCAGCGTGTGTGGTGCGAAAGGGCCCCTTGGCATTACACAATGGCAAAGGAGGCCTTCCTCTTATTTCTTGTCCACAACCTCATCTCCATTCCCTCTCAGGCGGGTGAAGGGGGTTTGTAATGGGTTCTGGAGGGGCACTTTTATCGCTCTATCCTCCTTCCCCCAACCGCAGTTTGAAGCGGAACAGGCAATGGGGGTGGTGGGGGCGGTGAAAAGGTTTGCCGCTTCATCGGCTTGCTCTTTGAGAAAGCTAGGCCCAAGCCTAGGCAACCAGCTTCCCACCTTATAAGCCCCTCTTAATGCAAAACCCAGACCTGCCTCCCCCCACCACATATGGACTATAATTAACATTATTAGTGATAAAAAGCAAGATATGAATGTCATGCGAGTGTTTCAAAGCACTTCACACGCATTATCTCAGCAATCCTCAACACTCCATAAGAAAGGCAGCATTATACACATATATGCAAATAGTGGAATGAGGCTGAGAGACCAGGGCTTAATTAAGGCCACCAACCTAGTAACTAAGTGGTTAAGATGGGATTTGAACAGGAAAGCCTGCCTTGCAGCTCAGACCCCTTTTTGCATGTGCTAATTTAGCACTTTTTTTAGTGCTCATTACCTTCAGAGTAGCCTAATAATCCCGCTTTAGAAGGGGGAAACTGAGGCGTAATTTGTCAGGGGCTACCCAGAAGCCTTCACAGCTTTAATATGGATCTCTCAGCCCCAATCTCTAGTCTTGGACTGGGGAACCCATGACTTTCCCACATGTTGCTGGGCTCTTAAAAAACACCACCATCCCTGACCATTGGCCATGCTGGCTGGAGTTGAAAGGATATGACAACATCTGGAAGCCACCAGGTTTGGAGAGGCTGCTCTATACCTTTTGCTTTGAAATGGTGACTGCTTGCGGCCCAGCAAGAAACCACAACTATCATGTTTTGGTGGGGTGTTTTTTTTTAAGAAGTAGTAGAGGGGAGGAGAAATCAGGTCTGATAAGAGAACGATAGCAAAAGCTAAACACAATATATGTGATTAAAATATTAAAAGTAAGCTGCTATATGTTGCTCACTTTATAAACACCACTGAAAAGGATACAGGCCAGTTCTGTTACATCTCCTCAACTTGTTCCTAAGCTTTCACTGCTGTCCATATTCCATGGCCGGAGGAGCCACGTTTTAAACATGTGAAGTCTTGTTAGATCAAGACTTAGGAACAAGTTGATTCTGACTGGCAGCAGCTTTCCAGAGTCCTCGGGCACAATTTCCTCCCCCCCCCCATTACCTGGACCTTTCAGCTAGCAGGCATGGCCAAACTTGGTCATCCAGCTGTCTTGGGACTACAATTCCCATCATCCCTGACCACTGGTCCTGTTAGCTAGGGATGATGGGAGTTGTAGTCCCAAAACAGCTGGAGAGCCAAGTTTGGCCATGCCTGACTAGAGGTTCTGAGTATTGCTCTGAGTATTACTGTGGAGTTGTCCATTAAAACCGGTGGCTTGCTGTGATCTTACTGGGCCATCCTTTGTGACTTATGGATCCACTCTTAGCTGTACAAGAGTGTAAACTCAGTTCTCCCCAGTCCAAGAGGCTGTGTGGCATGGGGTGAGAGGAAGGGGCCTTTAAGCCTTTGGCCCTGCCATAGCCTCAATTGGGATCAAGAAGCCCTTCTCTTTGCAATGGGGGAGGAAAGCCCCTGTTCCAGTTAGGACCCCAAATCCAACTGGAACAGCAGAAGGGGCAAAGGAATAACCACCACTACCCCTTTCCCTCCCATGCCACAGTCCTGATCTGCCTCATCACCCTGCAAATTATAAAACAAAAATAATTGCGCAAGAGCTAACAACATGAGTAACGTAACATCTAATTTTGGCCTGGCTACCTCAACCATTACACTATCTGCCCTGTTTTTAAATGCCTTCTCAGTGTGTTTTTTTTATGTTTTAAAGACCCAATTTTTTGAAGTGGGAGGGAACCTCGTTTCAGCTTCTCATTAGCCATTATTTTTACTGTTGCTTCAGGTTTGTTTATTGTGGCGATTTTATTGTAACGCCACAGCATGTCGCCTTGAGCACCCAGAAAAGGCGACCGATAAAATCTAGTAAAAATCGCCACGTTGCTTAAGTAACAAAATAGAGAAAATGTAGGAAAGGAGATTGCCTGGGCCTTCGGGGAAAGTCTGGCCCCTCCTCATTTCAGATATTCAGCATTGCCCTCTCATTCCCAAACCTACTGCCTGTAAAGGAATACAACTATCAACCCCCCTTGTGTCACAGAGAGAAGGTCATTCAGCTCACAGTGATTTCTCAGTGACATAGCTAGCTACTGTTTCCTGATACACACACACACACACACCACACACACACACAAGCCTCCAAAAGGGGGAGAGTGGGGAGGGGAGGACATCTAAGAAAAAGGGTCAGCTCTTCTCCTCCCACCCACCCATTCACTCCCTCCCCCTTTCTCTGCCACCCCGGCAGGCAGCTACGAAAGGAGGATTCAGTTTTCATTTGGCACAGAGGCAGTGGCAGCCCATCGCTTAATGCTTTCCGACAACTGGCAAGGGAAATTCAAATGGGGGGGGGGAGGAAGAGAGGGAATTAGATCCTACATCAGAGAGAGGGGGGGGGAGAGAGAGAGAAATATATGGAGGCAAGGATCCCATAGGCAACACTCTTATTAATTAGGCCCTTTGGGGGATATCAGAACCATGTTGAAATCTATTAAAATATATATACTAACTGAATTCCAGGAGCCACTACTTAGGTCTCAGATTTTGTCAGCAGGGAATCCCCCGTGACTCTGCAATTAGGATTATCAGTGAAGGTGAGGGAACAGATAACTGCAGGCGCCTTTAACAGCCGCTTGATCTGCATAATTCAGCAAGTGAACCTTTTCATGTCATTGAGATAACGCCCTTCTTGCCTACTGAGGGCCACCAACATCACAGCAGGGGTTGGAGGTTTCAGAAGGGCCTCTACCATTAGCCAGGGAAAAAAAGAGAGGCTTGGAAGGCTGGAAGAGCCAATAAGGCACCAAGAGATCTCATCTGCCCTCAGATCAGAGCTGTACCATACCTCTTTATTGGATGGAGTGAAACAGCGAGGATGTTCTGCAAGCCATTCCAGAATCTACGGACCACCATAGCTGCAGAACTAACCCTGAGTTTGGCTCAGATCTTGACCCAATCTCATACACCTGTGACAAGGTTGGGCTGAGCAGATTGCCGGGGGGGGGCATTAATTAAGGCCTACAGAATAAACAATAAGGTGGAGCCTTGAAGAGGGACCACCAGCCTCCAGCACCATGCCATCTGCACCACCTCATCCAGGTTCCTCAGCCTCTGTGGGTCAAGGGTGTCATCTAAGCTGCAGTACAGTGGTACCTTGGTTCTCAAACTTAATCTGTTCCGGAGGTCCGTTCCAAAACCAAAGCGTTCCAAAACCAAGGCACGCTTTCCCATAGAAAGTAATGCAAAATGGATTAATCCATTCCAGACTTTTAAAAACAACCCCTAAAACAGCAATTTAACATGAATTTTACTATCTTAACAAGACCATTGATCCATAAAATGAAAGCAATCATCAATGTACTGTACTATAAAATAAATAAGACAGTATTGTAGATGATTTAAAAAAAAATATTTCTTACCTGCACTGATGATAGTTAGTCATTGTTTGGATGGGGGGCTTTTATCCATTTCCGCAGTCACACAATCAGTAAATCAATCAATCAATCAGTAGCTGAACTGGGTTCCAACACAGTCACAAAAACAAATTAACCGAAAAAGCCTCAAAAACAAAAACACAAAATAAATAGCAAAAACAAAAGCGCCAAATACAGTGGTACTTTGGTTCTCAAACTTAATCCGTTTCGGAGGTCTGTTTCACTTCCAAAATGTTTGAAAACCAAGGCGTGGCTTCTGATTGGTGCAGGCGCCCCAGAAACAATAGCAGACAACCACATCGGACATTCGGCTTCCCAAAAACATTCAAAAACCAGAACACTTACTTCCAGGTTTTCGGTGTTTGAGAACCAAGGCATTTGAATACCAAGACGTTTGAGAACCAAGGTACCACTGTACTACACTCAGCATTGTCATATGATCCCACGAGCCAATGGAGAAACACCTGGCCTTATAAATTCTTTCCGTCCAGGTTGGTTACTCAGTCTAAGCGACTCTTTGCAGTGAGAAGTAGTGCAGACTCTGCCTCACCCTCAGGCCCTTGGTTCCTGTTTGCCTGTTCCACTATCTCACCTCCCAGCCTCCCATTCATGGCCACACCTCCTGCCTGTGAGCCATAGGAGCAGCAGTGTCAGATTTTGACCCCCTCTGCACCCTGCATCCTACATCAACACAAGAAGTTGCCTTAGAATTACAGAACAGTAGAGTTCTGCTTAAAAACCTCCAAGGAAGGAGAGACCTCCCAAAGGAGGCCTTTCCACTGTCAAACAGCTCCTACCATCAGAAAGTTCTTTCTGATGTTTAGTAGGAATCTCCTTTCTTGGAGATAATAATAGTAATCAGGGCTATTTTTCTAGAAAAAGAGGTGCAGGAACTCACCATGAACACCTCCCTCGTACTCTTAGAATGGCAATGGTGCCCACCTGAAAGGTGCCAGAGTTCTGGCAAGTTCCAGCTTAAAAAGTCCGGGTAGTAATAGTAGTAATTTATTATATGCTGCCCATCTTGCTAAAAATCAGCAGGGAGGGAACAAACAGCTGGCTGGGCCAGGGAGGTGATCAATGCCTCTTTACGAGAGGGGGTGGTCCCTGCCTGTTTGAAAGAGGCAGTGGTAAAACCACTCCTTAAGAAACCTTCCCTGGATTCGGAAAATCTAACTAACCACAGGCCAGTTGCTAATCTCCCTTTCCTGAGCAAGGTTCTGGAGTGAGTGGTCGTAGACCAGATCCAGGCACTTTTGGAAGAAACTGATTTTCTGGATCCATTTCTATCATGGTTTAGGCCCAGTTTTGGCACAGGAACTGCTTGGGTTGCCCTGTATGATAACCTCTGTTGAGAGAGAGACAAGGGAAACATGTCCCTGTTAATTCTTCTCGACCTCTCAGCAGCTTTCGATACCATTGACCATGGTATCCTTTTGGAGTGATAGTCCAAACTAGGGGTGGGTGGCACTGCTTTGTGGTGGTTCCAGTCCTACTTGGATGGTTGTTCCCAGAGGGTGTTTCTTGGGGAATGCTTTTCAGCCCCGTGGAACCTTCAATGTGGGGTTCTGCAGGGCTCAATCCTATCTCCTATGTTGTTTAACATCTACATGAAACTGCTGGGTGGGGTTATCTGGAGGTTTGGAGTACGTTGTCAGCAGTATGCTGATGAAACTCAGCTCTATTTATCCTTTATAATGCTGTATCTACAGGTAAGGCAGTGGAACTGCTGGGCCAGTGTCTTGCCTCAGTAACAGACTGGATGAGAGCCAACAAACTGAAACTCAATCCAGGTAAGACCAAGGCACTGTCTTGGATGGGAGATCGCCTGCTCTTGATGGGGTTACACTTCCTCTGAAGGAGTGGTAGACTCGTAATCTGGGGAACCGGGTTCGTGTCTCCGCTCCTCCACATGCAGCTGCTGGGTGACCTTGGGCCAGTCACACTTCTTTGAAGTCTCTCAGCCCCACTCACCTCACAGAGTGTTTGTTGTGGGGGAGGAAGGGAAAGGAGAATGTTAGCCGCTTTGAGACTCCTTTGGGTAGTGAAAAGCGGGATATCAAATCCAAACTCTTCTTCTTCTTCTTCAGGTTCGTAGTTTGGGGGTACTCCTGGATCCTTTGCAGTCACTCAAGGCTCAGGTGGCCTCAGTGGCCCAGAGTGCCTTCCATCAGCTTCGGCTGGTGGCCCAGCTATGCCCCTATCTGGACAGGGATAGCCTAACTACTGTTGTCCATGCTCTGGTAACCTCAGGGTTAGATTACTGCAATGTGTTATACGTAGGGCAGCCTTTGAAGGTGGTTCAGAAACTTCGGCTAGTGCAAAATTCAGCGGCAAGGTTGCTCACTGGAGCAAGATGGTTTGAGCATATTACACCAATCCTGGTCTGACTGGACTGGCTACCAATTAGTTTTCAGGCCCAATTCAAAGTGCTGGTTTTGACCTATAAAGCCTTAAACGGCTCAAGACTGCAATACCTCAGGAACCGCCTCTTTCCATATGAACCTACCTGGACCCTGAGATCATCTTCTGAGGCCCTTCTTTGTGTGCCTCCTCCTCGAGAGGCCCAGAGGGTGGCAACACGAGAACGGGGCCTTCTCTGCAGTGGCACCCCATCTGTGGAATGCTCTCCCCAGGGAAGTTTGCCTGGCGCCTTCATTATACACCTTTTGCACCAAGCAAATACGTTCCTTTTTAACCAGGCTATTATTGGTTGATTTGATTGATATTCTGTGCCTTTTTAAAATGTGGGGTTTGGGGGGGAGTTATTGGGTTTTTGTTTTTTATTTTGATTATATGTTTTGTGGTTTTATATTTCGATTTTATTCTGTGAGCTGCCCTGAGACCTCCGGGTGTAGGGCGATATATAAATTCAATTAATAATTATAATAATCTGACTGGGTTGCCCCGGCCACTCTGAGTGGCCCCCAACCAAAAAAAAAAAAAAAAAAAGGAGTAAAAGCACAACATAACATCACACACTAAAAACCTCCCTCCAGATGTCTTTTAAAAATCACATAGCTGTTTATCTGTTTGACAACTGCTCGGAGGACGTTCCACAGGGCGGGCGCAAATACCGAAAAGGCCCTCTGCCTGGTTCCCTGTAACCTCACCTCTCGCAATGAGGGAACCACCAGAAACTCCTCAGAGCTGGATCTCAGTGTCCGGGGTGGACGATGGGGGTAGAGACACTCCTTCAGATCCTATCCTCCGGAGCAGGAAAAAACAAACATACTCCACCTTCCATGTGAGACCAATCGGTCCATCTAGCTCAGTACTGTCTACACTGACTGGCAGCAGCTCTCTAGAGTTTCAGACAGGAGACCTTCTCATTCCGAACTCTAGGTGCCAGGGATTGAACGTGGGGCGTTCTGCTTTACTGCTGAGCTATGGCCTTTTCCTGTCATGAAGCTTGATCCCAGTCCTGACATGAAAGCACAGAAGAGCGGATATGCAAGACAGTCAGAAGACAGAGGACTGCGGTCCACTCAGGAAACCCCTCCAATTCTCACTAACAGATGAGCATATGGAAACAAAGCTTTAATTCTAGCTGCTGCATCCAACTGCCAACACAGCCTGCCTAGTTAGCAGAGTAAGGAGGGGTAACAGGTCACAGAGGAATGAGAGAGTCAGAAACTGATTGGACGGCTGCGAGAACAGCAAAGGATTTAAAAGATTGTACTGACTGAGACTCCCGATACCTAGCATTTCCTAGGGAGGCTAGATTTGTTGCCGAGATGTGGAAACTGCAGCCAGGCTTTCTGTTTTTTTTCAAGAGGACTAGAAGTGCGACTTTTGAAAGATAAACACAGGAATGTACAGTATTTCAGTACAGGGCTACCTATGTAGCTTACAGCGTAATGCCACAGGCAAAATAAAAGACACACAGGCAGGTCCCTGCCATGAGGAGCCTACAATATAAGCTTCCCACATTCATGACAAGCCAGTAGATTTTCTGTCAGCAGCTGTACATTCTACTTTCATGACACAATCGCAGACAAGCTCCTCCTGTCTTCACCCTTAATCTGTCTCTTACAGGCTGATCCAACCTCCCTTTCCCACTTAGGGGTTATTCCACTTAGGGAATTGAGAGCAGAAAAGCAGGGGGGGCACTTAATCCTTTCCCCACCGGCTGTTTTCCCACTCAAAATCACCTTCAGTTGTGCAGGGAGAGCTGATAGGGAGCACCGCCTCTGCTTCCTCACTGCTCAAAACTGCAGTCTCTCAAAGCTATTTTTCTTTTCATTCTTAAAAGCCATCTATTATTATTATTATTATTATTATTATTATTATTATTCTAACATACTTTTTAAATAACCTTTCTTTTTCCCCTGACAGGGACCCCTGGTGGCTTACGGATAAAATAAGAACAGCTAAAAGCATTGGGGGGGGGGGATATTGTGGAAAAACAATTGAACATTAATAGAAATATATAGGTGAGAACTATTAAAAACATACATACAAATAAAAACAGCATGGCACCAGCCCTTTCATTAAAAGCAGTCAGTTCTCAAAAGCCTGTTGGAATAAGGTGCCCTTCAATAAATGTGTTTGCATGCAACCTGTCTTTATTGCTAATTTATTAATTAAATTTATATACCGCCCTTCATCCAATTCACAAGTTAAAATACAGGATAAAAGCACAAAATAAATAGGGTAAACAAAACAAAACAAAACAACCGCTCTCTCCCACAAACACATTGAAAAGGCTGTGGGATATTAATAAGCCAAAGACCTGGCTGAAGAGGAATATTTTCGCCTGGCACCTAAATATGTATAATGAAGGTACCAGTCAATCCTCCCTGGGGAGAGCATTCCACAAATGGGAGCTGCTGCAGAAAAGGCCTGTTCTCGTGTTGCCACTTTCCTGACCTCTCCTGGATGTGGCACACGAAGAAGGGCCTCAGATGATGATGATCACAGAGACCAGGTCAGTTTATATGGGGAGAGATGGTCCTTGAGGTATTACAGTCCTGAGCCGTAAAAAAAAAAAAAAAAACCACCAGCACTTTGAATTGGGCCCAGAAACCGGTTGAAAGCCAGTGCAGTTGGGCCTGGATCCGTGTAATATGCTCAAACCGTCAAGTCGCTCTGCTCTGTTATACTGGCTCCCTGAATCACCTCACAGCCCCAAGTTTTAGTCTTCATTTAAAAATGCCCAGACATCCGTGTTTTAACCAAGCGGAACAATAAATATTTCAAAAGCCTTAGCCTTGTTGTATCCAATACTAGCCCTACTCAGAGTAGACCCGCTGAAGTTCATTAACATGACTAACTTAGGTTCATTAATTCTGATGGGTCTACTCATCGAGTACAACTTAAGTTGGATACAACTCATTTGCACCCTGCAGTATATTTCTTGGTGCATTGGAGCCAGGCATCCACAATTTTTGCTTCACGGCCCAATAGATGTGGAAAGCCAAACTGGGTTTAACAGGTTAATAAGCTTTGGAAATGGATCTGGGAGTCCACATTCTGGTGTTTTTCTAAATGTCCACAAGGTTAGAACAAGAATGGCTTAGAGCCCAGTTATTGGGAGTTGCAAACCTGTAACACTGCAGTTTGGGGAAAGATTAAAGGCCGCCTGGTATTATTTACTTGTTTGTTTGTTTAAGAGATTTGTAGGCAGCCTACCAGGGCTATGCCCTTGTGAAGTAACATACCACTTCTGCACAGTTCCTGCCTTGTGTCAGATGCACGCACTCGTTCCTTGGTGGAGATATAAATAGGAAGTGCAACTCTGCCCCAGGCTGAATTCGCCAGGAAATGCGGTTCGTGTGAACTGGAGTCTCTATACAGACGTACCTTGGTTGTCGAACGCCCTGGAACTCAGACGTTTTGGCTCCCAAACACCGCAAACCTGGAAGTGATTGTTCCAGTTTGCAAACATTCTTTGGGAACCCAAACATCCAACGGGACTTCCATGGCTTCTGATTGGCTTCAGGAGTTTCCTGCAGCCAATCAGAAGCCGTGATTCGATTTTCGAACGTTTTGGAAGTTGAACAGACTTCCGGGACAGATTCTGTCCTACTTCCAAGGTACGACTGTATGGGGAGATGCACCGGAGAGGCATGTGGCGATTAACACGGATTGTGGCGGCACCTTTTTTGAGATACCCGACGTTGCGGCAGCTGCATATACAGCCTCCACAAGAAAGCACAGAGAGCTGGTGTTCAGGCAGAGATCGCTGACAAGTGTAAACCACTATAACTGGCCATCAAATCCATATAACCAAACAGAGAACTGGATTCATATCTGAAAGGCCTTGTATAAAAGTCTAGGGCCTTGTTTAGCAATGCCTTTATAGTCCTGTAGCCTAGTGTTTCCCAGCCCCTTCTCTGTAAAATGGGAATAAAAGAGTGCTAGGAATCTACTGTGGGACACTCACTTTTTACAGTGCACTGGCTTTCCCCAACCCTGTAAGGTTCTTCTGTCTTATTTGCAACTTCACAAAATCTGTCCTCCCCTCGCTGCCACCCTCAAAACAAAAAACAAAAAACAAAAAAGTTGCAATAGTAGTGCAGTCCCAGCTCGGTGCTGCTCTTTCGGCTGTGGCTTTGACCTGTGCAGCAACCTATCCAGTGGGTGCATCTATTGACACACCTTTATAATTTGGCACAACTTCACTGGCGCACATTTCATTTGCCCGCCAGTGCCAGTTCAGTCCCCCTTTCAAAATCAATCTTTTAATTTGCACCTTTTCTATATATATATTTTAAAATTATTAAAATATATTCAGAATAGCACCTACTCTGACAAACATTTTGGCGCAATTCTGAACAATGATTTTAACTGTGTTTGTGTGTCTGTGTTTCCTTTTGCATCAGCACTATTATAGCACTATTTAGTTTTTTCTTATATATTTATCACTTTTCTTCCATCACAGACCTCAAGGGTTCCTAGGTAGCATCTTCTACTTTAAGAAACTGTGCAGAAACATTGAAATTTCAAAGGTGTCTTAGCACAGTCTCTTCCACTCCGCCAAGTTATTTAAAGAGTGTTTGAAAAAAATCAAAACGAGGTGCTCAGGTGAATTGTCTTGAGTGGGGACCTATAAGGCTTTATTGTACCAACTAGAGACTAGGCTAGAGACCAGCGCAGATGCAGAATACAGTAGTACCTCGGGTTAAGAACTTAATTCGTTCTGGAGGTCCGTTCTTAACCTGAAACACCACTTTAGCTAATGGGACTTCCCGCTGCTACTGCGCCGCCAGAGCACAATTTCTATTCTTATCCTGAAGCAAAGTTCTTAATCTGAAGCGTTATTTCTGGGTTAGCGGAGTATGTAACCTGAAGCATATGTAACCTGAGGTACCACTGTATTAGGATGGGCAAGAGAGAGAAACCATGTCACATGCTATACCCCATGGGTAGGCAAACTAAGGCCCGGGGGCTGAATCTGGCCCAATCACCTTCTAAATCCTGCCTGCAGATGGTTTGGGAATCAGCATGTGTTTACATGAGTAGAATGTGTCCTTTTATTTAAAATGCATCTCTGGGTTATTTGTGGGGCATAGGAATTCATTCATTATTTTTTCCAAAATACAGTCCGGCCCCCCACAAGGTCTGAAGGACAGTGGACCGGCCCCCTGCTTAAAAAGTTTGCTGAACCCTGCTATACCCCTTCCCCAACACGCATTTAACATAGAAAGTCAACAACAGCTGCATATGCAGCTTACAGTGCAACTGCAATAGATGTGCCTCGACAGAAACCACGAGACGGAAATGTAAATAGAAACAAGAAATAAATGTTCAGGTTTCATTGGCCTTGAAGTCCCCTCCTCCGTTAGCCACCTCTTGACGGTCCCGCCTCATTCATTAAAAGACAGAGATAACAAAACAATGTTCTGTTCTAAATGAAATCTTCAACAAAGCATTGCAGTGTGGAGTGCTCCTCTTCAGGGTCACAACCACTCTTTCAGGATACAGTACTCCATTTCATTCTACTGCACATCTCTCCACCACAGATCAAGGCTTCCACTCCTCACCATCAGCAAATGGACTGTGTTCCACGGCCACGGAGCATGCTCAGTTCACACTGGGCTGTTTAGAGTTCCTTCTCCTTAAAAAGGTAAAGGGACCCCTGACCGTTAGGTCCAGTCACGGACGACTCTGGGGTTGTGGCGCTCATCTCGCTTTTCTGGCCGAGGGAGCCGGTGTACAGCTTCTGGGTCATGTGGCCAGCATGACTAAGCCGCTTCTGGCGAACCAGAGCAGCACACGAAAACGCGGTTACCTTCCCGCTGGAGCTGTACCTATTTATCTACTTGCACTTTGGCTGTTTATAAGGATTTTGTTTTAATCCTTCAGCTGGACTCCAGTAACATCTGAAGGACCACAGTTCCCCATCCCTGATACACAGGATAATGCACCTCTGAACATGCACAGACTAATTTCCCCTCTTTATTGAGCAAATTCCATCGCATCTGGAATTAAGGAAGCAGTCTCACTTCTAAGGCAGCCGGCAGGCTCCCAGTGCTGGTCCAAGCCTGGTAACCTCTGTTTCCTTCCAACAATTACAGTAAGTACTGCCCCTTTATCCTTTCGACAGCATTCTGATAACTGCTTCTGAATATTTTTCAAACTCCTAGCAGTATCCCCATACTAACACTGAAGCATATGTTAGCTTTCCATACCTTACCATCTTCATTTCATTTTAAACACAGTGCCATTACTGGAAAGACGAGAAGTGTTTGTTGTTGCTGTGCTAAAAAATTGCAAAGTACTCTAATCATGATAATTTTTCACCACCACCACCACTGCATCTGCTCATTAATCCACAAGGCTGAAATCCCCATGTGCAAAAAGAGAGCAGAGGCACTACAGAAGAGGCATCTACAGCAGTGGCCTGGGAGGAACCTCCAGGCAGATTCAAACAAGTCAACCGAACGACCAAGGACAGAAAGAAGGCAACTGTCCCCTCTCTAAATTCCAGGTAACCTGACTTGGATGAAGCCGTATCCTCAAGGCCAAAGGCTGAGCAATAACATAAAAGTTGGTACAAGGGAGATGTTTAGTGTACAGTCTTCCTCTTTTCAATATGTAATTCAAAGAACAATTTTTATGGCAATAATAAAACTCAACAAAAATAAAATTCCAATGCAACAACCACTCACCTATCAAATCTCCCACCCACCCAGATTTCCCAGTACATTTAGAAACAGCCACAACAGCAGTGCCCAGGTCAAAGCCCCTCCAGACCAGTTTGTATGTCCGCAAAACTATCCCTGGCTGTAGTCCAAAAATGGAGACACAGACAGGAGCCCGAGTGAGAACTCCCGTCGCTGATGGGAGGCAAAGTCCTCAAAGGTGAAAGAATGATCATCATTATTATTAATTAAATTTGCGGGTGGCGCTGTGGTCTAAACCACTGAGCCTCTTAGGATTGCCAATCGGAAGGTCAGTGGTTCAAAACCCTGCGACAGAGTGAGCTCCCATTGCTCTGTCCCAGCTCCTGCCAACCTAGCAGTTAGAAAGCACGCCAGTGCAAGTAGATAAATAGGTACCGCTGCAGCGGGAAGGTAAATGGCACTTCCGTGTGCTCTGGTTTCTGTCACGGTATTCCATTGCTCCAGAAGCAGTTTAGTCATGCTGGCCACATGACCCGGAAAACTGTCTGTGGACAAATGCCAGCTCCCTCGGCCTGAAAGCGAGATGAGCGCTGCACCCCATAGTCACCTTTGACTGGACTTAACCGTCTGGGGGTCCTTTACCTTTTTACCTGCTTCGTCTTGCCCAAGGCATCCAATAGCAACTTGGAACCAAACAAGCAGACAATAAAACCCCACAGAGATACATTAAAACCAAGAGGAAAGATAAATGATGGGATGTGGGAAACAGTGAGAATATTCATCCAAAACTTCCCTACCCACCCCGGCCCGGCCTGGCTCCTTTTCCACTTTTTTCCTGGCTATGCCATTTTTGCCCCTTTCCTAGGGAGATGTTTGAGGGAATCTTTAAGGCCTCAATCAGAGGAGGCCTCAGACCCCACCCCTTTGAATCAACCATTTATATCAAAACTGTCAGGGGAAGAGACTCTCCACGTGGGTTTCAGCTGACATATCCTCCGCCCACCGCCACCCTCACACAGCGAACCCACCTGCTCCTGCCAGGCGTGGTGAACTCTGCTCCACTTCTACATCTCCCTTCGGGAAGCAAGAGGGAATTTGGAAAGAGAAAAAGAAGCGGCCTGGCCGAGCGGCAGCAGACCTGCTTGCCTCAGAAGACCCAGCCGGGGCGACCTGTACCGTACTGTAACTTGACGGCGAACTGCCTGAAGACGTGCTAGGCCACAGCAACAGGGGAGGGGCGAGTCCGCTTGGCTCGCGTCTGATCAACAAGTTCTCCCCAGACCAGCTTCTCGGGTGGCTTCCTTCCAGCAGGGTTTGCCCTTCCCTGACGCCTTGCAGGGACCGAGAGCTGCTTTTCACCAAAGGGGTGGCTTATGGGAGTGCAGCGTTCAGCTGCTGCTACCTACCAGAAGCAGAGGAAAAGTGACAGTGCAAATGCGGGCCAAAAGGAGAAATTGCAGCATCTAACCAGGGAGTTCCAATTCCCCACGCGAAACTTTTGGCAGAGAGGGCATTAATAAGCTGTTGTCACGTTATCGGATCTTGCTTCTGTCACAAACTGCTCGCTAGATTGTCCTAAGCATGCCACTGCGCCTCAGCCTAATACCACCACCGGTCTTCTTGACAAGTTTGTTGTAAGGATTACAGTGATAAATACGCACGGCGCACTTACAATTTAGACAGAGTGTTACATCTTTCAGCGTATTGTTATAACAACGCACTCCACCACCAACACCAGTGGCGGTGAGAAAGAAAGAAACCCTCAGATCTCACTGCTGTAGCACAAAACCCCTAGATATGAATACCAACATTCGCCTGGAACACAGTAAAGGAAATAATGCCTATGGGAATGTGCAAAGTGTTTCCCTCATTACTGAATCACCACAACTTCTGGGATTAAAGAGATGGTTCCCATCTAGGTCTGAGCTCCAGCACCTCTTATTTTATAACCTTCTTGGCATCAACCTCTCCTACAAAACACAGCCGCTACACACCGTGGTTACGAAAACACACAACTCACAGTTCCTGCACTCTGGGGGTTTCTGCATGCCCTTGGAAATGTCAGCTTTTTAGTCCGCAGCTCGGAAAACCAATGTGCACATGGACATTTTTTTAAAGGCACAGATTTTCCAGCTCCCAATAACATGTTTCTAGGCACAACAAAACACTGTTGGAAATTGTTTTATTAGTGGGCATTTAACTTTGTTGAAAGTTTGCAAAGAGCGGCTATTTCTCCGGCAGTGTTCTGCCCATTCCTGGGACCCAAGATCTCTAATCTTTGAGCAGAGTCTGCCAAAGAGACCATGTGTCCTTGGTTTCTGGCACCAGAGGATAGTGCCACTAATGCTGGCAGAGCACTTCCAGGGCCTCCTCCACTGCAGCAGTGAAACTCAGACAGCAATACTGTGTAAAAGGTCAGCCTATGCTGCTGTTGCTACACAAGAACCAGTGTGGTGCAATGGAAAGACTACTGTGTCAAATGCACCAGGGACAGATGCAAAACCCTTGCCTGACTATGAAGCTCACCAAATGGCTCCAAGCAAGGTATTATCTATTGGCCAAGCTTCCTCATAGGTATATCCCCCACAATTGCTTGGGTGGTCATGCAAGATGAGTGCTAACTGTATGTATAATTGCACACTTGTGAGGAAATGTATATAGGTACTGTACTGTATTCCTACAAGGCACGTGCAAATACTATACTTCCTGCATATACAGCAAGCAAGAAGCTTGGGCACACACCGCAACCGAGTGCATACACACCCTTGCGCATCAAACCCGTACAATGCGCAGACTAGACACCAGTGCACACCTCTAAAAGGAAGATACACATAAGCACCCCCAATGTACGCAAGTGTTGGGTATAGGGGGGTGCATGCAATCACGTTAACGTAAAGAAATGTTTACAATGAAAAATAATCCAGTAATCTGTGACGGTAAACAGACTGGCCTGGGACGTCCCCGAGCAAGAAGGGAAATGAACGATGGAAGATTAACCCTAGAAGCAAATGTTCGAGTGGGTAAGCAAACCCAGCATATCACCCTGCAGTCTGCTCTGTTCTCTGCAATGGTAGCAGCAACTTGTCAATACGGAATGGAGAATCAGCAATGGTCCCAGGGGAAGGGTATCCCCCAGGGTCATCCCAACCAAAGGTCAAACCAGCATTGTAGCATTCACCAGCCGGAAGCCACGGCACACAGCATCGGCTAACGGTGCTGCCACCAAGTCCAAGGTGTACCACGCGAGTGTAGGCACCCGTCTGCTAATAATTATTTACATAGCTAATACTGTTTACAGGTAGGGAAACCTGTTTCATTGTTGTCGGGAAGCTTTCAGCAAAAGCACAGTCACCCACATATCGTACAGGCAGTTCAGGCTTGCAACCAGAATGCTATCCATGAGCTGCCTACTGCAGATTATTCCCCACACTGGCACCTCTGGGCTCCTGAACTGAAATCTACGAAACATTGCCTGGGCACAGCCATAGCAGAGCAGAGCACCCATTCACCCTATCAGGTATATTCTCTCTCTCTCTCTCCCTCTCTCTCTCTCTCTCTCTCTCTCACACACACACACACAGCCGCACCTTCAGGACAAGCGCCCCTTGCTTACATTCCAGTACCAACCGAAAATGTTCCACCTACAAATACATGTCATCGGAGCCAGGAACCTGTTTTTTGATGCAAAGGACAGCATACCTGAGCACACACAAAGTGTATTTCCTACCACTGTAGAGTAATCACCGTTTGCTTCTTCCACGCCTCTGGAACTGGGACGGAAGGGCTTCCAAGGCGGGACAGCACAACACCTCTCTCTTTCTCCCTTCAGAAACTGAAAGGATACTTGAAAAGCAGTGCCCTCTCTCTCCTTTCCTTAGCCAACAGCAGGGACAATACATTCTGATGCTTTTGCCAAGCCCCAGTTGCCTGGGAATAAGGGAATTTACAGGTCCTCCATATATGTGTGTGTGTGTGTGTGTGTGGAGAAAGAGGGGGACATGTTAACACACACACACTCACACACACACTTCAAATCTAGCAGGGGTGTTTTACATGTGTTACCAAATGACCCTCACAACTTCCTTTCGAGTCTTTTAAATGCACAAATGGTGCCATTGTGATATACAAAGGCAAAGAGGGACATTTCAAACTTTAATGTTTTATAAGGGTAGGGAATGTTTTGTAAGGGTAGGGAATGCCGGGGGGGGGGCACGGGACGGGACGACAGTGAAGTACTTTCAGTGTACCGGCGGAGGAAAACGCCCCACATTTGCCCTAAGCTCCTTGTGATGTTGACACAACTCTGCTCTCGCAGGAAAATAAAGGATTTATGGGTTGGATTCCCAGCTTTGACCTCCGACTTTGGACAAGTCACATTGCCTGGCCTGCGCTCACCCCTCCATTGCTTACAGGCCGCATAAGCTCCTTGAGGATGGGGCAAGGCTGCTGAAGTTGCTCTCCAGGTCGTGGCCTTTGCCCTTTTACCCACTACCAACATGCAACCAACACTTGTAACTTCCTTCCAAGCCCCACTAGCTATAGAATTTTTAAAAATAAAATAAAAGAAAGAAAAGGCACAGTTGCGCCTCGCCCCCCCACCCCACCCCGCACTGGCAGTAAAAGGTGACTTTAAGATACCACCCTCCCCGCTCCCCATACACAGAGCAAAAGTCATCTTGCTCTCCCAAGGGAGGTAATGTGGCAATGGTGATATGGCAGGGCAAGGCAGCTAAAGGCGGGCATAGGGAGATCCCTACGTGGGGGTCAGAGTGGGAGCCAAAGGCTAGTGAAAGAAGAGAGAGGGGCACGGGTCCAGAGGGTGTGGAGGGGGTCACACATCCAGAGAGAGAGCGCTGGACCCACGCAGAAGAAACAAGGTCCGACCTGAGAGGCGGACTGAATTCTCCACCTAACCACGCCACCTTTCCCCTTCAATACACCTGCCCCCTCCTCTCCCCCACCCAAAACCCCCCACGCCCCACATTTTCAGGAGAAGAGGGCTGAAAGGTGCCTGGCTTGACCCTGTCACCTCTTGTTGACCCACACTAAGGGACAGCCCTCTAGGGACAGCCTCGTGTCAAAGGGCAGGCCCCTCTTCCGCACCCCACCTTAACAGGCACCAGCAAGCAAAATGTGTTTTAGGGCAATTTTTCGGGAGAGGGAAGTGGGGAACTTTTGCTGCAATTAAATATATATATACATATACAAACAGCAAGTCCAAGTCTGACGAGAAGAGGGAGGGGCAGGGCACGGCACCTCCTTGCACAGCAGCAGTGGCGGCGGCAGCAGCGTTTGCAGTTCCCCCCTCGGGCCAGATGCGTGCAAAAACTTGCATGCTGTCTGGGCTGCCATGGACATAAAAACGGGGGCACAATTCCAGGCCACAGCAGCATATCGGAGCTATCCTGCACCCGGCACACACTGCCACTACCGCTGCCTCCATTTTCACATTTAAATAAAATATGTCACAGGGAGCTGGGGGTGAGAAGCTTTTGCAGGCACACATCTCAAGGCTTTTGATTTTTAAGAACCAGGATGCATTAGCAGCAAGGATTAAACCGCCTCCCCCCCCCAGTCATGTCCCATCATGGACAGCTGTCACCACGACCACAGAACTGAGGATCAGCGTCGACCCTCAGGACCCCCCTTCCTTCAAGGACAGGCTCCCTGCTGCATGGGTCCCTTTCAACCCAAAGTAACCCCCTTCCTCCCCCCCTCTCTCTGATCAAGCCAAGAGGGGGAACTCATCACTCACCCCTCCGAGCCTTCCCCTCCCATATTTTTTGGGGGGGGGGGGCAAGAAGGACTGCAACATGCAAAGTTAAATCCAGCTCAACCAGAAAATGGGCCCTGCTGCCAATGTGAAACAAACACTACGCAGTCCCCCCTACAGCCCCCCCAGACTTGTGATCAGCCAGCCACATGCCAAACGTCCTTATTTTTTAAGAAAATATTTACCCATATTTCCCCCCCTTTAAACACCAATAGAAAATAAAACGCCATCCCCTCTCCAAACTCCTCCACCCCAAAGTGAATGTCAAAACTAGTTTCCTAGCTGTGGCCTTTGCAAACCATTTTTTTAAAAAAGAGTTAAAAATAACAAGTAAAATGAAATAAGAAAAACATAAACCCACTCAGGATTATAATCGGAGGCACCAATAGTGCCAAGTACTGGATTCACAAACAGAAAAAAGAGATATATCAATCCAACCCAAATAGCTGCTTTATCTCCTAGTTAAGTTGCAGAACACATAATCTTGATTACTGGGGTACATTATAGAGAATTTCGTGTTTGTGGGGAATCACTCCAATTCCAACCTCTTATTCCTGCATGGGAAAAACTACTGCAAACCCCAAGTTGGCACAAAGCTCTTGATGAGAGTAGTAAACAAACCAGCAAAAAAAATGTTAAAGGAAGTGTGTGTGTGTTTGTCTCCCCCTTTTCCTTCACTCTCTCCTTAAAAGCACTCTCCTCTCCATTGCTGGGGAAAATACAGCATATATGTGTCTGTATGTGCGTGCCACACATACACACACATATATGGCACGCATATATATATATAGTGCCAAACCCGATGGGGGAGGAGAGAAGATGCGGGCTGGAGAAGAGTAAGTGATGAGATTAAACGAGAAGGGGGGTGGGGGGTGGAAGAGAGACGAGAAAACACTGCGCTCCACAAGATTCCAAGAGACCAAAAAAAAAAAAATCCCTATATGGAAAGTGGGGGGGGGGGCTGTTCCACCTTTTTCCCACCACCCCTGCCCGATCTCCTTTAGATTTGCAACGTTGGCAGTGACAGGAACAGCTGCGATGGGACGGGGAGCGCAGGGTGGAGACAGCTGGGAGAGGGTGGGGGGCCGGGAACGGAAGACATATTGGGGTTCAGGAACGCGAAGGAAGGAAGGAAACCACCACCACCACCCCTCCCCAAATAGGATCCTCGGAAACGTGCCATCCCCTTCTCCTCCTCTCGGCCCCCTGTAACCTACCTCGGGTTGCTGCTGCTGCTGCTACTGCTGCTGCCGCCGCCGCTTCTCCTCGTCTTCTTCTTCTTCGTCTTCTTCTTCTCTCTCCCCCCGCCCCCCTTCTTTGCAAGCAGGAAGCTGGCGTCGTGCCCCCCTCCCCTTCCCCTCGCCTTGCTTGCAAGCTGGAGTTTCCCCGCGCGCTTCTTTCGGTGCAGCCCCCGGGGAGGGGATCGGCTCGGGTGCTCGGCGCGCCTGCGAGAAGACGGGCCGGGAGCGGGGAAGGCGAAGGCGAAGGCGGCGGCAGGGACGGCGGCGGCGGCGGCGGAGAGGGGTTTGTAAGATCCTGGCTTGGGCAGCGGCGGCGCTCGCCTGGTGTGTTTGTGTCACTCGAGCTGGGGAAATGGACTCGAGAGCCGAAGGGAAGGAGGCCGGCCTGGCTCCTCCTCCTCCTCCTCCTCTCCTCCTCCCCACAGCCGCCGCCGCCGCCGCCGCCGCCTTGACTAACGCCTGCACCCTGCAGGCCGAGGGCGAGTGCGCCAGGGCGCGCGGCGGCGGACCCTGCGCGGAGTATCTTGCGCGGCCGGAGGTGGATTCTTGGAGAGAGAGCGCCCAACTCCTCCCGGCGCCAAGTTCTCGCCGGCCTGCGCGCCCCTACAGCTTGGCCCCGCGCTACGCGGAAAAACACGCCGGCTCTCGCCAAGCGGACAAGCCGCCGGCTTCTTGCAGCATCTCTGCTCGAGCTTTTCCCATAGGATTGTAAAGCCGGGTCCTGCCTGGGCTTGATGAGAAAGCGATTCCCTCTTGAGTTCCGCGGGGCTCATAACTCCAAAGGAAATGCTCGGAGAGTTGCTGCTGGGGTTATAAATAAATAAAGGTGCCAAGGTGTTGAAGCTTTTAGTGTTTTCCCTCGAAAGTTTTACAGTCTGTTCAACAGACTGGAACCCAACCGATGAAGCGTTCCCATCAATCATTGCTTGGCTGCATGCAAATTTTTACATACCAGTTGGATGGTGGGGAAAGTTGGTACTCCCGTTCTTGGGAACAGCCCCAGGGTGTGGTCTGAAAGGCACATTGTGTTTTTTTGGGTCATCTTGCTGAAGCTAAACCAAGTGGCTGTCCTCCATGCTGCCTTGAATGTCATGGAAGAAATTCAGGATAGACACAATAAATAAGGAAAGAATGGGACCTTCTTCTTATTATTATTATTTTATGTCACTCCACAACTAACAGCTATCCTACTCTTTAATTGAGAAACCATGTCTCTGCAGTAGAAGACATCTGTGGTGTTTGGTGCCCATTGCGACTGGGAGGGTGGGAGGTGTTGTTGTTCAGTCGTGTCCGACTCTTCGTGACCCCATGGACCAGAGCACGCCAGGCACGCCTATCCTTCACTGCCTCTCGCAGTTTGGCAAACTCATGTTAGTAGCTTCGAGAACACTGTCCAACCATCTCATCCTCTGTCGTCCCCTTCTCCTTGTGCCCTCCATCTTTCCCAACATCAGGGTCTTTTCTAGGGAGTCTTCTCTTCTCATGAGGTGGCCAAAGTACTGGAGCCTCAACTTCAGGACCTGTCCTTCCAGTGAGCACTCAGGGCTGATTTCTCTGAGAATGGATAGGTTTGATCTTCTTGCAGTCCATGGGACTCTCAAGAGTCTCCTCCAGCACCATAATTCAAAAGTATCAATTCTTCGGCGATCAGCCTTCTTTATGGTCCAGCTCTCCCTTCCATACATTACTACTGGGAAAACCATAGCTTTAACTATACGGACCTTTGTCGGCAAGGTGATGTCTTTGCTTTTTAAGATGCTGTCTAGGTTTGTCATTGCTTTTCTCCCAAGAAGCAGGCGTCTTCTAATTTCGTGACTGCTGTCACCATCTGCAGTGATTATGGAACCCAAGAAAGTGAAATCTCTCACTGCCTCCATTTCTTCCCCTTCTATTTGCCAGGAGGTGATGGGACCAGTGGCCATGATCTTAGTTTTTTTGATGTTGAGCTTCAGACCATATTTTGCACTCTCCTCTTTCACCCTCATTAAAAGGTTCTTTAATTCCTCCTCACTTTCTGCCATCAAGGTAGTATCATCAGCATATCTGAGGTTGTTGATATTTTTTCCGGCAATCTTAATTCCGGTTTGGGATTCATCCAGTCCAGCCTTTCGCATGATGAATTCTGCATATAAGTTAAATAAGCAGGGAGACAATATACAGCCTTGTCGTACTCCTTTCCCAATTTTGAACCAATCAGTTGTTCCATATCCAGTTCTAACTGTAGCTTCTTGTCCCACATAGAGATTTCTCAGGAGACAAATGAGGTGATCCGGCACTCCCATTTCTTTAAGAACTTGCCATAGTTTGCTGTGGTCGACACAGTCAAATGCTTTTGTGTAGTCAATGAAGCAGAAGTAGATGTTTTTCTGGAACTCTCTAGCTTTCTCCATAATCCAGCGCATTATGTGGGAGGTATGGAGGCCAAAGACCAATGACAGGGAGTGGAGCCAACTTGTTTTGTCCCTATCATCCTCCCTGCTGAGTTCAATGGGCCCACCCAGGTCCAAGGCCCTGCCCATTCCTTGGCTTAATGTGGATTGTCAACCCCCTTGGTACTTCCTTCAGTTCTCTCTCATCCATGTGGCGATCCCCTCCAACTACTGCTGTCCCACACTTTATCCTTCCTAAATCCTGAGATTCCCTATGCTTGGAATAGGACAGCTGCATTGGTTTCAAAGGGAGTCTTCAGATTTAAGCAGGAGAAAGTGTGGCTTCACAATCCACATTAAGCCAAGTATGGAGGTTCCATAAGGTGTTGACAGCTGGGGCCACCCAATTGTAAGTAATAAGGTATGGGCCACCTCATGAGAAGAGAAGACTCCCTAGAAAATACCCTGATATTGGGAAAGATGAAGGGCACAAGGAGATGGGGATGACAGAGGATGAGATGGTTGGACAGTGTTCTCGAAGCGACTAGCATGAGTTTGGCCAAGGAGTAAATGGGAAAGTTCTTCCTGATGTTTAGTTAGAAATTCCTTTCTTGTAACTTGAAGCCATTGGTTTGGGTCCTACCCTCCAAGCTAGCTCCATCTTCCATGTGACAGGCCCTTTAGATATTTGAAGGTGGCTATCATATATCCTCTCAGTCTTCTTTTTACCAGGCTAATCATACCCAATTCCTTCAACTATTCCTCATAAGACTTGGATTCCATACACTTGATCATCTTGGTCACCCTCCTCTGCACACCTTCCAGCTTGTCAATATCCTTCTTAAAATGTGGTGCCCAGAATTGGACACAGTACTCCAAGTGCAGTCTGACCAAGATAGAATAGAGCAAGACTATTACTTCCCTCAATCGGGACGCTAAGCTTCTGTTGATGCAACCTAGAAGAGCATTAGCATAATAATCTAAAGCATGGGGAATATCCCAAATTCATTAGTGAAAACAATGCTTTATTGATTGATTGATTGATTGATTGATTGAAAAGGCATAGTTATTGGCTGTGTTGAATAATTGGAACATTATGGGCTTCTGACTGTGGGCCGCTTCTGATGTCCTTTGTATTGTGAATTCTTTATTATTTGTGCTCACAGTGGTATTGAGGCAGTTCTGTGTCATCCCTCTTTCAATACTGTTTGCAAAGGTTTCAGGGCGGCCAAAATGCTCCGTTTCCCATCAGTGCATGTCCGGCACCGTAACTTCCTGCTGAAATCCTGCAACTTTTTATACCACAAATGTTCAAGGCTAGGGTATGTTGGTCCCACTTATTTGTTTGTTTGTGTGTTTGTGTGTTTGTTTGTTTTATAAAAAATATACACCATTTAATTGTTTTTTTTAAAAAACAAAAAACCCTCAAACCTCCAAAGGGCAAGAGTGCCCCTCCAGACAACAATAAATTAATAACACTGGGGTAGGAACATAAAACTAACAAAGAGGAATGTGTGTGAACAGTCCAGTATAAATCCAGCATTAATGCACTTTTGTTGTATCAATGACATGCTGTGAGACCTGCAACATCCCCCCAAATATGGAGGGACCTCCATAATAGTTGGCTTATTCAACAACCCCTTCCTGCGTAGAGATCCAGCCAAGTTACTCATCTTTCGAGCTGGCTGTATGTTGCATTTCTGGGCTTGACTTCTTCTAATTAGAAGGCACACTCAGAACAAAGACTCGTGCTGGAACCATCAGGAGTGGGCACCTCTGAGGGGTTAATTCTAAGGCTGCAAAGTTTGGTCAGTTAGTTGATGAAAAGCCCTCAGATCAGTTAAAACAGTACAAGTGGCAGGTATTGCCTTAAAAGGACTGTTCATTCAGTAAAGCTCTCAGTAGCTCCTGTTAGTCATGATGGCTACATGCTATGTCCAGGTTCGGATGACTTTTGCTACTGACTGCCAGCTGCTAGGGTAGAGCAGCAGAGGAGGCGCCATGTCCTGCTTGTAGGTTTCTCAGAGGTGTGTGGTTGGTCATGGAGGGAAACAGGGATGCTGAACTAGATGGAACCTCTGGTCTGATCTAGCAGAGCTCTTCTGACATACCCTCACGCCAAAAAGAAAATGCCGCTTCTTCTTTCTTTCTTTCTTCCTTTTTTTTGGGGGGGGGGATGATAAACATTTTTTTAGCTGACCTTTAACAGGATAATAAAAGAGCAAGAAACAACAGTGACCAACAACACGGAGTCCTTTTGCACTGTGGAACTTAGGGTGCTTCCAGCTGGGAGCTTTGTGTGTTGCAAACAAGCCAGTCAGATGTGTGTGACCATTGACAACATCGCTTCCACACAGTCCACATGGATATTCACTGCTGTTCAGTTTGTTTGCCGCCCAAACCTGTCTCTTTTCCTCAGCCACTCCGGTACCCTTCCCCCCCTCCATTCTGGGCATGTGTGCGCACACCTTTAAACGAACAGACAAGAAAATCACTGGAAGAAGAGCAAATGTTACCAGACCGAAGTTAGCGTGTTTCTCAATAGGCAAGATGGAGGGCTGAGCTTTTGAGGTGTGAATGGCAATATACATCTCCTTTTCTTTTTGTAATTATACCAAGGTCTTGCACAAGAAAAATATTTACCTATACGCTGTTTCATTGGGGCTGGATGGCTATATATACAGAATATATACAGGGCTTTCCCCCCCCTCCGCCAGAGCTCAGTTCCAGCACCTCTCAGATGGATGCCATTACCATTCTAAGAGAAAGAGGGAGGCATTCATGGTGAGTTCCAGCACCTCTTTTTCTAGAAAAATAGCGCTGTATATATAAAATACCCAGTTAGCCCCGTTAACAGCACAACCAACCACACATTCCCCCCCACCCACTCAAAAACATGCAGCCACATTGGAATACAGTGGTACCTTGGTTTTCGAAACGTTTGAAAACCGAAAACTCAATACAGAAGCCTCAATACAGAAAACTCAATACGGAAGCCGCATGGCATGTTTGACATCTGAGGCGTGTTCGAAAACCTAAGCATTTACTTCCAGGTTTATGGCGTTTGAAAAACAAAACGTTCGTCAATGGAGACATTCAAAAACAGAGATACAACTGTACTGAATTCTGATACAGAGGTCTTGTGGCACAACCTTCATATAATATTTTTTTTCTTTTAAAGCCCTGCATATGTACTGCAATTACAGTCTTTGAGGTAATCCCTCACTTGTGGTGAGTGGAGTTCTTGAGAAAATAGCTCTTCCAAACTGGTTTGTTGAAATTCGGACGTGCCTTCAGCATGCGACATTCACTGGAAATGGCGAAGAATCTTTGGTCTGGGCTGACAGAAGCAAAACGGCAAGATTGTGCTTAGGCAAGGAGCAAATGGAAGTAGGGGTATGGTGATGGAGGCCGCACACTGAAGCACCACTATGTGACAAACAACCCACTCTCAAAATAACGATATGCCATCAAACTTTCTACACCATGTATAATACATGCCATGTATAATGGCATAACTTTTACTTATGAGTTTTCTGCATAACAGGTAAATCCAGATTAAATGAAGGGAAAGTATGGGCCTGTAACAACACTGCACCAATGCCTGGTAGGCCTACCCATGACAGAACCTTTTCAGTGGCAGTTCCTTGTTTGTGGAATACCCTCCCTAGTGAGGGGCATCTGACTCCCTCATTGTAGACTTTCAGGATTTTGAAACATTCCCATTTACCCAGGCATTTGATGGCTGAAAGACACCGTACCTTGCAGCAGAGATATTATAGAATGAGAGAAAGTTTTAAACTGTGTTTAGAGTAGTAGTAGCAGTAATAATAATAATAATAATAATAATAATAATAATAATAATAGTGGTTTATTGTTGATGTGTTGGCCTGTCTGCACTCCCTCAGGAGAAAGGGCACAATAGAAATTAAATAAATAAATAAATAAAGTTTCGTTTTTTAAAAAAAACCCCGCAGAGCATGAGCTGCACCACAACTCCACAATAACCTCCTGCCTAGAAGCAACCTAACAATTTACATACAAAACACTTTTTTCTGATAAGGAGCTGTTCAGATGTCACTAATCTGCCTGCTAGATGCAAGAAACAGCAGACTACAAAAGGGAGCTAAATTCTGTAAACTCTGGAACAGATTTTCGAAACTGTTTGTTGAGTAACACTTGATGCTTCATAACGTGGCAGACACACCAAGCTGAGTGAAAGATGGAACTCTTTTTCCCCCTTCCTCTTCCCCATTGTGTACCCTTTAATATCAGTAATATCATCAACGTACGGTAAGTACTTGTGCTATCTTTGGATGTATAGATTATTCTATTTTAACTTGACCTTTTCCCAATACAAAAACGTGTCTGCCTGGTTATGCACGAAGGTGGGGAGTGTAAATGCTAATAGATAGAGAGGAGGGGACAAATTGAACTGTTGTAAGAAAAACGAAATTAGAAAAAAGAAGAAAAAACATACTGGTTATTTTGTGGTTTTAAATCACCACCCCCTTAACATATGACAAACATGGTTGAGAAATGCTCCACAAACCTACACTCCGGCTACATGTGCACAATCAGTCAGCGGAACATGAGACTCTTAATCTCAGGGTCGTGGGTTCGAGCCCCACATCGGGCAAAAGATTCTGACATTGTTGAGGGTTTGACTAAATGACCCTCGTGGTCCCTTCCAACTCTACAGTTCTAAGATTCTAAGCTCTGCAACCCCTCCAAGAAAATGCCACTTCTAAAATTAATTAAAAATGGTAATAGGGCAGAAGATTTACCGTAGTTTATTTAAAGCATTTTGAATTCAAGTACTTATTTAAAAAAGTGTAGCTGAGCAGTTTGGTGTATATTTGGAAGGGGAAAATTTAATTATGAAAATTATAGTTTGGCTGAATCCCACTCCACCATCGTAATGAGAGATTGGGGAGGGGAGAGAAGTTCTAGGCTCCTAGTTACAAAATGACTCATCTAACTTGATTTGAAACTTGGCTGGGTAGGATAGGTAAGTTTGATGATGGTCCAAGCCAGGTTTGAGGTAGAAAGGATAGGAAATGGCTTATTTTGAACAAGTTAAACATTTGACAAGTGACTTCATGAAGCTGACAGGTGATGCACATTTTTCTGCCATTTCCTTCGCTAGGATGGGTTTTGGAGAAACATTTATCCATCTGTTTTGTTCCTTTTGGGAAACAAGCTGTTTTAATTCAAAGGCAGCATCCAGGACTAAGCCGCTTATGGCAAACCAGAGCAGCACAAGGAAACGCCGTTTACCTTCCCGCCGGAGTGGTACCTATTTATCTACTTGCACTTCATGCTTTCTTCTAGCTTGACAGGAGCAGGGACCGAACAACGGGAGCTCACCCCGTCGCGGGGATTCGAACCGCCAACCTTCTGATCAGCAAGCCCTAGGCTCTGTGGTTTAACCCACAGCGCCACCTGCGTCCCCTAATGTATTTGTAGTTTTAATTAAAAAGGCATTTTTTGTAGACAATATTTATCAACGGGGATTTGTAAGGGCATATCCCTATGCATGTTTTCTACAAACCTATTTTGAGAGGTGAAGTAGAGTCGGGGAAGGGGTTGAATAGAACCACCTGGATGTGTTGTAGCCTTTTGGTTGGATCTGAATTCAGCACCGGTAACTTCCTGCATGGTGAGTTGAGACTCAGGGAGGGCCAGAAGAGGTAGAACAGTACCTGAGGATACACTGAAGGAAACTGCATACCCTCCAACATTTCGCTGATGAAAATAGGGACACCCAGTGCTATTTTTCTAGAAAAAGAGGTGCTGGAACTCACCAGGAACACCTCCCTCGTTCACCTAGAGTGACAATGGCACTCACCTGAGAGGTGCCGGAACCGAGTTCCAGTGAGTTCCAACTGGAAAAAAAGCCTCAGAGACATCCTATTCCACTCTTTCCAACATTTTTCTGATGAAAATAGGGACGTCCTAAGGAAAAGTGGGACATTCCGGGATCAAATCAGAAACCAAAACGGCTTCTGTAAATCCAGGACTGCCCCTGGAAAATCAGGGCACTTGGAGGGTCTGAAACTGGAGAAATAAAAGGAATTAAAAAATAATAATAACTGAAGTGAATGTTGCAAGAGTGAAAGTAGCAGTTTGGGGAGGGGGGGATGAGATACAAGCTAATTATGAAAACAAAGGAAAGTGGGTACAGGAATTGTGGGGGGGGGGGGGAAGGTTGAGAGGGATGAGTGGAGGATGGAAAATATAAAATAAATGACCTTGCCTACTTGGAACCTCTGGGTCAGCAAACTGTTCCTGAAATTGAGAGCTAAGTCAGAACACCTCCAAAGCTAATGTCTTTATTTAGGAGGAAATCTTTAATTCTACAGGTGCATATTTCTGAAACACTTGGTGTGCATTCTGCAGTAAAATATATTGTGTTCCCTAACCACAGCAACATGTGGTGAATGCTCAAGTGAGGTACAGCATCCCCAAACTTGTGACAAATGCATCAGGCGAATTTCTGTCTCGATACGCACCAGGGTGCACATACCAAACCCATCGTCGGAACTAAAAGTTTGAGACACAGTGAGAGGAAGCTGGCTGAATTATACACCGTCTCAATTAGATTCTTCTTGCCAAATCTCATACCGACATGACAAATTGTTTTTAATCGGATAAAGGACAGAATTTATAACACACCATTCACAACTCCCCCACCCACACACCAGTCTTCCTCCCTTCCTTCCCAATATGCTGCCAAGGCCTCTCTTTCTTCCTCTGAGGGAAAAGAGCTAGTGGGGCATTGAGATAAATCAGAAAGAGAGATAAAAGGTTAATATATATTTTTTAAGTAATAGTAATAAACTAGGAAAAGAGAGGAAGGAGATAAGGGAGGGAAGCTGTTATAAAAGGGGAAAAAATTCTAAGGAACTTGGAGGAGGGATGAAAGAAAAAAGGAGTTTCGATGAGGGGGATAAGGTACAAGCGAAGTGTGGAAAGTTAAGAAGAAATGACAGACAAGTACTCTGAGAGGCATTTATGGGTGGGCACAGATCCAGTTTCCCATGTGCTCTTTTGTGCATGTTCGTCCACACGAAAACTTTCAGTTGAACTCTTATCTCAGTGTTTCCCAATCTACACTAATGGGTGATGCCTGTATTGTTGCCCCCTTCCCTCACAGTTAATATATGCCACCCTCCCAGAAACCTGAGGTCTACTGTGGAATGCACACAGGTAGTTGTTGATCTGTATGTGCAGCCTTTTTTAAAAATTATTTTTTGAGATACAAGTTTTTCCATATACCAGACTTTCATAAAACTGTTGGTAGCCTGAAGAGAAATTTCGGCACATACAAATCAATGCAAGATGAGCTTTTCTTTATAGGAGAGGTCTGGAGGGTAGCAACATGAGAACGGGCCTTTTCTGCAGTGGCTCCCTGTTTGTGGAATGCTCTCCCCAGGCCGGTTCACCTGGTGCCTTCATTACAGTATTTAGGCACTAGGTGAAAATGTTCTTCTTCAACCAAGACTTGGGCTGATTAACATTCTACAGCCTTTTATATGTGTTTGTGGGTGGATTGTTACTGGGTTGTTTTTGTTATGTATTTTGTGTTCTCATTTTGTACTATTATATTGTGATCTTCAGATGAAGGGTGGTATACAAATAAAACTGATGGTGGTAACAACAACAAAGTGGGTTAGAAAAACAAAAAAATCATTTTTGCACTGTACCCTACCCCCCCACCAGCAGCCTATGAAGGAGCACCTCACCAATGGAAATAGGGCGTGTGGCGCAGTGACAGACAGCACCCAGGGAAACATCACAACACACATTTTTTAAAAGAAAAAACACCTGCCCACACAACACGCTTCAGTATGTCCACAGTTGGGTAATGTGTGATTTTATGCTGGATTCCTCCCTCCCCTTTACTACATTATCCATAGATCGAGAAAATCAGAACGAAATGAAGAGGAAGTACAGGTTACTACTGGGAGGACGACAACGTCATGTTGACAAAGTGAAAAGCACGGAATCATCTGGTGCATTGAACCCACTTTAAACTGCCACTGAGTACACAGCCTTAGGCTCAGCAAATCCTTCCAAAAATGTGGCATCTGAGTCACAATACTTCCAGAGCCAGTATCTGGTTATTAGCTTGAGGAAAGTTGAACAATTGCTCGCTGCCACAAGGAATTCACTGTGGAATCAGATATCAACCAAACATGATATTAGTAGCTGCCTATCTGTGCCTCTGTCTGCTGACGCTTTGTAACCCCTGCACCCCAAATTTGTGAATAGTAGCCTTAAAATTTTCCTTCCTTCCTTCGTCTTGTGAATCATGCTTTCATTGGGTCCCACCCCAATAATAAAATGGTAAGGCTTGAAGGAGCCAAATGGATTGTCTAATCCAGAAGTAAAGGAACTGGAGCTTTCCAAATGTTGGCGAATGACGACTCCCATCCTCCCTGACTGTTGGCAATGCTGGCTGGAGCTAACAGGAGTCAGAGTCTAACAACATCTGCAGAGCGACGGGTTCTCCATCCGTGGTCAAGCCCCATTTATTAAGTTATTTTGAAATATGCATTTCCCACAACAACCCCAAACCCACTTCCCCAGAGTGGCATTACACAAAACTCTCTCTCTCTCTCTCTCTCTCTCTATATATATATAAGCAATTCAAGCTGTAGTGATAAAAATACATTTATTTTTTTTAAATTACAGAACGTAGAACAGCATATGGCAGAACAGCACAAAGCCAACGATGACGATCGACTCATACTTAAAATGCTTGGCAAAAAGAAAAAAGAAAAGAAAAGGCCCCACACAGAATTGATAACAAAAGTTGGCAGCAGGCAAGCCTCTCGGTAGATTTCAAACTCCTGGAGAGCCATTTCTACCTGCATCCTTCCACCTGAGGAATAGCAAGGGATGGAAGGAGACCACCAAGGAGAACTGAGAACAACATACTGAGGTTCAAGACATCTTGAGTTGCAATAAGGCTCTTCTTGAGAGACAATTGACTTGGTCTCTTCAGGAGATAGCCTTCTCCAAAAAAAACAAAAAAAAACCCCTTTGCATGCTGTCTGATAGTCCAGCTATGGACCATTCAACTTCCCTTGGTGAAGAACACCAAAGAATACAATGGGACTGCACAGCAGGGTTGAGGGTGCCATGCAAATGGAAGCCAGGTACTCAGTGAGGCAGTATACTTAAAAACAAAGTGAGAGCCTTCCTGGATCAATGCAGCATTGATCAGATGTTTCCAGGGATCCCACAAGCAGGGCACGAGTGTTATAGCCATCTCCCATAGTTGAGTTATCCAGAAACTGGTATTCATAAATTTGAAGTGTGTGATACTGGAGATAGCAAATAGCCGCCATAGTCATTGATTCCCTTATCCTCCATTAATTTGTCAAATCCCCATCTAAAGCCGTCAATGTTGACGGCCGCCACTACATCGAATTCCATGCGCTGTGTGAAGCAGCACTTCCTTTTTGTCTCCAGAGCAACCTGTGACTGGTTGGATTGCTTAAAAGAGCTAATAGTTCTCCATGCAAAAATAAAAACGAGCGCTGCACAGGAAATTAAAATGCCAAGGAGGGCGGTTTTTGCCTAGGCCTTTACACGTGCAGGGAACTTTTTTCCCACCAAGGAACATGCAGCCACCTGCAAAGACACAGGTTTACCTCCAATGTATCTTGGGTCAGCCAAGCCCTATTCCTGAGTCCACCACTTTTCCCTAGTAACAGGCGGTGCAGAGGAGCCCTTCTTCCACAAAAGTCACGGACTCAGTGAACTTATTTAGGTGTTAAATGTGACTACGAACCACAGCTGCAAGTGAAAAATACGCGGCAAACATTGTAATTATTAACCTATGCTTATGGGCCAATAAAGGCCTTATTGGTTTGTTCATTTCACTGTTCAAATAACTCCAGTGCTTGTGGCGACTTCTCTGCGCACTCTGTCCTCCTTTGGCAGTAGGCGTGGCTATGATCAGGGAGGTGTGGTCTTTAATTTCAAGGGCGGAGTTTCCACAGGTGAGAGAGCTAGACTTTTGCAGATCAGCGGAGTGGAATCTGGCTGGTTCCCCCCTTCCTTGAACATTAAAAATTATTTGTGGCTTAGCCTTGGAGCACATTAACGCCCCCTCCAGACAACCAGTTCTATCAAGCATTTGTCCTGATTTGCTTGCACAAAGCTTAGGTGGAGGTTAGACTGTTTCTGGTCTTCATTGAGCATTTGTCCCAGTTTATTTGTGTGGTGGTTATACAACTAATGAACATCTGTTCTGCATTCAAACTGATTTGTTTTGTGAGCTATGTGGACATTTTTCTACTAGTTGTTCGTTCCTCCCAAGGTTGAGTCACTGCACTAGGGGGGCAGAACCCTTTAATCCACTATATCTGAGGAAACCAAAAGTTATGGCATGTGCTTGAATCCTTCCCACAAAACAGTGACTTTTCTGGAGGCACCTTAACTAGTAATATTAAGGTGGGGGGGGGGGAAGCAGTGCCTTTCAGTATGTGCAGAGGGGATAATATCATCCACTCCCTTTGCAAAAGCAGGCACAGTTGATTAGAGGAGGTGAAGAAGCCTGTCCTATTTGCATATCAGTTTGGGGTAGTAAGGTGGAGGTGAGGCAGATTCTGCACTGACTCATCTCTTCCATACAAGTAAGATAATTACCGGTACTATGGCTCCTCTCTCTGATTGGCATATGGAGAACCGTGGAGAACGTGAGGGCTGGAACATTCATTGTTGGTGCTTAAATAAAAGGGAAAGAAAGTAAGTCTATAATTCTCAGTATCTGAACAAGAACCCAGAGGTCACTGAAAAGGCCTAGGAGGAACGAAGCTAGTGATGGATTATTTAGTTAGATTCCCCACCCTATCTAAAGAGCTCAAGGTAGATTACAATTGGTGGTAACCCCTTTAATTTAATGGACATAACTAACAGGTTTATTACTTTCAATGGCAATGGATGGAATTAAACTAACACGTACTCTGAGTAGACCCACTGAAATTACTGTACATGACTGTTCACCTACACTTCCACTTGTCCAGACCAGTGCTGAGTCCAAGAGGTTTTCACTTGTCCTGTGCTTTCTCGGCACCAGTCTGTGTGGTTTTTGTTTGTTTGTCTCGTTGCTTTCCCCTGGAAAACCTACTGTTTACCACTGAATCGGAACAAATACCAATCTGCTGAAAACTCTATTGCCATTTCTTTCGATTCAGTGGTAAACAGTGAGTTTTGCTAGAGGAAAACAATGAGACAAGTGGAAATGTAATGAGCCAACAGTCAGGTCTTCTATTCATTTAAATGGGTCTACTCGGAGCAAAACTTTGTTGAATATGATCCCTTATTTCTGTATTTCAACCAACCCTCGCAATAAAACAACCACACTGCCCAATGATCTGATTTCAATATGCAAACATTGCAAATGCACTGTGCCAGTGTGAAGAGAGAAAAAAACAGGCTAAATTTGGAGACAATGCTTGCTTGTTTGTTGCATTTGTTATCCCACCTCTTCTCCAAGTTGCTCAAGGTGGCAAAAATGGCACTCGCCTCCACCTTTTATCAGCTGAAGAGAAATACAGATGAACAGAGCAGACAGACCTGTGTGTGAACACATATCAGCCTGTGCAAAGTTATTTGTGTACAGAACTGCAGCAGAAAGTATGACCACACACACATGCACAAAAGCAGGGAACGCACACAAATGCCCTTGAACTGTACAAGCAAGTGCGACGACAGGATTCATTGATCCATGCACACAGATAGCATGCAAACATGCTGGAGCTCCCTGAGACATCTCTGCCCATGCAGCCAAGTGGACGGTTGCACATAAATCAGTAGCATATAAAAAAACATGAGCTGGCAGCAAAGCTGGGATTAAGAACCAGCCACATTTTTTTTAAGGCTGCTCTGGGGGAGATGGTGATATCACACAGGAGCCATGGCAGTATCCTTGTTTGGTGGAAACAGAGATGTTGCAAAGCTCTCTGAGCTTTCATCCCTTCCTCCTCCCCCCCCCCACCCCCCAGGGAATCACATGGAAATATAGAGGTGGTGCCCCTCCAGAGAGTCAGTCTCCCTCCCCTCCCCATAAGGCATGCTTTTACAATGCTACAGTGCAGGAGATCACCAAAGCCAGCTTTGTGAATTTGTGCTGCCTTCCTCCCAGAACGTTGGGAACTTTAAAGCATCCTTTTGAGAACTCATTTATTTTGGAGTGATACCTAATTTCTCCAGCAAAGGTGCTGATCATAAGCCTTTGCATCTGGAATTCATGCCCCTTTGTTATCAGTGTCAGATTTGTGGGATGGGGCTATATTTACTTAGTGGTGAGTTACTACTACTACTACTACTACTACTACTTCCATTTATACACCACCCTTTATCAAAAGATCCCAGGGTGGTGTACAACATTAAAAACATATTACAGAACATCAATGGTAAAAACATAATAAAAAGCATACTGAAAGACAACCTAATAACAAAATAGACATCATAATAGCAGTCTTCTCCTCCACACTTTCTCAGGAGGCTCTAGATCAGGTATGTCTAACAGGTGGATCGTGATCTACCAGTAGATCACTGGACATCTCTGGTAGATCACAGGTAGATCAGTGGCTCCCCCCAAAGAAGCTAAAAAACTTTGGCTCCCCTAAAAAAAACTCAACATCTTTGCCCTGCACCCCTAAAATGACCTGAACCACCAAAAACAGGACTTCACTTCCTAAAAAAAGCTCAATGTCACTTTCCTCCTCCCTAAAGAAGCCCAACAAGTTTTACGTGAACCCCCCCAAAACAGGGCTTTCCTTCCTAAAAAAAGCTCAACAACTTTGACCTGAACCCCCAAAAAGGGAGTAGATCAGTGCCAGTTTTTAACCCTGTGAGTAGATTGCAGTCTCTTGGAAGTTGGCCACCCCTGCTGTAGTTATTTAATAGCCGTAGCCCTGGGTAAAGAAGAATGTTTTTGATACTTGTTAATGATAATAATAATAATAATAATAATAATAATAATAATAATAATTTATAATAATAGTATATTGCCCTTCATCTGTAGATCTCAGGGCAGTTCACAACATAAAATCACAATATAAGAAAACACAAAATACATAATTAAAATAAGAGCAAATTAAAATAAGAGCAAAACAAATACTCAACACACAAATAACCTTCAGGCCCAACGAGGCCACGCCTCCTCCTCATCCCTCATCTTCCTGTTCCCATTGCCACCTCACCTGTGCCTTTTGCTGTGGCTCCTAGTGGATGCTGCTACCCCGGTCAAAATGTCTCTGTTGTAATAAATATGCCCAGTATTGTCATGAGGAAATGTGGTAGCTATGACAGCCCCCCTCTCCAGAAATGGTGACTTAGAAGTGGGCTGGCTAGGCCCACCACGTGGTAGTCAATGGGCTGTAAAGCCCAGGAGTTTGTGGAACCCAGTTTTCTCAGCAGTAAGTGATATCGAATGGGGCCATCCATGGGGATGATTATGGGAGAGGAATAAAAGCCCAGGGCAGAAGTTTAATTTGCATTGTGCACGTTGCAATCAGTAAGGTGCCAACAAGCAGAAGCAGAATGCCAGGAATCCCTCGGGGCGTTTAATTCCCAGATGTTGTGTGAGTTGGCTACTCTCAGTACACTGCCCATGTCCAGAGGCACTGTTACATAATTTTATTAGAAAAGATGTTTCCCTTCTATTGCATATGCTCCTAAGCACTATGCTTAAGTTATTAAAACAAAACACTTTGATCCCAGTGGGAGAGGACAGATACTTTGCATATACTCAGAGGCACTCAGTTTAAGATATATATATTTTTTGCATTGCAATAAGCTGGTGATTCCAGTGTTCTTGGCTTAGAGAAGCTTCCTAGAAAAGAATTGTGACACTTTGTCCTTACATACATGCCTAGAAAGGACCTTGATCCACCCTACAGCTTACAGGGAAGTTCCCCTTCAGACCGCCCCCCCACCCTCCCCATAGATAGAACTTCTGCCAGGAGTCTTTCCAGCCACAGAATAGCTGAGGGAGGGCTGGTTATTCCTAGGGGGGTTAGAGTTCAAGCAAGCTCTGCTGTCTGGGGATGGGGGTGGAATGGAAGGAAGCCAGCGTGGCATGGATGCTGCAAGGGAGGGGGGTGGAGGCGGGGGGGGAAGGGGAGGGGAAGGGAAGGGAAAGGTTCTTCATGTCTGTGACGTTCACCCTGTACAGTACACTTTATCCTCTGCAAATAAGCAGTGTCTGGGCGGCCCCTTCCCCAAGTGCAAGCTCCGTCTGGCCCTGATAAGCCCCCAGTCAGGCTGAGATCATCGCACATACATACACAACACAATAACTTATACACACAACAGCCATCCCTCTGGGATATCTCAGGGGTAAGTCCGCAAGTGTCACCTGCAACTTACAGAAAGGCCTGCTATCTTGAGGGAGGTGTTGCTGGATGGGTAATTGGAGGAATATAGTAGAAAGGTAGGTAGGTAGGTAGGTAGGTAGGTAGGTAGGTAGGTAGGTAGGAAGGAAGAATTGCAACAGCCTTTGGAGGAAAGGGGGTTCTTAATTTATATTTTTTGGTCCCCCTACCCTCCACCTCCAAACACTCCCAATAAGTAAGTCAAGAAACAGCTTCTCAGTTGCGCAGGGACAAAGCTAAGAATGTGTGTATCCCAACACCTGATCCACTGGTTCTCTCAGTGGATCCCCACTCTTCTCCAAGATGGTGGGAAGCCAGAAAATCTGGACCCCACGAAATTTCCACCCATTTTCTAATTCATAAATCCCCTTGCAAAGCTGGGGGTGGGTGGGTGGAACCCGCAAATCCTGGTTTGTAAAAACCGCCTTGTATAATAATCCAGAGGAGTTCATCTCCCAAGAGAAGCTAGGAATCCTGGCTCTCTGCCAACAACCCCACCCCAATTGGCCTCCCTCTGCTTCTGAAATTAAAAACGGAATCCATCCATCCAGGCTTGGTTGTAGCTCTGGCTGCATTTCACACCCAGAGCATATCTAGGAAAGCTGATTCCCAGGCCTGTCTCCTGCACACCGGGCTCACTCCTTGGACAGGAGTGGTACAAACACTCAGAACGGACCTCTCCTCCTCTAGGCCTCACTCTGGTTTCTTTCGGTCTGGGCACTATCAAATTTAAGGATAATTTTTAATAATTTTCCTGGAAAGGCTCGTCCAGCTGTAAGAACTGTGTAGTATAGGCAGAAGTTCAACAGGTGCAACTATCTCCTCATAAATCACATCTCCGTTCTCCAGACTGGAGGGTGGAAACTTCATCCACTGAATTTCTGCCTGCTATGCAACTGTACAGGAGACCTTGCAACCCCCCCCCACCCCACAAATAGGTGAGTCCCTGTGAATAACCCAGGAGTCATGGATCAAAGCATCACAGCTCTCCCCCTCCTCCCATCATCATTCTCATGTGTCCTTCCTTTAGATTAAATTCTGTATCCCAACCACCCTTTGCCTTCTCCAAACCTCCCCTCCTCTTCCCCCAGCTTCCCCCCCCCAACCTTCTGTGGTCTATGGAATCCAGGATGTTGCACAATTTGTTAAGAAACAGCCACTGGGGATATGAGTTTAGAACACAGTTTGGGGAAGGGGGGCAAGGGGGGATTGTTTATGCTTTAACTTCTACAGCTTTGCAACAGAGAAACAGAGCAAAGAGTCTAGTATGTTCGTTCAGGGGCTACATACCCCTCAAACATCTCCAAACGGACCCTCAACCATCCTCCCGTTCTCTGGGGTTTGCCCAGCCCTGAGCCAATGTACCGGTACTACCATAAGGCAACATGAGAAGGGCAATTTGGACAGCAGATTTTGGATGTACCTCAAGGCAGCATGGGTGAGATGCAGAGAGATCTAACCCACATAGCACTGCCCGATAGGCCATTCTCCTGCATGAGACCCCTTAGAATTCAAAGGTGAGGTGTGCAACAAAATATTGCAGTGTAGAATGCTCCTGTTAGGGTTCCAGACAACTATGCTATCTGTAGAATGCTCCAATACCACCATTTATATTATACTGTATTTGAGAAAAGTTTTTCTTTTGGGGTGCGGGGAAGCTTGCTCACTTGACTTCACTTAAACACCCCCACCCCCATGACTTTGTGTGAACAAAAGAAAAGGGGTTAAATTGTTTTTAAAAGGATGAACAGTCAGGTTTAAATGCACATGTGAATGCTCCCCTCCTCCTATTGAGAGGCCAAAACAGCATCCCATTATTTCTCCTGGAAAGGGCAGTGAGACCTGGGTGTCTTATTTCAGCTGTCATTAATAAAAATTCTCATCTATTAAGATCAACAGTGCACTCCCCCCCCCCTCACCCAACTACTTTCCACATCTCCCAAATCCCCAGGAGATCCACAGCCTAGTGAATAGCTAATAATGAGAATTAGCTGGCTTTTGTTAAAACCGACTTTCATGCAATTACCACCGCCTCTTGCTCCCCCCCCCAAACAAACACCCAGCTAGTATTTACCATTTCTTCTGCAAATACACCAGTCTTTAATTTCAAGCCTGCCTGGTAGTAGCAACTGCTGTAACTCAATGCTGGGAGGCCGGGGGGGGGGGCAATATGGTGGGAAGGGGGATGGGGTACCTAGTCATTCAGGAATACTGTAATGGGAAATTTGCAGCAAACTGCCAAGGGGCCTGTTTACAATAGCTTGCTGCCCCACCTAACTACCAGAGACCTTCTATGAGATTTGTAGCCATTCTGAACCCACCCTGGTTAACAAATAGCTATATATTTAATAGCAGCTTGGTCTGCTGACTTTAGCACACAGTCTTGTTTTATCTCCATATTGCAGAAAGCTTTACCTGCTGATTTCTGCAGTTTGAACCTGCTGTTAAAGGCATAAGAGCAGAGCAAGCTTCTTTTCCCTGGTCAGTTGGCAACCCTACTCCTGACTTTTTTTTTTAGATCAATAACGGCAGTGTGTGTAGAAGGTGACTTTTCTCTGAGCAGTCTAACTTGAGCCACATCTCTCTATCAGGTATGCTATTTCCTGGTCGGATCCCTGTGCTTCAAATACCTGCCTGACATGTAGAAATTCAACAAATGAAGCATTAAAATCCTCACAACAGTTCCCCTTTGAACAAAACCATGCCTGGTGAACTTCTGCCTGTGTTAAAAGCACACAAGCCCTGCAACAGTGGCAATAAGGTAATAAAAGTCAGAAATACGAGGTGACTCCTGCTCATTTAAAAAAGACTTCTGATATTAATGTGCCACCCATCCCACCACAATGGAGACTATCTTGAAAAATTATTTCAGTTACAGGTAGGTAGCCATGTTGGTCTGCCATAGTCAAAACAAAATATAAAATCAAAAAATCCTTCCAGTAGCACCTCAGAGAACAACTAAGTTTGTTCTTGGTATGAGCTTATGAAAGCTCATACCAAGAACAAACTTAGTTGGTCTCTAAGGTGCTACTGAAAGGATTTTTTGATTTTATATTTTGTTTTGAAACATTATGGCATAGAGTTAGGCCCCTAGCTGGGGTCATTAGGGTTGCCACTTTTGTATCAGATCCACAACCACCCAATAGCTTCAGCAGCGGCTTTACCCTCCAAAACAGGGTTTCCCAAACTTGGGTCTCCAGCTGCTTTTGGACTACAGTTCCCATCTTCCCTGACCACTGGTCCTGCCAGCTAGGGATGATGGGAGTTGTAGTCCAAAAACAGCGGGAGACCCAAGTTTGGGGAACCCCGCTCCAAAATTAGCTTGTGCAGAAGGCACATTCTTGGCCCATCTTTCCTTCCTCAGCCAGTTGACAAGCCAATCTTTGTCCCTGGGCCTCATAGAACCATTGCTTCTTGCTAGGATTTGGCATCTTTCCGCAGGGCCTGCAAGACGGAGCTGTTCCACCTGGCCTTTGGGATGGTTTCAGTTTAACCCTGATGTTTCATTCTTTTGGTGTGATTGGTGGGTTACTTAAAAATGAGGCTGCAGTCTAAATTAAATTTTAAATTGTATTTTAATCTGTATTTTAATTGAATTGTTTTATGTTTTTGTTGTGATTTTATTGGTGTTAGCCGCCCTGAGCCCGGTTTGGTGGGGAAGGGCGGCAGGGTATAAGCAAATTATTATTATTATTATTATTATTATTATTATTATTATTATTATCTAAGTTCTCAGAAGCAGAAATGTCTTCTGGTATCGCAGTTTAAGAGCAGCTTCCCATGTGATGAAGAGATGGTGACAGAGGAAGTGATTCCCTGAGGGAGATGCATAAGTTCCTGCTTTGCAGGAAATGCCAAATGAAGAAGCACGAGTCACTTTCGCTTCCCTCATCTCTGCCTGTTATATGATGAGGAAACTTGGCTAACTTTGCCAACCTTCCCCCCACTGGCTTTGCCACTGTGCCTTCGACATCCAACTGATAAACATAAGCCAACTAGGTTAAGGTTTTCCCATCAATTATGCAAGGGAAAGTTGCATGTCCTACATTACTGCACAGAAATTTGCTGTGAAACGCGCAGGAGCAGAGCTAGAGGAAGACAAAATAGAATAAAACACTTGATTGTAGCACTTTACAGAGAAACACAGAATCACAGAATTTAGAGTTGGAAGGGACCACGTGGGTCATCTAGTCCAACCCTCTGCAACAGGAATCTTTGCCCAACATGGGGCTTGAACTTGTTACCCTGTGATTGAGAGTCTAAGAGCCTGAGTGGCATAGTTGTTGGAGTGTTGGACTAGTGTTATAAGAATTTAAGGTCTCAAATATATAAATTAAATGTACAAGGCAACCATGTACAGTGGTATCTCGACTTACGAAGTTAATCCGTTCCAAAGGCGCATTCGTAAGTCGAAATCTTCGCAAGTCGAAGCCGCCATCTCGGAACGGAAAAAAAAACTTTGCAAGTAAAAAAAAAAAACGCATTGAAAACCTCGTAAGTTGAGGTGTTGTCGAAAATTTCGGAAGCGGCGGCCATTTTTTGCTTCCGGAGGTCATTCAGAAGTCGAAAAATGCGGAAGTCGAGTCGCTCGTAAGTCAAGGTACCACTGTAGGAGGAGGAGGAGTTTGGATTTGATATCCCGCTTTATCACTACCTGAAGGAGTCTCAAAGCGGCTAACATTCTCCTTTCCCTTCCTCCCCCACAACAAACACTCTGTGAGGTGAGTGGGGCTGAGAGACTTCAGAGAAGTGTGACTAGCCCAAGGTCACCCAGCAGCTGCATGTGGAGCAGCGGAGACGCGAACCAGGTTCCCCAGATTACGAGTCTACTGCTCTTAACCACTACACCACACTGGCTCTACATAAATATGTACATAAATGTACATAATGTACATAAATACATAAACCACATGTCTGAAACAGTACAGGAAGACAGTCCTGAAACCATTTTGACTCTCCCCAACTGACCAAACCTTCCTCTGCAAGGAGGGAAGAACTGAAAAAAACCTCCCCATTGTCTCTGTGCTCACCAATCCTGCCTTAAGGGCACATTTAAGGTGTAAATAGGGTGAGCCTGTGACCCACAACCTGGATTCAGGAATTAAGTAGTCGTAATAAAAAAAGAGTGGCCAAAACCCAGATAATGCAAGCAGGTAACCTGCCAGACAGGAGATAAACAACACACTCAGCATTCTGTTTTAGACCACCCCCTGTGATGTATGTATGATGTATTGGGGGAGGTGGTCCTGGGATACACCCCTTCTGTGATGTATGTATGATGTTTCTGGGGGTGGTCTGGAGTTTGGGGGTGGGCAATTCCAAAGGTCTATATAAGGGTGGGCACACTTTTGTTCTGGGTCCTCCTCCTCCTCTCTCCTGCGTGTGGGGGAGCACCCTGTTGCAACAGCTTTAATAAAGATCAGGCTTACTAGTTGGTTTGCTTCTCGATATTCTCTGGTTGGCCTCTGTTATTTTCTCCTACCGGTGAAGAACCTACAAAGGACCCTATAAGGGCTATTGTTTACCCCATAAGGGAATAAGGGCAGATTTTGTTTACAACACTAGGACCTGGGAAAGCAGGGTTTGAACCCCCACTCAGCTTTGAAGCTCACTGAGTGACCTTGGGCCAGTCACCATCTGTTCAAGTGAAAGAGATTGAAATGAAGGTATCATAGTCAGAAATATAACAGGAAATGAGGAGAGAGTGGTACGGGGGTCCAAAAAGTCACTTTAAAGATATAGACAAGTTTGCACCAGATGCATTGTGGGAAGCCATGATTGGAATCACAAAAGGAGACATCACGTGGCCTGAATACTGAGAGTGGTAAACCTGGCATCGGTTTTGGATGAAGGTGAGAAGGAAGATGTCTGACAGTGGAAGGTGTAGTCAAGACTGTAACACGAACCAGAGTTTTATCACAGGGAAAACAACACAAAAATGTTTTTTTAAAACAACAACAACAACAACAACCAAGGTGTGCTGCTGATAATTCGTAGCGTACTACTTACTAACCACAACTGGCCACCAGTATTGGGAGAAAGTCCAACGGTAGTTCAGATAATGTGGCTCCTAGATCAATCCCATTGCTTTTTTAATTTAAAAAAATGTTGACTGTTTTCAGTTATTCAGCTAATTTTGTATACGAGTTGGGCTGGGGTTTTTACAATCCACTTGAGCCTATAGGACAGAAACTTAATTGAAGAATCATTTGGGCTGCTTCAGGTTGATGGCCCCGGATAAACTGTGTTTGGAAGAGATGCTGGCATCCACATTAGGAAAAAGATTTGCCTCAGAGGCAGTCCATTGCTCACCTAAGCAATGCATGTACCGGTATGTATCCCCGGGAAGAAATCCTCTCCATGGCCAGTCCCCAAGGGCACGGTGACCTCAATAGCCAATCCCAGGCCAAACCACAGGCATTTTGGATGGCTGAATGGACAGGACTTAGCTGGAGGAAGCTGCCTTTGAAGGGCAGAGGTGTAAAAGCCAATGTTTGCAGCAAGAAGGGAACCTGGTGCCTGAGAATAAACATCAACAGCAGGAGCCCCTTGTCCTCCTTAAAGGAGACAAGCCTCAGTTTGAGGTCTCAGGCTCCACGTTTTGCTGCTGGAATAAGGTGGGGTGGTGGGTTGCTTCTATGTCTTTGCCATCCAGCCAATGTTTTTTATATTGTAATTTTATGTTGTGAACTGCCCTGAGACATACAGATAAAGGGTGGTTTACACATTTTAATAATAATAATAATAATAATAATAATAATAATAATAATAATAATAATAAATGTACTTATTTCCATTATCTAAATAAATAAATAATATGTAAAAATTGTCCAGTGGTTTGTTCTGGGTATAAGCTTTCATGTGCATGCACACTTCTTCAGATACCATGCACACGAAAGCTTACCGTATACCACCCCCTGTGATGTATGTATGATGTATTGGGGGAGGTTGTCCTGGGATACATCCCTTAGTTGGTCTCTAAGGTGCTACTGGACAATTTTTACATTTTTATTTATTTGTTTTTTTTTTTTATTTATTTATTTATTTCAACTGGGTCAGACTAACACGGCTACCTACTTGAATTTCCATTATCTGTAAGCCACCTTTTAGGACAAACCCTCCCAAGGAAGCATACAATAAAAAACTTTTAAACAATATAATAAAGCCACATCACACATGACTTTAAAAAGCAACAAAAATGAGAAACGGATAAGCCAACGGCTTGGCAAAACATAAGCATTTTCAGGGCTCACTTTAAAAGTCTGAAGCGGCAAGGGAGTTCTGAAGGTGTGGGGGGTCATGATTGAAAAGGCTGTTGACCAGAGAGACCTGCCAGCTTGGTCATACTTAAGGGCAGGTCAGAGAGCAAAGTCTCTGAGTCTGAACTTAGGGCCCAAGAATATCAAATATTTATAGGCAGTCCTTCAGATAAACCAGCCAAAATTGTTAATGCTGATAAAAGGCATATCTGCTTACCAACACCTACGCAGTAGTTGTTGTTGGTGGTGGTGGTGGTGGTGTTTATAAGATTTATATATGATCTCAGGGCAGTACTCAGAATAAAACACAGGATAAAAACAAGTAAATAAGTAAAACAAAACAGTAAAACAATAGCCGCCCCCTTCCCACAGACACAGTTAAAAGGCAGTAGAATATTAATCACCCAAAGGCCTGGCTGAAGAGGAGCATTTTCACCTGGCTTCTAAAAATATATAATGAAGGTGCCAGGCGAACTTCCCTGGGGAGAGCATTCCACAAACAGGGAGCCACTACAGAGAAGGCCTGGTCTTGTGTTGCCACCCTCCAGACCTCACAAAGAAAGGCCTCAGTTGATGAAGACAGAGTCTGGGGCGGTTTATAGGGGGGAGAGGTGGTCCTTCAGGTATTGCAGTCTTGAGCAGTTTAAGGCTTGATAGGTCAAAACCAGCCCAAATACTAACTAGCAGCCAATGCAGTCGGGCCAGGAAAAGAGTAATACGCTCAAACCGTTTTGTCCTAATGAGCAACCTGGCCACCAAATTCTGCACCAGCTTAAGCTTCTGAGCCGTTTTCAGAGGCAGCCCCATATTGTGAGCCTGGCTCTTTAAGGGGAGTGAAACCTCATCCACAACTGGCTGCAAACCTCCATCCAGATTAGCAGTCTGCCCAACCAACACCAGTCCTGCCTTGTTTGGGGCTGCTTCCAGACGGGGCCTTAATTCTCAAATGGGTTGTTTCAGCCCTAATTTATTCTAAAACTGCCTCCAGCAACCTGTTGAGGATTTCATTTCTTACTGTTAATGTACATATATGTCAGAGCATATGTTTGTGCCTGACATATCATCAGTCACACGAGAGTGGTGGCTGCACTTGCAGCCCATTATTGCTAATGGGTGTCCTGTGAAAGCTCCCCATTTATGCATCGCCGCGAACCCAGAAGTGGCACGAAAAGGGGCAAAAACGGCCCTAAAAGAGCAAACATTGCAAGTAAACAGCAAGCAAACATTGCAAGTAAACAGCGTCTAGCATTCCCACAAGCCTTTGTAAGTGCAATCCCAGGAGCCCTTGCACTGACCTTTGACACCTGTGAAGAGTTGGAGTTTGAGCAAGAACATTTGGAGGGAGCGGTTGTGGTGGAGTTTGGCGGACCAGGTAAGTGCTGGTAAGTACTGGGTGACCTTGGGCCAGTTACCATCTCTTAGCCTAACCTACCTCACAGGGTTGTTGTGAGGATGAAATGGGAAGGAGGAGAAACATGTGCACCACCTTGCGCTCCTTGGATGATAAAGGTGTTTATAAATGTAATAAATAAACAAACCCAGGCTCAGTACTTCAAAAATATGGCCCAGTCTAAGCACCTCTGTCTGGCCGATGGGGCTCTCCCTACATCGCATGCCCTCTCCTCCGGGCAACACCCCACAGCAGCCCTGCTTCTAGGTATGGGGGAGAAATTCAGTTCAACACATGTTTAAAGCCGAATCTATCAAATTTGTACTTTCCCAAATATGCAAATAGAAACATAGCGTTTCTTTTCTTTCTTTAAATCACACTTACCTGAATGTTGCAATGTAGTTCTCCAACCAAACAATGCTTACAAAGATGCATACATGAGGGGGAAGCATGCATAAAAATGAAGGTGTTGGTGAAAGTAATGATCACAATTGCATTATATTAGGGAGATTGCTTGCAAAAATGTGTACACTCATCAAAAGTGCAGATAAATACGTACTTACTGTATTAGGAGAAATTTGCAATAAGATGCTGGTGAATTTTCATGAGGAATTTTTTTTTAAAAAATGCTGTCAAATAGGGGGAACTGAATTTAAGACTGGAGAAATGAGAAATGAAGGGAGCTGAAAATGACAGATTCTTACATCCCTACCTGCTTCACACCCTCCTTTTTTGCCTACCTGGAATATGTCCCATGGAGGATAGTGTGTGTGTGTGTGTGTGTGTGTGTGTAAACTCCCAACCTTACAAGCAATATGTGCATTACCAAGCTTGTGTATGTTCCTTGTCTGCACCACACAACTGCAAAATGTGGTGACATGCAGAATTCAGCACCCTTGTTTTTAAAAATTAACTTATTCTACCCCTTCAGGCTCTGAGGATAAGCTTGAAAATGTTCAGGCAATATCTGATAGAGTCTCAGAAACTGAGGATGAGCAGGATTTCCAATTGTCAGAGGATTGGAGGATTTCCAGTCCTTTTGTGGGAAGGGCTTATGTGCCCCATCTAGTTATGTGCATCTATCGAGAAAAAGCAGAATAAAATTATGCAAACTATCACTTGCACAATATTCCCAAAGGTAGGTAACTAAAGCAAAATAAATAAATAAATGGCAAACCGGAGTAACATCTACTAACAGACAATTCCGTGAGATTGTCCCTCTTTGCTTGAAGATCCCAAGGGGCTATCAAAAACATGCAGCTCTTCCAATGCTTTCAAAAGTTAGTTTGGTTTGGACTTGTGAATCTGCACTGGAAGTGAGTTCCAGACATGCCTCTCTGTAAGCCGTTGCCAATTGATGTATAGTGTATATTAAAAGGGAGCCCCCCTGTGGTTTCCTAAGATGGCAATTGGATAAAAAAGGAGGCGGCAGATGGTATCTAAAACCACGCTTACCTGGGAGTTAGTCCTGCACAGTGAAGTAACCATGCATAGGACTGAGCTTAGGGTTGCCATATAGACCAGGACACCCCAAAAGTTATTTAGCTTTTTTTTTTAGTACTGTAATGTCCAAAGGTTCAGATGGTTTAGCTCTCCCTAGGCATAAACTCACATAAAGCCGAGGGACCATGTGTTTAGCCCTACTCCTATTATTTATTCAATTTGTAGACCGCCCTTCGTCTGTAGATCTCAGGGCAGTTCACAACATAAAAATACAATATAAAAATAATATAAAAACAAAAAAATACATAATAAAAATAAGAACAAACTAACCCAAAAATGGAAGTTGCACAAATTATTCTACCCCTGCTTCCAGTGTACTCAGCTATAATATCTGAACTGGGGAGTCCAGATCTCCAAGTCTTTAAATCAAGGGTTTTAAAGCAAGCACAGAAGACCAGTCCCAACACAGCAGCAGCAGCAGAACTGGGAGGAGCTACACCATTATGAGTGTAGGGCTCAACCTGTTATGTAGCGTTGCCATATTCTGAAGAGCAAAAAAGAGGACACATCTGCCGACTTCTGCTTTTAGCTATGGATCCCTATGACTGACGACCCTCATTTCACGTACCTTGTGAAAAAGAGGGTGTGTCCTGGGAAAATATGGCAACCCAGGGCCCCTTAGAACACAAAAAGCCTCATAACTCCTGCAACATACAGATAACAAGACACTGTGAACGTCACAGTAGTCATGTTGTAGGAAAAGAGAAAACAAAAGGAAATTAAAAGGAAAAATAGCTGCTGAGAGTCTGTCTTGCGCACGTATGTGTTGTGAGTTGGTGGGGCTGGGCCCACACACCGAAGCATTTCCTACATGTGGCTAGAAATTTAAATGTTTTGCTCCATTTCTTTTCAGGTTTGGCCTCTAAATATCTGATGTTCTTACTCTGGGAATTTGAGAGATTTATCCTCCCGCTCTATGGATTAGGTTTGACAAGACATGACGTTCCCCTCCCCAGTTTCCTGCAGTTTCATGGAAGAGCTGCCCGCCGACAAGCTTTCCCCCATCCCCCCACCTCAGTTGCTGGAGCAATAAAAAAAAAAAACTTTTTTAAAAAAACTAGAGCAGCATCGGGGCCTCCACAGGGTCAGAGCCTCCCCGGAAGACAAAATTGGTGAGGCGGCTGCTGAACGACCTCATTGCAGGGGGCATAGCATTGTTCTTGGTATGGAACTAAATCGCAGTCACCCTGACGGGTGGAACCATAACCCACTTCCACACCGTCAGGGCTCAGCCAAGCTGGCGCTTCCAATGAATGAATGAATGAATGAATGAAGTCCTATTGGATTTTTCCCAATGACATTGCCACATTGCCCTGTAAATCCCCCCCCCCCGAACCTTTTTGATGCTACCCGTCAAATCCTGACAGAAATAAAATGATCAAATATTACCAACATGCAAAAATATGTACATGTTTATCGTTAACAGTGCTTAAGGAAAAGAGCGAGAAACATGAATAACTAACTCATAGGGAAGCACTGCGGTTGTTTTCCTCCTAGGCTGGTGAGATTGTCCTTTTTGCAATTGTTCCAGGGTTGGCCCTACCATTAGGCAGAGTGAGGTAGCCACTTCAGGCAACAGGTTCTGGGGGTGAAATGACCAGTGGAGAGTCATTGGAGGACAGCTATCTGTGCCATGTTTTCCTAACTTAGACTTTTGCCGTCAGGTGTGGTGGAAGAGGCCTTCCTTTGACAAGTGTTAAGATAAGATTCAAACAGCCTGTACATGGAATGGGAGGGAGCGACACCTTGTATGTTGCTTCAGGCAGCAAAATGGCTTGGACTGCCTGAGTTCAGGCCAAGCGAAGGGTTCACATTGCCTCAGCTGTGCCACAATTTCAGAAACAGATGTGAATGGTGGATCTGTGCTTGCTTCATCCCATGTCTCCCTTGTTCATGTACAAAGTGAGGTGTGTCTAATTTTAACTTCAAAAACGGTTCTCAAAAGGTAAGGAACATCTTTCCCCTTCTCAGCGCCCCATAGTTGTTGTTGTTTTTTGTTCCAGGCATTTTTCTCACAGTTAAGCTCATTTTCCAGTGAGAATAATTCCTGGAGCAACAGACTGTGGGAGTTGAGAGAGGGGTTCAGCAGCCTTTACCCACACTCCCCTTTTGATGTAAAAATCAAACGCTCAACCTCCCCGCTTTCTAAATAGATGAGGCAGACCCAAGATTACACAAATGTCACATTTGCTGCTATTACATCTAATTTGGCCCGCAGGTATAATTATAATTCTTGCTTTCTGTGCCCCACCTCTCCCAAATTAAGTGAGCCCACATCTCCATATGCAATAGAAGAGCCTTTTCCAACCTGGTGCCTTCCAGATCCTTTGGACCGCAAGTCCCATCAGCTCCAGCCAGCATTGTTACTATCATTATATATTTGTCTATACCCCATCTTTTTCCCTAAAGGGACTCAAGGTGGCTTACAGATAAAAACAAGGACTACTTCCAGAGCCAAGGTCGCCCTTCCATATGACTGCATACCTTTCACCTGTAAGATGATTGAACTCTTTCGAGTCTTCTCAGTGAACGTGAGAGTGTTTTCCCTTTTAGTTTTGAGCATTTAATTAAGGTCTTATCAGGGCCATCTCCAGGTGCTTTTTTTTGTAAATAAATAAATTTATTACACTTATACCTTGGTGTTCTTCCAAATAGCTCGGAGTAGCTTACATATAGTTCCCAAGTATCTTTCTAGTCAGGCAATTAATGGGGCCAAGTCTGATTAGTTTTTTTTTTTCCCAACATGAGAACTGCACCATGTGCCTTCAGAATATTTGCTGGGGCCCCAGGCAATAATCTTAGAATCACAGAGGGTACCTTGTAGGCTGGGAAGCTGGATAATTCCATCGGAAATGGAAATGGGAGAAGAAATTGCTGCAATCTGCATGTTTACTTGAGATCAGGAGCAGAGAATCACCAAGTGAATACAAGCGATATTCACTATCTTCTTCTTTTTCTCTAAGTCTGTGAAGGTTACATAAGTAATTTCGTCATTTTTTGCATTACTGTTACTGTTTCCCTTCTACTGAAATGCATTGGCGTTAATTACATAATTAATTATGTTCGTTTCGGCCATACTTTATAGTGAGATAAATATCATAGGCTTTAGCAGCAGCCAAGCCTATGAAACGGACTGGAGACAGTGCTGACTGACAGGAAACATGGAAATAGCAGCCTCTTTACATCCCTGCTTATGGGTCACCTAGTCCAACTTTATGATTGAGGCAAAAATATATATATCCAAAAGTAGCCCGTCTGCAAAGTAGCCCAGCTTCACAAGGCAGTCGGTTCTACTGTCCAACTGCTGTTACCAATCAGAGGCTTCTCATAATGTTCAACCCAAATGTGCCCTCCTGTAACTTTGGCCTGCTCTCTCAAGCACCACACAATAAGAGGCCTGCTTTTCCCTCAAGAGAAATCAGTCCCACCTGTTGGTCTCCTGAGCATCAGCAATGGAGCGAGACAGGGAAGGATCATGCCAGAATGGCAGTACAGTGGTACCTTGGGTTAAGAACTTAATTCGTTCTGGAGGTCCGTTCTTAACCTGAAACTGTTCTTAACCTGAGGTACCACTTTAACTAATGGGGCCTCTCACTGCCGCTGCACCGCCACCGCACGATTTCTGTTCTCATCCTGACGCAAAGTTCTTAACCTGAGGTACTATTTCTGGGTTAGCAGAGTCTGTAACCTGAAGCATCTGCAACCCGAGGTACCACTGTAATAACTTGAGTGGTGGTACACATTTAAGGGACCCAGGTGGCGCTGTGGGTTAAACTACAGAGTCTAGGGCTTGCTGATCAGAAGGTCGGTGGTTCGAATCCCTGCCACGGGGTGAGCTCCCGTTGCTTGGTCCCTGCTCCTGCCAACCTAGCAGTTCGAAAGCACGTCAAAGTGCAAGTAGATAAATAGGGACCGCTCCAGCGGGAAGGTAAACGGCGTTTCCGTGGGCTGCTCTGGTTCACCAGAAGCGGCTTAGTCATGCTGGCCACATGACCCGGAAGCTGTCTGCAGACAAACGCCGGCTCCCTTGGCCTACAGAGCGAGATGAGCGCCGCAACCCCAGAGTCGAACACGACTGGACCTGATGGTCAGGGGCCCCTTTACCTTTACCTTTACACATTTAACAGCAGAAGGGATCTCCTGCTTGGATGTTATGAAGTGTGAGACCCTCACATACGTCTTGTCCTCCAGGGAGAACGCATACCCACTTATGCCAGTGGTCAACAACCTTTTAGGACCAGTGGGTGCATTTTGAATTCTGAGAAAGTGCTTGGGGCACCAGTCACAAAATGGCTGCTGTGGGAGTATGGCATGACACAGAATTAGAGAGAGTACAGTCATTGCTGCTCCCTGAAACCTGAACAACCTCAGGCTTCCTGAGGGAAGTCAGCTATGTCCCGCTGGTCCTGTTTCTGGAGATACAATACAGTACTGATTTCTCTCTGTCTCTCTCTCTCTCTCTTTCACACACACACACACACACGTGCTGTAGCTAATAACAATAGGGAGCACTTCCCAGTACGAGAAAAAATGAAATGGCTACACCATCATCCCTCTCTCGTGAACACTGCACACAAACAGACCACAAATGCGCCTGCATCACTCACTCACTCACTCACTCACTCACCTCGAATGAGAGAAATAAAGACAAACAGGCCTGAGAAATACTCAGATGCCCATTTGTTCAGATTCTTAAAACATTTGGTGTTGGCATCCAAAGAATGCATGTATGAAATATCTGTGCAGAGCTGCCTAAGAATTTGAAAATATTATTCTAGCACTTTTGCCAAAAGTCTTGTATTCTGCACCAAAAGGAACCAGATTTCCGCACCAGGAAATCCTGATTCTACCGTGTATGTTAGGCTCTCGGTGCTGCAACACACCCATCTCCTGTGTCAAAACCCTTCATTGTTTTGCCTTTAGCTGGCACAGCAGGCACTGCTAGGGCTGCTGCCTGAGAGGGAAAGAAGGAAGGACGTGGTGTCCTTCACTACCAGCTGTGCATCCAGAGCCAGGGGCAGGCAAGCGATTCGCAGTCCAAACAATAACCAACAGCCTTCAGGGGACCAAACCATCACTTGGTTGGTTACTTGGGGCTAAGGGAGCAAGATGAACATCAGCTAAAGGGCTGAGGGGATTGCTAGTGAGTGACTCCTCATACAAGGCGTCTAGTTTAGGAATGAGGCAGCACACACAGGGACATTATCCCTCTGGTCAATTTCTTTGGTATTATTGCGGCTGGTTGTGTAGCAGAGCAGGCCAGCTGGCAGCCCAAGGCAGGACTGACCTGCCCATGAGGCACATTGAGACAGCCGCCTCAGCCTCTGTGGGCACCAGAGAAGTGAGGAGAGGCGGCTCTGGTGGCTTCCACATTTTGGCGAGATCTTGCGAGGTTGCCCAGAGGCCTGATACAACCTTCCCAAAACCCCGATAAGCGATGCGCCGGGGGTCTCAGGAAGGTCATGTGAGGCCTCTGTGCTATCTCACAGACCTCTTGCGAAATCTCAACGGAGCCCAGAAGCCACAACCATGCAGCCCCAGAAAGCGAGGCCTTGGTGAGGACAGGAAGGGGGCATGAGGCACACACACAAGGCAGCACCTTCCCATTTTGTCTCAGGCCTCAGAACAGGACAGGCCACCCCTCGTCTAAGGGCTGGCTGCAGCCCTTGAAACGCTTCGAATCTGGTCCTTAAGGAGTAGCTTTACAAAAATGGACCAAAAACTTGCTCACCGTTCCTGAGAGTGGGTGACTAGGTCCTCAAATACAAGTAACCACCCACCAGACAGCCTTGCAAGGCATGAACCCTCCCTCCAAACATGCACACGCATGAACACACACAGAGAGAGTTTGCCATAATTATGGGCATTCTGTTAGTTATTAATAATGATAGTTCAAAGAAACAGAGAGCGACTTGAGGCATAGCAGAAGGGGTGGGGGAATCGCACTGCAACATTATGACTCCTGGCCTCAGATGCTGCTGCCAGGACTGATTTCAGAAGTGTGCAGAGCTATCTCGAGCACAGCTTTATAATTGTTAGAAAGGCCTTTGCACCCTGCCCCATATCTTTCTCGCTGCCATCAACCTCCCACCCTGTCCAGTCCAAGTTCTCTGGCTCCTTTCCAATACAATGAAGGATATCAGGCCTCAAGGCATGTGGGTGGGGTCCCTTTGGCTCACATTCCTGTTGATGAGGTTCACCCCCCCCATACCTGTTCAGGTAAGGCCTCAAGCAATTCCTGGCCTGGATTCAATTGCTCACCTGGAGCAAAGCTTGTGTTTTCCCCACACTCTTTTGTGAATGGGCGTGGAATGTCATTGTCGGTTTCGCTCCTGGCAAGCATGCTATGCCTTTTAACAACGGCACAGCAGCCAGAAATTCAGCAGTTAAGGAAATGTGGGGAAAAGCTTGTCCTACTGGATTTCTTTCTGGCAAAGTTTTGCCTTCAGATGTCTTCTAAAGGTTGTATACTTACCCCCTTGGCTAAGGGGTTGCATAACTCCATACCCTGCAATATTTATCTGATGGGAAAAGGGACGTCCTAAGGAAAAGCAGGACATTCCAGGATCAAATCAGAAACTGGGATGGCTTCTGTAAATCTGGGACTGACCCTGGAAAATAGGGACACCTGGAGGGTTTGCTATTTAGTCCAATATTGCCTATTTAGTAGTAGATGCTTCCCAAGGCCTCAGGTAAAAGTACCGGTAGTTCCCAGTTCTTCCAGCTGTTAACTTTTCAGATTGGAGATACCAGGGATCGAACCTGCAACTTTGATGCATGCAGAGTATATACACTGTACTGCTAAGCTCTGCCCCCTCCTTTGTGTGCCTTATTAATGTTTCACATGTTCCAGTGCTGAAAACATGGCACAGAAAAACAGATTCTGGGGCCATTCCCAGACTCAGATGTAGCTTTGCCATGGAAAAATTCTGCAGTGAGAATAAATAAAGTCTTATTGTTTATTGTGCATTATTATGCCATGATGCAAGACCCTCCTTGTCCTTCATATCATCCAGTTATTCTCCCCACCCCACACCCCAATTATCATTGGGAGAACTTCTTCATCCATTGGACAATATCTGTTCCATCTTTGTTCTATTAAGAACAGAAGACCTCCTACAGCTTTCCTGGAGACCTATCAAGGCCTCCCCCTTTCTTCTATTTTTTAAAAATATTATTTTTATTCTCAACGTGATGTTGCAACTGAGTAAACATTTTACACATTTTCCCTGCAGCTTCATCTGAAAAAGGAAAGGGGGGTATATCGGATTTTGTTTTCTCCTTTTAATTTGTGCTCTAAATCTGCGGAATGCGCTTTAGAACTGCCCAGCTGTTTAGAATATAGATTGTAATTTGGGGCTGTGGGAATGGGGGGGGGGGGCGGAATATGTTGGAGGGAAATCATCGGAAGCCAGCCTGAACAAATGGGATAATTGGATCTCAGCCCACGTTCTAGAAGTGGGTAAAGATCCATTATCTAGGGCTGTCAATTTATTAACAAAATTAGTGGATTAAATTCACTATTTTAAAATGTAATAAATTAATTGATTTGCATACCGACACAATTTATGCAACGGTGCCTTTTGGAGAGATTGACGCAAGCAAAACATGACTTAACATTTTAATAAACAAGGGCTACCACTCAAAGAACATTTTAATTTTATATTAAAGTACTATATCTGAGCCAGCATAAGAAAATGAAGCTTGGCCATTACCTGCCAATTAAAGATTACCATCTTCAGTTAAAGCTATCCATCACCAAATCAGCCAACTGTATGGGGTCCTAGCAAAGCTAGCAACACTTATGGGGTAGGTTTACAGTAAGCTGTTTTGGTACCTGAGGGAGAAAATCCCATAAGCAGCTCTCCCTATGGGTAAAAATAAAAATAAGCTGAATTGTAGAGTGGCGACTCTGAGGATCATCTAGTGACCAGGCATGGCCAAACTTGGCCCTCCAGATGTTTTGGGACTACAACTCCCATCACCCCTAGCTAACAGGACCAGTGGTCAGGGATGATGGGAACTGTAGTCCCAAAATAGCTGGAGGGCCGAGTTTGGCTATGCCTGATTCTAGTCCAACCCCCTGCAGTGCACAGATCTCAGCTTAAGCATCTGTGCTGAAAAACCTCAAAGGAAGGAGAGTCCTCCACCTCCTGAGGGAGTCCATTCCACTGTCAAGCAGCTCTTCCCATCAGAAAGTTCTTCCTGATGTTTAGTCGGAATCTCCTTTCTTATAACTTGAATACATTGGTATGGGTCCTACCCTCCAGAGCAGAAGAAAACAAGCTTGCTCCATCTTCCATATGACAGCCCTTTAGATATTGGAAGATGGCTATCATATATCCTCTCAGTCTCCTCTTCCCTAAGCAAAACATTACAACTCTCTCAACCGTTCGTCATAAGGCTTGGTTTCCAGGGGGGTGCCTCCGCGTTTGCCGCCCCGGGCAGCCAAGCTGCTCCGTTTGCCACTGCTATTAGTATTAGTATTAGTATTATTTGTAAGCTGCCCATCTGACTGGGTTGCCCCAGCCACTCTGGGCGGCTCCCAACAGAATATTAAAAATACAATAAAACATCAAATCCTTCTCAAATTGCTGCCCTTTCATGACAAGCAAATTCAGCTGTCTGTGACAGACACCTCACTCCATCTCTTGGCAGAGGTTGCTGTTATGTATTGAAGTTCTCACCCTAGGCCACTAGGGGTGTTGTGTATATAGTTTCACTCTGCCCACCGTGACTGCAGTTCTCACTCAGGTCCACAGCATTCAAATGAAGGATTGAGGGTGCTGTTCACGGATTGGGTAGCTAGAGAGAGTTGTTACTGTTGCATGATACTGAGTACTATATAAGCAGGCTGGCTGAGCCCTTCAGTCCAGTTCTGTTCCAGCCTGAGAATAAAGAGAGCTGCTTGGAGAATCACTGTGTCGTCTGTTTGTCCACCCACTACTTAATAGTTGCAGTCAGAACATCAAGCCAAGATGGTGAAGTGTCCTGAGGTCATTTGGGTATCTCGTGACAAAGCTAAATCTAATATCACCTCCCAGACTACTAACCTGATCCTTCAGAGGCTGTGCGACCCCATCTAATACTAGATTAAGACCTATTTTCAAACACGTAAACCATCCAACCTCAGAACTTCCATCTTGTTGGGGCCAAGTTTGTTTATGGCCAACATCCAGCCTGTTACCATCTACCTGGGTGACAAATGCAGTTTTAGTTCTAAAGCTAGGCCCAAACCCACCCTGGATGTGAGTTACCTGTTTCATTGACAGTGTTGGGTGCTTCCGGTGGGTGTTTATTGTGGAACTGCTGCTCCTCGTGCATGTACTGGTAATTATTATTATTATTTTGCAGAATCCACATGACTTTCCCCAAAGAATCATTGGAACTGTAGTTTGTTAAGAATGCTGGGAATTGTAGCTCTGGGAGGGGTAAACTACAGTTCCCAGTATTCTTTGCGGGGGGGGGAGTCATTCCATTTAATATGGATTCACCCCTTAAGGTGAAAGTTAAACAAAAGCCTGTCCCCAGGGCTTTTTACAGCTGGAATTTGCTGGAACTCAGTTCTGGCATCTCTCAGGTGGGCACCATTGCCCTTCTAAGAGAACAAAGGAGGTGTTAATGGTGAGTTCCAGCACATCTTTCAGCTGCTAATTAAGCCCTCCAGCAGCACCGGTTTTTTAAAAAAATGTATTGGGGAAAAGGTGTTGGAACTATTGGAAATTGGAGACTGGTGTGGGGCTGGTCTTGGCTTTTGGCAAGGCTGAGTGTATTCTGTACCACAAGGAGGGTTTTAAAAACCAGCACTTAGCTCAATAAGGTAAAAAAGGTAATGGACCCCTGGACAGTTAAGTCCAGTCAGAGGTGACTATGGTGTGTGGGGCTCATCTCGCTTCAGGCTGAAGGAGCTAGTGTTTGTCCACAGACATCTTTCTGGGTCATGTGGCCAGCATGACTAAACCACTTTTGGAGCAACAGAACACTGTGATGGAAGCCAGAGCACACAGAAACACTGTTTCCCTTCCCACTGCAATGGTACCTATTTATCTGCTTGCACAGGGGTGTTTTCAAACTGCTAGGTTGGCAGGAGCAGGGACAGAGCAACGGGAGCTCACCCTGTCATGCAGATTTGAACTGCCATCCTTCCAATCAGCAAGCCCAAGAGACTCAATGGTTTAGACCACAGCGCCACCCGCTCTCTGCCACTTAGATCAATTCATAAACATATGAATGGCTAAGATCTGCTGCCCCACAAAATTAAGACTTATTATACACCACCTTTCTTTTCAGGGCAGTGGAATTGATATAGGTAACCTCTTAATTATAAGATTACAGCATATTCCAGCAGGTTGCTGGTATTATGAGAAAGTCCAGGTCACATCTGTGACAACATCCATTCCCTGGGTAAAAAGCTGACAGCTCAGCAGGATCACACACTGCTGGTGAATCAATCTCTCCACCTCCTCAGGTCCATTTCCACATCACTGCCTGATTCTTCCAGGCAGATGGTGAACACTGTAGAGTCCTCTGCTGCAAATGGAACGGCATGTGACAGAAATGGATGCTGCAATAGTCAGAAGTTGTGATACCTGGGATGGGGAAAATGTGGCTTTCTTGGAAGGTAGGAAAGAAGAGAGATGCTCTTTGAATCAAATTGCTGGATGGCGGAGAGGGTTCTCATTATAAGGCTTTGCTGGGAACTGTGAAGGATAAACTGCACTGCCCAGAATTATTTGAAGGAAAGAATGTGCTTTGAAAGTATAGTGTGTTCACAGCCTACAACTGCAATTTATTGGTGTTTTCGATGCATGCTGGATGTTTTGATGCGTTGCTTGATATTACTGATTGAAAATGAAAATGCCAATAAAAAGTTATTGGTGTTAGTAAAGATTAATTTATCACCTGCATGTTTGATTTTTCTGTGGCTTCCTTGATGCAAATCCCTAGACCTAGTCCCCACATCCTACTATAACTAAGTCTAAGTGCATGCAATCACAGTAATTGCATATTCTTTCCCTTAACACCCCCCACCTCCATTTCCCACCCCCTTCCTCTCTTGTCTCCTTTGGGTTATTTTCTAGATTGTAGACCTTGTAGACCTCCTGGGGCAGTGATCTGTCCACTCATTCTTTCAATGGATGACTCCATATAAACAATTTATTGATAATTATATTTGCCGCCTCTGTCAAAAATTATGGTATATTCTGTTGGACTGAATGTATGGTTCTGTAGTATGTTTAAGTGAAGAAAGATTTGTACTATTCTAATAGTACAGTGCCTCTCTCAGATCATTTTAGCAACTTATTTTGGATTGAACTTGGACTTCAAAAATATGACCATTAAAATATTTTCATGTGTGCTGTTGCTGTTTTGCATTTATGCCTGCCTTTATTCTATCCTAGAACCCAAAGTGGTGTACAGGAGCTTATCAGATTGCCAACTGACCAGGAAAAAGCAGCCTAGACTGTTTTTCAGTCTGCTTGATGGCAACAGAGATAAGCTTTATCAACTGCCAATGCCTGCTCATCAAGCTGCTTGACTTGAAGAACTGTTCTGTCAATGGCTATTAGTCATAATAGTTAAATGTAGGCTTCATTTGCCAGAGACTTGAGGCAAACAACACCTTCCTCCCTGGCAGCACTCTTTCATGTGGAGGATTACATGCTCATGATGACAACCATAAAGGTGTAGCTTTTATAGCATTTGCACTTCAGCTCGTAAGTTTCAACTGGCTAATGAGAGACATTAAAAATAATCCTGATAAGTAAAAGCGAAAACATAACTGAAAATCCACTCGCCCTCTGTTGTTTCTATGCAGTGTTGATTTACAGATTAAAGGGAAATTATACCCAGACTCTTAAATAATCACGCTAAAGTAAACCCATTAACAAGGTCTGTTCAACAGCCTTTTCGCCTTTGTAAACGTGCTCAGTCTCGCAGCCTAAAAACTACATTTCCCAGAAGCCCGTGCGGCTTAGAGGTTTGTCCCAGCCAATCCGGGCAAGGTTCTTTGTTAGGTGCAAAGATGGCGGAGCCCAGGAACTAAGGCAGTTGTGTTTCTTTTGTACAGGAAAGGAAATCGGTAAGTGTTGGCAGCGCATTCTCCCCTTTTAGCGGCCAAATCCCGCTTTGGCCAACCAGGTCTCCTTGTCAGAGCTAGTTATACAACCCGGGCATCCCAATCTCCCACCTTTGTTTTAATTCAGGTGCTAACTATCTTCAGCTTTGCGTGATCTCTTTAGTTGTTGAATGAATGCACCACGTTCGATGTGTTCAGAATTTAACAGCGAATCCCATATGTGTGCACATGGAATAAAGTCCCTCAGAGTTTAACGCGCTTTACTCCCAAGTAAGCGTGTTTAACATTGCAAGCTAAGAGTATACACTCAGGATCTCCAGATCAGGCATACATGGTATGTATTAAATGATCTTGAGTATACTTGTTCTTGTTTCAGAGTATGAAAAGCGTCTTGCTGGCTTAGACCAAGGCCCAGCATCATTTATTTATTTGTAAGAATTCTAGCACGTGCCAGGTGGTCCAACATAAATTAGCCAGAGGTCCACTATGATCTGCCTTCTCGCAATCAATTTTCTAGTCTACATTATTTTCCTAGGATTTTTTTTAACGACTAGTGTCTTTGACCTGGGTTCTCAGACCTCCCAAATAGATGAGGAGTGGCTGGATGCAGTTATTCAAATGTGAGATGAAGATATTAACAACCACTTCATGGATTACTCTTTTTTTTTTTTTTTTTGGTAATGTAGCCTAAGGTTGACACTGTTAGATTCAATGGAATTTCCAAATAAGCATGATGCACAGGATTGGATTCTCCAAATGCTTTACAAGTGCAACTGTAAAGTGGGGACTAAGATATGTTGTATCTACATGAGTGCACCATCCAGTGTTCAGGAGCTACAGCCTAAAACGTGTCTCATAAACATATGCTCATTCAGGAGCTATGGCTCTGTGAGTGTATATTTAACAGCAAATACTGGCTTGTGAAAAAGCCCTTGTTTTCTGAGCAGATGTAAGCTGGTGTGCATGTCTGCTTCTCACCTGTTCTGTGTGAGAATCTCTGCATAGGTGTGCTTGTTCTCCTGGTCTTGTAAGTAAACATAGGACCAGCCAGCTCTGCTGGTTTACTAGTAAACTGTGATTTTTCCAAAAGAGGCGTAAGGAGAGGCCTGCTGGATCAGATGAAAAGTCCATCTAATTCAGCACCTGCTTTCCCACAGTGTCCAATATATGCCTCTAGGATGCCTACAAGCTTGGTTTCTAGGCAGTGGCCCTTCCCAGCTGTTAGCCCCTTCCAATTGGTATTCAGTGGTTTACAGCAAGAATATGGAAGGTCCATATAGACATCATGGCTAATAGGCATTCATATATTTTTTCCTCCTTAAATTTGTCTAATCCCTTTTTAAAACTATCACCACATCTTGTGACAGTGAGAATAAATAAATTATACATTATGGTGATGAAGGACTTAATTCTGACAAAAATCACACACAAATCAAGTTAATTGTGTGACTACGTTCTAGTGCTATGGGTCGCCATTTTCACCACTATCATTTTCTTTCTTTCCTAAAAAACCAAAAACCAAAAAAAACCACCCAAGCGAGTTATTCCTTCTCCTGGGAAAGGTACTCTAACCGCTTGATCATTTGGGTTGCCTCTTTCTGCACCTTTTCCAGCTACATATCCTTCTTGAGATGAGCTTAACAGAATGTATGCCACAGGGGTAGGGAGACCTGATCTGGGCCTGATCTGCAGGCCCGATCCTTCTCTCTCCTATCTGCAGCAAACGGGGGATGGATTAGAGCAGGCTTTCTCAAACTTGGCCCTCCAGATGTTTTGAGACTACAAGTCCCATCATCCCTGACCACTGGTCCTGCTAGCTAGGGATCATGGGATTTGTAGGCCAAAAACATCTGGAGGGCCGAGTTTGAGGAAGCCTGGATTAGAGTGATGTGCAAATGTTGTCTACCTGTCCTGCTGATCTCATTTGTTTAATTTTGGTTCTGGGTCAGGCAAACCAGATAGAATGGTGGTACTGTATTTACCAAATATCTTCTGCTTTCTGTAGCTCAGCTCTTCTGTTTATTAGAAAAAAAAAGCATTAGAATTTGAAAGGCAGAAATGATTTCCTTCCTAGGCTCGAGAGTATAAACCACGAATTCAGGTTTCCCACTTTTTCTACCACCCACCCAATCTTACAAGCTGGGTGGTAGAAAATTTGCAGGACCTACCAGTGCATTTCATATTTGCTGCATTTCTATGGGCATGCAACATTTGAAGCAAGGTTCAGAGACTTGTTTTTGATCATTTGCAACATTAAATTGCAAATTCGCGCTATATTTTAAGCAAAGGAATTTATGCCTTTGGTCATCAGTAATTAATGGGATGCCTGACATAGTCACTCAGTCTGAAGTCATAAACATAATTAGATTTTTTTGGTTCTTTTAAACACATAGGGACTTACATCCTGATTAAAAACATGTATAGGATTGCATTGTTTAAAACCAGTGGGCTGGTCAGAGGTGCTCCTGTAGAATAACAAACTATCTAAAACCTGTTACAGGTAGGTAGCCGTGTTGGTCTGCCATAGTCAAAACAAATTTGTGGGAATACGTTTTCAGGTGCTCCTGCACCTTGCCACAGCACAGTAAACTTTCGCACAATGCACGGAAGGTAAAGAGATCCGGCAAAGGTTTGCTGCCTGGATCCCTCCGCGCCTGTAACAAAGTGCGCCAAATAAGCCTCTACTAACAGTCGGAAGCAGTTTCCCGCCTAGAGACTCAGCCAAATGCAATGTTGTGATTGGTTATGTTAATGTTATGACGTTGTTCAGTTTATCAATAAATGGCCCCTGCTCCTCTGTAGCGGTGTGTGTAGAGTACGCGAGACAAGCCAAGAGAGAACAACCGTGCAAGACAAGCCAAGAGAGAGAAAGCAAAACGAGAAACCAAGCCGCACAGGGTAGTAGTCGGGAGAATGCAACTCCACCATTGACTGCAGTCTCTTAGTCTTTATTTTATTTTGGCCGCTTGCTTTTGGCCGCACCTTTTTGCTCTGCCTATCCTTTCCCTCTCCGGAATCTCCGGAACCCTTCAGAAAGACCTTCAGAACTCCAAACTTCTCACGACCTTCAGCTTTCCTAACCAGCGGACCCAATCATAACCAGTGGGAGCAGGCACTCTGGGAATTACTGGTTATCCCAGATGTTGGTTATCCCCAAACAAAATAAAATAAACAATTCCTTCCAGTAGCACCTTAGAGACCAACTAAGTTTGTTCTTGGTATGAGCTTAAGTGTGCATGCACACGAAAACTCATACCAAGAACAAACTCAGTTGGTCTCTAAGGTGCTACTGGAAGGAATTGTTTATTTTATTTTGTTTTATCTAAAACCTGGACATGTTTATGTGTGTGCACAAGCTATATGAACGATTGTGAATGCTTCCCTCCCTAACTCAGCTGCTTTTCAAATGTAGTTTTTGGAAGTGGAAATGAAAAGGGATGTTGGGCTGAGCGGCAGGATCTAGCCGCCTCTCACATTTGAATGTCAAGTACTGCTCTTTGAGGGAAACAGCTTGCCATAAGCTAAATGACTGAACAAAATGGGGACTATATATGGCATACAGGAGGTGGGAGGGATAAGAGTATGGGCTTGGGAAAAACAGGTTCAAATCTTTGTGTACAGGAAGTATGTGGAAGGCACTGAGAAAGGGTTATCTTAGCCCAGGGGTCAGGGAACATTTTCAGCAGGAGGCAGGTCCACTGTCCCTCAGACCTCTTGGGGGGCCGGACTATACTTTGAAAAAAAAAAAGGACGAATTCCTATGCCCCACAAATAACCCAGAGATGCATTTTAAATAAAAGCACACATTCCACTCACGTGAAAACACCAGGCAGGCCCCACAAATAACCCAGAGATGCATTTTAAATAAAAGGACACATTCTACTAATGTAAAAACACTCTGATTCCCAGACCGTCTGTGGGCCAGATTTAGAAGGCAATTGGGCTGCAGCTGGCCCCCGGGCCTTAGTTTGGGGACCCCTGTCTTAGCCTAAAGGATGTAGGGGTTACTCTATGCCAGGGGTCCCCAAACTAAGGGCCGAAGGCCGGATATGGCCTGAGCAACTCAATTATCGGTCTCGTGGCGCCGCCCGCCGCCCGCTCTTACCAGTACGGCGCAGCTGCCCACTTCCAGGTTGGCAGAGCACCGGAAATAGCTTGTGTGCATGCGCAACCATAATTTCTGGCGTACTTCCAGGTCGGAGGAAACCCATGTGTATGCGCACAAGCTATTTCCGGCGCTACGCCAACCCGAAGTGCGCCGGAAATATCGTGTGCGCACGTGTATGGGCGCGTGCTCCCTCGCCCTCTGGCCCGCCGCGCGATCGGTGCTGGAGGAACCGGCCCGAGGCCGGGTAAGTTTGCCGATCCCTCCTCTGAAAAATGTTATAGGGTTGTTTAATAGTAACTGGAGTGCTGGAAACACGACAGGGATATATGGCAGAGTTGCTGTGTCATGTTTTTCTGTTTCCTTTAGGACAGGAAGATGATGAAAGTGGTGAACCTCAAACAGGCCATCCTCCAGGCTTGGAAGGAGCGGTGGAGTGATTACCAGTGGGCCATAAACATGAAGAAGTTCTTTCCCCGGGGGACTACATGGGACATCCTGAATTTAGCAGGTCTGGTTCAAAGTTCGTACAAATCATAAGTGTTGAGTTTGTTTTTCCTAAAGTTAACTTTGTGACCTATAAGCAATAAACTGCAGTTGCCTACTGTTTTGACAGCATAGATATTAGCACTTGACTGAAAATGCCCCAGCCACTGCGGTGGTTTCTAGTTCTTTTTTAGCGCTGCATTATATTAAGTTGAGTCGCTGCAGGGAGATCCATCAGTTGCATCATGTTAGAGATGATGCAGGTGGTGGTGCAGGTTTGGAGTAACTACCTTTTTCCTCCTGAAAAGAATATATTTTCTGTAGTTTGGGTGCTGCCTAAAGAACTTTAGCAAGTTGACAGCTACGAATTATGAAATGGATTAAAAAGTAATATTCGAGTCTTGCAGCTTTTCCAAATGCCTTATCTCTTCCCTCTTATGCTATGCTACTTGCACATGAGTAAGAAGGTGTGTGTCTAGTTTGTTTGCTTTCAGGTGCTTTAAATTGTTTTTCTGTTTTGATGTGTACCACCCTGTGCTCCACTGGGAATAGAATAAAAATTTAATAAAAAAAAAAATTCATTTCATGTGTATTGTGTCAGAATACAAGGCAGTAAACATGGCTAAATCACAGTGTAGTTGTACATCTTGGTGCTGCAAAAGATAATTGGTTAAGCCGAATGGGCTCCATGCAACTGAATATTCTGGATTCATCAATTGTTTTATTTTGTATTTTAAGACTCAAGTTGTGGGCAGTTTTGAGAGAGGCTGCTGCTGACATTGCCTCTGCCTACTCCTGTTATGAAGATGCATGCAGATGATTTGACAGAGACCGATCTGTCTGTGTGTGCCTGATTTGTGTCTCACCATTTGCCCACATAAAGGATGTATATCCACATTTTTTTTTTTTTGCTGTACCTCAGTACCATTTTTCAAACATAATACCAAACCATGGTTTAGCATTATGGCTAGCCTAGTTTGCAGGCAAATTATGGTTTGTGTTTATGATTTATTATGGGGTGGGGGACTGAATTTGGCTGGTGGGCCAGATCCAAAAATCCCTCAACTCTCTGCAAGGCCACACTGGCGGGTGGGTGGAACCGTCCACCTCTCAGCCATCTGATGTTGCATGGTGGTTTGCCTTGCTTCAGAGAAGCCATGGACTGCGAAACCAAGAACAAACCCAAGTTTTTGTTGTTTAATCAACCAATTAAACTGAGGTGGTCAGACTGGCTTGCAGTGGCCTTCAAACTTTTTGTTAAGATCCATCTGTTTCTGGAAGGCCTTTTGATGAGCTGTAACTTTAGCAGGTCTATCTCCATACTGATCCTTCAATTTTATTGCACACCTCGCAGTCATTGAAAATGAATCTAAAAACTTATACCAAAGTTAGCTTTGGAAAGTTTAAATTGGGGTTTTTGGGGGGGTGATTGGGCTGATGCGTGGTTCTGATACAGACCAAAAGGTGGGATAGAAATGAATTAAAGAGCACATAGTTATAAAAATTAGAAGCATGACTTTCACATTGTGTGCATTGAAAATTAAAGAAGAAGAAAGGCAGACGGAGGGACCTAAGGGAAGTCAGACCAACTCAACTATTCTGGGGTCTCTTAATGTTCTGAATGCTAGAACTGGAGTGATTGAGAAGAAGTAATGGGTGGAGTTATAGAGCAAAACTATTGGTTGTCTTTTTAGAGCAAGAACGTGTAGTTGTTGTTGTTCAGTCGTTCAGTTGTTTCCAACTTTTCGTGACCCCATGGACCAGAGCACGCCAGGCACGCCTATCCTTCACTGCCTCTCGCAGTTTGGTCAAACTCATGTTCGTAGCTTCGAGAACACTGTCCAACCATCTCATCCTCTGTCGTCCCCTTCTCCTTGTGCCCTCCATCTTTCCCAACATCAGGGTCGTTTCTAGGGAGTCTTCTCTTCTCATGAGGTGGCCAAAGTACTGGAGCCTCAACTTCAGGATCTGTCCTTCAAGTGAGCACTTAGGGCTGATTTCTTTGAGAATGGATAGGTTTGATCTTCTTGCAGTCCATGGGACTCTCAAGAGTCTCCTCCAGCACCATAATTCAAAAGTACAGTGTAGTACAGAGTTCAAATCAATTTGTTGTCCTGTTTAAACTTTGGAGCAAGCCTGTTTTCAAATCATGCTGTCATTGCTCTCGAGTAGAAGGTAAAGGTAAAGAATCTCTGAACTGTTACCGTAAGCCCAGTCAAAGGCAACTATGGGGTTGTGGTGCTCATCTTGCTTTCAGGCTGAGGGAGCCGGTGTTTGTCCATAGACAGCTTTCCAGAAGCTTTCCACTTCTGGCGCTGTGGAACACTGTGACAGAAACCAGAGTGCATGGAAATGCCATTTAGCTTCCTTCCTGCTACATTGGTATCTATTTATCTACTTGCACTGGTGTGCTTTCGAACTGCTAGGTTGGCAGTTCTGAAGTAGAGAACTATGGTTAAACCATAGTTTATCTGTTGTTTGTCTGGATTTGAACATAATGCTAATCTGTAGTAAATTACAAACAGAAGTGGAAGTGTCTGAGCATCTCTTCATGGTCACACCAGAGGATGAGGATGACATGCAAGCCCAAGATTCTCCTTGGCTTGTTCACATAATGATAAACCATAGTTCGCTGTTCCATCCGAATGGGACCACAGTGAAAATTAAACTAGTTTCAGATTTAATTTTCTAATACAGTTACACCTTCAGACCATGTTGCCCTCTAGATCCTGAAACCTGAGACCTAAGTAGACACTGTCCACAGGTTGTCATACTTTGTTTCATAACATTAAGGACTAAAAGCTTGCTTTTTTAGGGAAAATATAATATATATATATACTTGGAATTCTTCTATATTCCTGAATTTTGTGTTATCACTCCTGTAGTTTTGTGGGCTTCCCTCTCTTTTGGCTGTTGCTTACATTCCTCTTCTGTTTTAATAATTTCTTTTCTTTTCAAAACCCAGATGACACTTTTATGTCAATTTTAGTTATCTTTTCTTGTACGGTACAAGCTTTGGAATTAAGTTTGCACAGCACTTAAAAAAAAAAAGGCTGCAAAGCTTTTACGGCTGGGATTTGTTTTGTTTAATTTTGTAACATACCATGTGGATTAATGATGAACTATAAACAGCAGTGATCATCATTAATACTCCTGCGTGACTTCTGGAGTTTTCCAGCTGAACCACAGAAGATTTGGGCTCTTTGTTTGGACATGACAACTTTATCTCTGCATAAGCTGTGGAAACTCTCCTCCCCACAAGGGTCTGTAAAGATGGGTGCCTTTGTAGCTGTAGTAGTTGGAGGAGGAATAATCACGATGTTGACATTGATCACTCTCAAAAGGTAATAGAGATGGATATGAAGGATATGCCCATTGGAGGGAAGTCCTCGTGTTGTGAACTGCTTTGGGTAGATGGAACTGTGAGTAGGCCTAGCGGTTGCTAAGGCAACACTGTGAAGGGTACCTTAGGAAGGACTGTAGTAAACTGGGCCTTGAGTGGGCTGGTCAGCCTTAAAAGGGCACACCTGTGGTGGCTGTAGCTGTTGCTACGGGCAACTCCAGAATACAGATAACTGAGAAATGATGCATTGTAAGCAATAGCATTAGACATAGGCTGCAGCACCACTGGTTAGGCCTAGCGATTGCTAACACTGGAACAACTTAATGGCTAAGATTGCTGTTTGGGGTAGGCCCCCACCCGGCCTAAATTGTTGATAGGGGTGTAGTTCACTGTGAAGGTGTGCATCGCCTGAATTGTTAGTTTGCCTTTGGCGTGGTCTCTTTCTAGTTGTGGTTGGCGACCTTTTGAGTACACTGTGGATGTTGATGGGAGGCAGGGCCAGATTTAGGTTTGATGAGGCCCTAAGCTACTGAAGGTAATGGGGCACTCTATATGTCCAGCTGTCCTTTGTCAACAACAAATTGTCACTGTTTTTTGTGTTGAATATATGCTATATGGTAATTGGTGGACCTAATAGGTCCATATACAACATAAAACACTGTTGCTGTATTCAAAACAAAATAAAAATAAAAAAATCCTTCCAGTAGCACCTTAGATCCAACTAAGTTTGTTCTTGGTATGAGCTTTCGTGTGCATGCACACTTCTTCAGAAACCTGTCTTTGTTCAGACCAGGTCTCTCTGTGGTTTTGAGTTTGGTAATGAGTTGCAATTCAGCAACTTCTCTTTCCAGTCTATTTCTGAAATTCTGGTATCTGAAGAAGTGTGCATGCACACGAAAGCTCATACCAAGAACAAACTTAGTTGGTCTCTAAGGTGCTACTGGAAGGATTTTTTTATTTTTTTTTTGTTTTGACTATGGCAGACCAACACGGCTACCTACCTGTAACTGTTGCTGTATGTAGGTTTTATTTTATTTGTTTTTTTTATCTTATATTTTGGAAATGTACATCCCGTGTTTTTTCCTTTTAATTTTTTTGGGGCCCCCAAGAAGTGGTGCCCTAAGCTATAGCTTGTTTAGCTATATGTGCACTGATGGGAGGGGTGTGTCTTTTATACCCGGTAGGCAAAGAGGGCCAACCGTGCAACGGAGGATTGCGGCCTTTTTTTGGTCTGATTCGAAAAGGGAGCGGGGAGTAATAGTTAAAGGGCACACAGCAAAATGGTTTGACTTGGAAAATCCGCCCCCCCCTACACCCCTGTAGTTTTCAGATGGTTAATCAAAAGCTTGACTGAGCAGATAAGACGTATGCTGCCCCTTTCAGCCTTGCCAGATCTGGCATGTTGGCAGGCTGCCACTGGGAAGCGCATGCCAGGAGTTGGTGCTCATTCTGCTGAGAGATCTTGCCTGCCATCTCTCAAAGCCCCTTCCCTCCACACCACCTCAGTCTTAGGAAAAAGTATCTGCATATGCCGCTGCTGCTGCCAGTGAGCAGAGGTGAGGTCTGAGAAGACTCTGTGTACATGTCCTTTTCTCTGAGGCCGCAGAGGTCAGGCAGAGGTCATTGCACTGACTGCAGCAATTTCTGCACATGGGTAGAGTGTGTGGCCACGGTGTCCGTTTCCTATCCAGAATGCCACCAACTGCCTCTTTTCTTCCTTGAATTATTTACTCCACCGCTGCCACCAGAGAATGCAATATTATAGCATCCTTGCAATTCCTGAGAGTTCCCCATGTTTTGTGAGAGGCCTTTGCCATCATAGTCTTTATTCTTCATGAGAGTGTATATACATTTCCTAGATTGAATTTCTTTCCTTTTTTTCTTCTTTTAATTGCAGAAGCACTTCTTGAGCAAGCCATGATTGGCCCATCTCCAAACCCACTGCTCCTGTCCTATCTGAAGTATGCCATTAGTTCCCAGGTAATAATCCCATCGTAGATCCTTTCATCTTCAGAGTGTGTGAACACATTAATGGGTGAATTATTTAGTTAGGAAATCTGTACGTTTTTTTAAAAAATTGGTTTTTTGACAGAACCATGACCTAAGTAACTCAACAAAGTTTTCCTGCTTTTTTTCCCTTTCTGAAGTACTTGACCACTTTTTTTATTTTTACAGTGCATAATTTTTATGAAACAAATAATCAAATATTTATTTACGGTATTTTGCATGATTCTGTAGTTCTTATTTTTTGCATAATTTATTCTGGTTTTGCTAAATTGTAGGGGAGGTTATATGCAGGGCATTGAAACTCCACCCCAAACCACTGAAAATCTTATTAAGTGCCTTTTCTGGATTCTGAAATTTCAAAATAAGTTACCCACACACTTTTGGGCACATCTTTGCAATCACAAGACACTTGCTTTTTTAAAAAGCAAAACATGTGGATCTGAAGAAGCAGAATTCTGTGCCAGTGTAGTCTTGAATGTTATATTTTTGGTTTAGGAGTTCAAGGGTTGTTACAATCCATTGGACCAATTAGAAAGAAAAATAAGTGAATGTTTACTAAGCAGTTGCTACTAAAGGACCTGTGGGTCGAAAGAGAATCTTTGGATATCTTGTTCACCTTATGCCAAGTTGATACTGACAGTGCATTTTCCCACATAGCAATTTCCCCAAGATGAAAACAACAAATGGCATTTCCTCTCTTCCTCTTGCTACAAGAGGTGCTTGGCTCTGTGCATACAAGATGCTTGCAAGACCCCCGCCACTGAGAGAAGCTTTTCAGTTGCTTTTTAACTTCTTTCCTCCTCTCTACATGCTCACTGTAAAGTTGATGTGAAGCAAATATGCCATCACCTAAAAATGTCTGTTTAAATTTGTGCCAGACCAGTGCTTGAGCAACAAGCTGCGTCGCTGTTTAGTGACCTTGTCGCCCCCCCTCGGCGGTCGAAATGGCAAGGCTTGTTTGTGGATTGGTTTGTTTAAATGTTATCTTTGGCTTGTAACCATTTCTCTCTCTCTCTCTCTCCTCTCTCTCTCTCTCTCCTCTCTCCTCCTCTCCCTCTCTCGCCCTCTCTCTCTCATCTCTCTCCCTCTCTCCCCCCCTCTCCCTCTCCTCTTCCTCCCCTCCCTCTCCCTCTCCCCTCTCCCCCTCTCTCTCTCTCTCTCTTCTCTCTCATTTGTATGTTTACAGATGGTGTCCTACTCTTCAGTCTGATGGCCATCAGCAAGGTAGCATTCAAGCATTTCTCTCCTCCACCTTTATTTACCTAAATCCTGAGCACCGCTTTCTTTCCTAATATCCCTTGGTAGAAGGCATCAGTGAATCTGAGGGATTGTGGAACCTCACTGCAGCATTGTGTATGATATACAACCAGCAGCTTTTGTAAGCTCAGGAAAAGAAGCACAGCAATGGCATGTTTCTAGCCCTCATCATGTATAAAATGTATACTATTGATGGCTGAAAGCTATCAGAATATACGTTGCAGGTTGTGCTAAACTGAAGTTTTGAGAGGAGATGAGGCTTGTTTGCATTCTAGCATTCTCGAAGTTTATTCCTGCCTTCTTTTTCAGACATGTACCTTTCCCTTATTTCCTAGTCCTTCCCTTATTTCCTAGTACTTCACAATATGGTAGAAAATAAATAGAAACAGCATGGTTTGTCGCCTTTTCAGAATCCAGGGATCTTTACAGAATTTGAGATTTTAAAAGACTTATAACGCCCTTGCTAAATTGAAAAAAGAGGTCATGATGTTTAACAGGCAGCAGATCTGAATCCAGCCATCCTGAGACTACCACATGGTAGTCTTGCTCACCCCCTACTTGAGATCCATTAACTGCAGCTACCGGAGTTGAACTTGAATGTTCATATATTAAAACATCCTCTTCACTGCTGGGCTTCCAACCCTGCAAAAGTGTAGGCTGAGTAGAGGTTAGCAGGCAAAAGCCAACAGAAATCCAAATGGTACAGAACGAATGGAATATACAATACTTTTCCTTTAGCGTTTCTTTGCAGAGTTTCTCTCGTCAGTTACTTTAGTAAGTGGGCCTAGTTTAAAAATATATGCCCCAGAGGGTGTTTGCCATGGACCCTCTCTTGCCCCCTCTTCCCTCATTTTGCACCAGGAAGACTCAAAATCACTTCTGGATTTCTTTAATGGATAGCCAGGGCAAAACGCAATCCAAACCAAAACCAAGGTGCTGATAGTTGGTGATTCAGTGGATTGGGGAGTTGATGTTTTGCCCATTCTGGATTGAGTTGCACTCTCACTTAAGGAGCAGGTTTGTAACTTGCGGGGTGGGGGTGTTCTGTTACATCCAGCCCCCTCCTTAGACGCTTGAATTGCATAAATGGGACAAAGCGCCTTTTCATCAGCTAGGCGTACTAATTATGGCCCCTTCTAGGCAGAGATGGCCTTGGTGCAATTATCATTGCTCTTGTGACAGGCAGGCTAGACTATATGAGGTGCTGCAACTGGTTCAGACATCGCTGGAGTTAAATAATTCTGAAACTCCAATACTGAGTCTAAAAAATGTGCTGGTACTGGTGCATTCCTGGACTCAATTCGAGAAACTGAGCTTAACTGTACTACTTATTTATTTTATTTATTTCATAAAAATTTGTATGGCACTTGACTGTAAGAAAAAAAACCCTGTGCTGTACTGTATTTTTGGACTGCACCATTTCAAATGGAAGGGAATTACAAAAACCTGTGTAGGAAGAAAATGAAGATCTCAAGGTCCTATCCTAGCCATTTCCTCAGTGTGTCAGTTTTTAATGTAAAGTGTGAGGTTGATGTAATTTTAACATGAAGGATCATTTAAAAACACTGTCCCACAACTCTACTCTCAAGTAGTACAGTCTTTGGAGCAATCTACTAAGTGGTTTTGCTGAGAATGTAGACATGAATGGCCGCTGTGTCATGGACTATAAAAATCACAAGGATAGCAGTTTTATAAGGATCTACAAGGCAAAATGTGAAATTAAAACTAGAAACCAGTGTACAAGTGTTCTGCTTAGCCTACTGAGGATTGAAATCTCTGCATGACCACAGTCTTGGGGCTCTTCCCCACCTACCACATTAGATTCCCTAAATTCACACATGTCTAACCATTCTGTTGACCTAGGCCTGGTCTGTATCATTCAAAACAGTTTGAAGTTCGTATCGTGATATTGGTTTCATAATTTTTGACCTGGCAATGTATTGCAAATTGTGTGTGTACGTGCTATGCAAAAATCTAAATGTGAAGCCAGCCAAAATCTCTACATAGCTCCATCCTTATTTCAGACATTGTGATATATCAGTATATATCACAAAGCTGAAAACCAGACATCGCCCAGCCCTACTGTTTGCCTCTACATAGTTCCATCCATGTTTCAGACATTGTGATATATTAGTTTATCGCGATGTTTACCTGGTGATATTGTAATGTTGAAAACCAGGTATCACCCAGCTGTGACTCTTAGCTATGTTTATAAGACCAGGTGTGCACTTCCAGCTCACAGTTCCTTCCTTTCTTTTCATGCTTTGATTTCTCTCTTCTCACAGAATGTATGAAGAGCCTTATAAATCAGACCAAAACCCCATATAGTCCAGTATCCTGTTCTTGTAGTGGCCAGCCAGGTGCCTATGGGAAGCCTGCACACCAGACCTGAGCGCAATGGTGGCTCCCAGCTTGTGATTCCAAACAACTGGCAGTACAACAGCCATCATGGCTGGTAGCTTTACATGCCATGAATTTGTCTTCATTCCCTTTTGAAGCCGTCCCAAGTCCGTGTCTTGCATGCTTTTCTTTTGACACCAGCTCTTGCTTTTGTTTGTACCTGTTTCAGTTTGATGACTTCTCCCGAGACCTCTGTGTCCAATCATTGCTGGAAATCATGGATATGTTCTGTGACCGCTCAGGTAGGGAGTGAGGGATACTTTTCAGTACACTTATGTAGTGCAACATAATCCAGGGTGGGCAGAAGCTAAACAGTAATCAGCTAATGGACCACCTGGCACCTGTTGGTTGTTGGGATTGTTGAGAAGAATTACCGAGTAGGTGGGCCTTCATCTGATCTGGCAAGGGACTCCTTAGGTTCTTAAATAAGAGCACGTACCGTACTTTTCCGTGTATAAGACTAGGGTTTTTTCTTTAAAAATCATGCTAAAAAACAGAGGGTTGTCTTATACATGGGTATAAGGGGGGTGTTTGATTGGTTGCTTCTGCCGCAGCTGTTAGCAACTTTTGTGCGTGTTATTGGGTTGCTGCATCAATGGTTGATGTTGATTGGTTGATGCTGCAGCAATTGGGGCGGGCAATTGGCAGCTTCTGTTGGTGAGGGGACAGACGAGAAGCAGACTTAGCGACGTTGCAGGTGAGTTATCTTCAGCAATCCCCCCAAAAAAAAGCTCAGCACTCTGTGCCGTCTCTCCCATTTTCTTAAATTTGAGTCCCACCAAATAGGGGGTGTCTTAATACATTGGGGGCGTCTGTTTGCTGAACTGTGCCTTGGACTACAGGTAGGTAGCCGTGTTGGTCTGCCATAGTTGAAACAAAATAATTTCCCCCCCTTCCAGTAGCACCTTAGAGACCAACTAAGTTTATTATTTGCTACTGGAAGGAATTTTTTTTATTGTGCCTTGACTGTTAGGAGATCCTAAGTATGTACCCCTGTGTTGTAAATTGGATCATGGTAATTCTAGCTTTTTAAAAAAAAAAGCTCCTTCAAGACTGAAATTGACCCACAGCAGACATAAACAACAACTAACAGCCACCAACTACATCTAATAATTAAAGCAGAACTAATTTACATTGGATATACAGTATACTTGCCTGTGTAAGAACATGGAAGTGTAATGAGAGGTTTCTTCACCCAACAAAATGCTTACCAGAAAAAGATTAGAGAAGCGGAAGACTACGCTGAAATGGCAAAACTAACCAGAAAAGCTGAAGACCAAGAAGACAAGAAATTCAAGAAAGAATGGGAAAAGTTTATAATTTATTTAGGAGACCACTGTAAGCTGATGAAAACATTGGCAGAGTTTTAATCTCCCTTGTAATGTAACAAATACTATGGACAATATAGATAGGTTTAAATATAGATTACAAAATAATATGCAGTTGAAAATGTTGACAATAGGACCCATGGAGGGGATGGGGAGAAGTCTTGAGATTCAGAGTAATCTCCTTATATGGTTGTGTTTTTGGTATGGTTATAAATTTATATCTTTAAAATAAAAAAACCATTTCAAAAACAGAAATAAAAAAGAACCTGAAAGTATATTGCTAGATCAGATGAAGGCCTGGCTAGTCCAGAGTGTCTTAGAGTAGTTCTTGATATAGCGTCTTGGAAACATTGGGGCTGTTTGCCATGCTAGTCCTACTCAGAGCGACCTATTGAAAAAAATGAACTGAAGTTTTGTCATGTCCATTAACTTCAGCGGGTCTATTCTGAGTATGACCAATGTTGGATACCACCCTATGATGCATACTAGAGTGGAGGCAGTTTCTTAGGTAGGTTGGCCCAAGCCGCAAAAGTCCTTGTAGCTCAAAATCAGCTACTAGACTTGTGATGTAAAGCAATGGGGAGCCACAGGAAAGCTTTTGAGCCTATATACATGCTATATGACAGTATTAAATGTGACAAACGTGCTACTTTTAAAATATAGATTCATCAAGTGCCTTGTCCAGTAGCCGTAAGTAGCTAGGGACAGAGTTCGTACAGGACATACATACAATGCACACAAAATACAGTGCATTGGAGTTTTGGCGAGGAAGAGCCCTTAGAATGAAAAGACCTAAATTGGCAGCAATATGTGCTGACCCCCACCCCCGAGTTGCATGGAGTGACTGATATTGCAGATGATTCGCAACCGTGAGGACTAGAATGCACTTTTAAAAATGTACAGAATGATGCATCAGTAAAGAACACAAGAATTGTCAGGAAACCCAGTTCTGCCCTCCGGACAGGAGAACCACAGTTTTTCATGGAACTCTTACATCTTTGGTTTTATCAAAGAATAAAACCCCTGCCTTTCTGAAATCTTGACAAAGCCTGTGAGATTTTTCTATAAGAGCTCTTAGTTAATTTAGAGCTAACAGGTGAGTACACTGGAGCAGACTGAAACAGGAGAAGCAGGAACTCTCCCTTCCTACAGAAAAACAGAAACAATGAATATTAACCTTCACCAGAATGTGATAAACAGCTGTTCTCAGCCATATACAAAGCCGACGACTTAATCCTCTCCCTGGTTAATTCATCTTCTGTTTTTCAATTTGATCAAACCCTTCAGGTCTGGGATTATTTTTCCTATTGCAGTAGTGCTTGTCCCGTTGAGAGGGGTTTCTTCCTCAATCCTCGTTCGCTTTCCTGAGCCAGGCCACTTTAATCATAGGCTTGGATATTTTCCTTTCCCCCTTTTAATTTGTTTAAACAAAGGCAAGTACTGTGGTGATTGTGAATGTGACAGTGTACCCAGCAGTGCCACAGGGTGCAAGCTCTAGATGCTTGATTTCTTCCAGTCATCGATTCTGGCATCCCAGGATGGTAGGAGAAATCCCCATTATCCTCTCCCTTCCTGAGGTTGCTGTGAAGCCCCAGTAAAACAGTATTGGGCAGAGATGCTTGCAAGCTTAAGGAGGTTGGGCAACAGAGTTTTGCGACTTGAGCCATTCTCTGAGCCCCTACATTCTCCAAGTACTGCTGTGTGATGGCAGTAAGGATACGCCACATTATCGTGAATATTCAACTAGCTTTATGTACGTATTATCTCAGTGATTCTTAAAATAGTCCTGTAAGGTAGGTGAGTGTCGTTACGCTTATATAGCAGATGAAGGGTTGAAGCTGAGTTAATGGCTTGCCTGAGCACCTTGGCAAGTTCCTGTTGAAAATATGATTTGAAACCAGGAACTTCCTGTTTGCAGTTTAGTCTCTTAATAGGCTGCACAGAGTCCCTGAAAATGTACTTGGTCTTCTTTTCACTGAACCACACAGCTTGCAGCTTTTATTCACTACTTCCTGTGGATGAAGTGAAGGCACTCCCCTTATGCCATGAATGCATCCTGCCTCCACCCAACCCCTTGTCTATTGCATTCAGCAACTTCACATAGTAAATATGCCTAGACTTGCCAGACCATTGGGACTCTCAGGAATGAGGCTACTGTATCTCTTCAGTAAGGGCAGTTAGAGTTCTCAGACACCACTGTGGAAAAACCAGTTACTGTGAAACTCACATGAGGCAGCTGAGGAAGAGAAAAATTTCCAACAACAATTTCCAACCCCTTTCAGTGTTTCTCCCTTCTTGCTGTACTCAGACAGCAGCAGAAATTGAGTAAGCAAGGATGGAGAAACACTGAGGGACTGTTCTTTTTTTTTAAAAAAAAGCAAGCAAACTAGTTTTAACAAGGAGAAATAGCAGAGCTGGGGGTAAACAAAAGGAGAAAGGGGATAAGGCAAGGAAACGGTGCAAGAGAGAGTTCAGAAAAGTAAGGAGGGTGTAGGGAAAAGGGGAATGAAGGTGAAAATGAGAGGGCAAAGGGGACTGCACAAAAGGAGGGAGTGTGAGGCATGGGAATGGAGTTGAAGATGAAGGTGGGGGCATGAAAAGGTATTTAGGTGGCCATTCACTGTTTTTCTACTAGTTCAGGCCTCCAGTCTTGCCTGTCTCATTTGGCACAGTAAAGCAGAACACAAATAGGAAAAAGACCTTCCCTGTGTGTTCACATTCAAGTTGTCTTTTCTGCTGCTATCTCTGTCCTGCCACCTCCTCCCCCCCCATAGAAGTTACAGGATGGTACTCGACACACTTTTCTTTTGGTGGTTCTTTCGTTGTCTCCCAAGTTCCCATGCACATCTAAGTGGAACTTGGAGTGGGGGGGGGGGGAATGAGACCTGGAAAATGATGCAGGTGTCCCAAAGTGAAGTTCTTAGGGCCAATGAAGTCATGTGACTGGATTTGTCCTCTTTTTTGCTTTTTGTGCAGCTGCCATGGCAAGGCAGAAGAGTGCATTGGCCTCTGCCGTGCCTTGATGAGTGTCCTCACTGGATGCTGCGCTGTGCTGCCTTCTACACAGAGAAAATGAAGGAGCCTCTGAGCAGGGGTCTGCTGAGAACCAGCTCACGATGTGCCTAGAGAGCGGCTGGCAAAGATCCTGGGCAGCACCAAGAACCGGGCCCTGATTCACATAGCCAAGTTGGAAGAGACACGTACGTGGCTGGTGGTCTTGTGGGAGAGAGACAAATATTCACATTGAGAACTGTAGGGCTTGAGTTGAATCCAAGATTCCAGTGCCAACTACAGAATTCTCCTGTAGTTTTGATATGGCTTCCCCCCTTCAAAAAAGGGCCCTTTACAAGATCTGAAGTAGCACCACCCCAGTCTTCTTTATTCACGGGCCTTGTTTCTTCTCTTTTGCCTACATGGAGATTGCACTGCTGCTTCCCTATTGGGCAAGCCTGCTGTTTCACAGCTTTCCCTCAAAAAAAATTTAATATTTGGAAATACTCTGATGCCTGTTTTTAAACTTCAGGGTCTCTATTGCCTTTTTAAAAAGTTCAACATGGAAACAGCATCTTCAACGTTCGAGGTGTGATCCCAGACATTAATAAATTTACCTGGTCACGATAAAAGCCTCAGCTTAGGGAAACGGTTTCGCAAAGAGGTAGACTACATGCTTAGAAAGTCCTGGGGTCAACCCCTAGCAATCTCCCAAGACAGAAGAACTGGGGAGAAATCTCTTACCAAGGGCTAAGAGCTTATTGGAACTTAACATTACTGCTTTTCCTCTCTAGCTTCCTGGAGCGCGATTGAACAGTCTCTTTCCAAGCTGGGAGACAATTTAGGACACATCAGCAACAGCCAGTTACAAAGCCAGGCAGAGGAGTGCATCGGCCTTGTCAAGAGGTGGGCAGATGCAGCTGCACGGTGAGGAGCGAGCTTTTTCCTCTCCGTACACAAACAGAACCGAACTTCTAATACCCCCTCTTCCTCCCTGCCCCAATTTTCCGCACAGTATCCCCATTATGCTCTCTGTGCATGCGGAACAGCTGAACAAAACTGGCTTCCCCACGATCCATGCCGTGGTGCTGCTAGAGGGGACAATGAACCTGACTGGAGAGCCGCAGCCACTGGTGGAGCAACTCATGATGGTCAAAAGGATGCAGGTATGGCTGGACTGGACCATAGGAAGGGTGCTTTGTCTCACTGCATCTGACTCCCATTGGACTGGACTAGGCAGTCCCATCGCATGGTAGAAATGCTTGCATATTTGAATTTTCTTCCATGAATAAGAAGAACATCCAGCACTTAAGTAGCTACCATGTCGCAGGAAGACTGTGCTAGATCCCTTCCCCCTGGCACAGAGCTTTCTATATGAATACATGCTTGTACAGTAGTGAATTCAGTCTTGTGTCCCTCCTTTGCATTCCGAAAAGGTACTGTCCAGGATCAGTTTACCATGAGGCGAACTGTTTATCTAGTCCTGGGCATCTGTTGTACCTCTCTTTTGAAATACAAATTAAAACAATGGAAAATTAAAAGAGAGTTAGATGACTGTAGGAGACCTATAATGGCTGTATAGTGCTGGCTTTGTCCTATAAGTTTGGGGATGGAAAGAGGAAAAAGGCAGATAAAGCTTTTTGCATACTTTCTGTGCTTTTTGCCGGAAACTTGGGAGAGCTGGGAGCTTCTAGTCTCTGGAGAGAATGCTTCAACATAATTTCTCCCGCCGTTATTCACTTAGCAGGCTGAAGACCAAGGCCCAAGTTTTCTTGTGGTGCTTCTCTCTTTCTCTCTGAAGTGTAGGAGGGGATGGTGGCTTCTTAACTGGACATAAGGGTGCTTAGTAGTAGGAGGAGGAAGATGCAGGAAGTTACCCACAGAGGTGGTGCATAGGGGAGCTTTCTGTAAAGGAGGGAGGAATGGACATGAGGGTGAAGGTGAAAACAGGTACCGGTAGGTGGTGGGGCTGCAGAATACAAAAGAGAAGTGGCTTCAGAAATGGCTTGGGAAGGTGGAAAACAAGCTTAGTATTGTATGGGGTGCAAAGGGGAAGGAAGCTCTAGGGGGTTAATGTGGAGGAATGGCAGGGGGTTTGGTGAGCAGGGGTGCAGCCCTTACTAAAAGAAAAATGTGTTGTGTGCAGTTTTGTGTGTGTTGTGTGTGTGTGTTTGTGTGTGTGTTGCTGCAAAGAAGAGAGCAAAACATGGAGTGGGTGTCTATGATAGGAAAGGATATATTTACTGGCCTTTTGCCCCTGGTATTGAAATGGAGTCCTACCTCTCTGTGTATAGGCATGAATGAATCTGTGTATAAGTGGGTGCAAAGAACAGGGAAGAAGCTATTTGAGTAGAGAGAGTTTGGAGGAGCTGAGACGGAGGCAGTATTTTTGTGAAGAGCTGTTGGACAGGGTTGGGAAAAACCAGGACTAGACTTTGGGGGAAGGGAGGCTCTGTTATTTAGTAGCATATGTTATACTTATAAGGGAGTTGGGGGCTGTATCTGCTTTCTAATAAGAGAATTACACAGGAGCCATGCCATCTGTCCTCTAAGCCCTTCTCATTCATTTATGGGTGGGGGAGGAGAAAGCGGGTGCGCTGCACTCGCTTAGTGGAAAGCGGCACTGTCAGTGCTTATAGGAACTTATTCTTGTTGGCTAGGATAAATTATTACAGGTTATCAAGCCCAGCTGTGGTTTGTGGACTCTTGGCTGAAGGATCATGATGCACAACACTCTTCAGAGTGTGGGAAGTGTGCTTGTGTGAGAAGTTGGGGTGATGGTGGAATGGGACTGCTGGATAGTACAATGAGTGTGCTAGAAATCTTGCATCCAGCCTTTTTTTTTGTCAACACTGCGCCACTCTGAATTCAAACTGTGTTCCCTGAGGAAGATCCTGAGGCCTTCTCTTCCTGTGTCTCTTCTCCCCGCTAGCGCATTCCGTCCCCGCTTTTCATTCTGGAAATCTGGAAAGCCTGCTTTGTGGGGCTGATTGAATCTCCTGAAGGGACAGAGGAGCTCAAATGGACAGCCTTCACGTTCCTCAAGGTAAGGTGCCCTTAGGCCCAAATCGCTGGGGCTCACCCTTTTGTAAAGTTCTTTTGTTGCCATCTGAGTTTCCCAGCTTACCGAGCAACAGAGGCCAAAAGGATTATGGGAAGTTGGATAAATTCGTGGTCGTTTTAGGGCATCAGGTACAAGAGAGAGGGCAGTACCTCAGTGGTGGAGCGCATGCGTTGCATGCCCAAAGTCCAATCTTTGGTATCTCCATGTGAGGGCTGGGGAAGATCCCTTGCCTGAAATCCTGGAGACAGTTGGTCACTTCCAGTTGGTGCAGACAGTACTGAACCAGAGGGACCCATAGTCTGACTTGATATAAAGCAGTTTCCTGCATTCCTAATACATTGCCTTAGCCCATGTGTCTTCCTGAGCTGTGTGGCTGACCTAGGTGAAGGGAACGGGTTTCTTGTTAATCCCTCGCCTACCCTGCTTCTCCGTAATTAAACAGTTTTCTCCTTCCTGCATCAGGCTTCTTTCTGCTTCTATTTTCTGACATTGCACAGGCTTGATAGATTCTCCCAAATATCTGGTTGATATTCCTGTTTCTCCAGCCTGGTTGCACACACAAACCCAATTAGCCTTGGGGTCTACCTGCAGCCCCCTGTCTCTGGCTTCATTTTTGATAAGGACACCTTTGGAAACATGTCTGTGGAACATTCAGATACTGATTCCAAACTTTTAGCAGAAACTGAGTTATATGTTCAAGGCTGTGGTTGTTTTCTGCAACTGCAAGGTCTAGAAATATTATTTAAGCAAAGTGGGGAAGGAGAGTGTCTCAATAACTTGACCACTCTAGTGCTCCTTTCTAGGTTCTCAACCAGGGAATTTAAACCTGTGGCCTTCAGGTGTCATTGGACTCAGGCTCCCATCAGCCTGAGTCAGTTTGGCCAGGGGTCAGGAATTGGGAACTGTAATTGAATGACATCTGGAAAGCTACAGATTCTCAATCTCTGCTTAAAACCTTTATTGAACTCTGGCTGGGACCCAGCCTAATGTTCACAGCCTGGGGCTGTGTATGCTTGGGCCCCGGAGTTCTCTTCAGGCATGGATAGGTGTGTCCAACATCGACCTCTGCAATTGGCAGGCAGCACGAGACTTCTGGATTGGCCAGTCTTGCGAGTACTTTGGAGCCCTGCCTTTTGCTTTTGACTGGTCAACAGAACAGTAACTTCTGCCAGCTCTACTCCAGTCCTGACCTCTGGCTTCAGGAACCCTGGGTTGGAAAACACGCTGCTGATCAGGATCAAATATGGCTGCCCCTGTGTCAGTCCTGGCACAATGCAGGTGCAACATTAGGGATTAAGAACAAAAAGGAAGAAATACTGAAGTCCTCTAGGGTCTTGGTCAAAGACTTTTACTCTCACATTGTAACCTCTGCCGTGCTAATTCTTGCCCTTTGTAATCATTGTTTCCCCCATCTGCATCAATGCATCAATCTACTGGCAGCTGGGGTGTTGGATGCCATTCACTATTATAGTGAGTGGAAACACCAATCTCTTCTTATGCTCTTTCTGGGCTGTCATCCTTGGTAGAGCCTGGAGGAGTATCTGTATTTAGCTATATACTGCTTTTATTTATTTATTTATTTATTTATTTTTTGCAATGTAAACATAAGCCAGATGGCTCTGTCTTCCTTCTCCCTGGCTTTCTTGGTAAACACACTCTGACGCTGCTAGATTCCCCCAAAGAGATCCAGCAAATTGCAACTTAGCATTCCCTGCCTGCTCAGTAAATCTCCATTGCAACTCAAGTACATCATGTAACTTATCAGCCATGCAAAGAGGAATAAATTAAGAAGTATGAAAGAGACAAACACATGCACACACACACACACACACACACTCCTGAACAAAGTGGAAAGCAAAAGAAATAACAAACAGTTAATCTCTGGAGCATGTTGCCATATGATAGCATGAAGATAAGATTAGGCATGCCTAATTCTACATTTAGGAGTTTGTTGGTTTTTTGAATATTTATTTCCAGTTTCGTGTGCAAAATGCTTTCTTATCTTCAAAAGCAAGGGAGAAATCGGTTTCACAGCCGAGTTGAGATTTGAAACCTTCCAATCCAATATTTAGTGCCCTCGACCACATTAGCATCCCCGCCCCCCAATTTGTCACTGGAAGTAATTAAGCCAGTTTGCGACTTTGACTTGGTTGATGAGGAGACCGGAAGCAACAACCAGACTTGACTTCGAACCTTTTCTGAGCATCAGTTAGGCTAGTTTCATGTCATGCAATGTTCGTAGATGGAACATGAAATGTTTTAACATTGGAGTGTGAAGATAATAGTAATAGGAAGTTGAAAAACAGCTTGGCATTTATGAGGAAAGTGAAGACCAGTTTGCACAGGGTCTGTGTGCAGTTAGGGTTCACAGGAGAATAGAGGTAGGAAGGTGTTTTGGGAAAGAGGACTACAAAGAGGACTACAAGCAGCTGTGGAAAACTTCGGACACTCATGATATGGCTGAACCATCCTTGGCCATGCTTGCTGGGGGTGATGGGAGTTGTAGTTCAGCAACATCTGGAGGGCCAGAGGATTGTTAATGGGCAATGGGACTGAATGGAACAGAAGTCAAGAACAACTGTCTTGCAGGGTCTAGAGGAGGAGGAGGAGGAGGAGGAGGGGCTGTGAAAAGGGAAAAGGGAGTTTTTGGCAGTCCAGGATGTGTGAGCCAGGGAGCAAAATTCACAAGGAGATGAAGGGGAGTGGGCGGTAGTTTTGAGGTCCCTTATTAAATTTTTACTTTGCTCTTTTTCAGATTCCACAAGTACTTGTAAAACTGAAAAAATATCCTCAAGGAGAAAAGGTAAAGGTTGCTTTTTGAAAAGCAAATCATCATCAGCACAACAACAGCTACGTCAGTGTTCTATTTACAGTGGTACCTCGGGTTACAAATGCTTTGGGTTACAAACTCTGCTAACCCGGAAGTAGTTGCTCCGGGTTGTGAACTTTGCCCCAGGATGAGAATGGAAATCATGCGGTGGCGGTGCCGCGGCAGCAGGAGGCCCCATTAACGAAAGTGCACCTCAGGTTAAGAACGGTTTCAGGTTAAGAACGGACTTCCGGAAAGAATTAAGTTCGTAACCTGAGGTACCACTGTATTTGTTTAGATTATTTGGGAAGAAAAATTATTTGGGAAGAAAAATGGAAGCAAGTCATCATGATTTTAGTTTTGCAATTAAGAGTGCTTAGGTTAAAGATGGGATTTTCAGTGAGAACAAGGCCCATCAGTGACTCTAGCCATGATGGGTAAGGATGAAGAGCCAGAATTTCTATGATTATCATGCTTTAGGTCAAAGAAGAAAGGCATTTCCATCATACCCTCTTTGTGAGCTTCACAGAGGCATTTGTCTGCTGTCTGCTGTCTTAGACAGAATGCTGGGCTAAATGGAGCTTTTGGTTAAAAAGTAGTTCTTCTGCCACTGAGTGAGTTTATGGCTAAAGTGGGATTCGAACCTGTCTTTCCAGTCCTAGAGGTCATCTAATGTGGTCTTTAAGAGAGGCAGATGGAAACAAATTAGCCTCAAAGCTTAACTTTTGAGACTGCTTCCTTTAAAAAATACAATAAATAAATAAATCACCTGCTATTCAGATTTCCTCTTTTAAACCTCAGCATAAGTTTTCTTTTTCTTTCTAAATTCCATACCACATAAAATCTGGGGGGAGACAAAAAATCAGTTCCACAAACATTTATCATATTCTCTCTTACTCTATAAACCCCCCAACTGCAATGTACCACTTGCAAAGAGCAGTTCAAAAGAAGTAATTCTTCACCAATGTGTCCGCAGAGCTTCAGTTTACTTAATCAAGTGGTTCAAGCTTCTACACCACAGAAGAGAAACAAAACAACCAACCTGTTAAGTTTGCTGGAATTTTTTTTTTTCTAGCTCACTCAATGGCAAATTCTGTAGCATGAAACTTGCCGAAAATAAATTACCAGGAGCTAATATTCTCAGTGGGCTTATTGGGATGCACTGCCTTGGCCTATCTTTATAGGGGATTATGGGTGGGGATTCCAGTACAGCATTGACAGACCCTTTAGAATGTAAGGAAGAAAATAATTATGCAATTGCAGGACTTCACCGAAGATGTGAATTGTGCCTTTGAGTTCCTCCTGAAGCTGACGCCCCTTCTGGACAAGGCCGACCAACGCTGCAAGTAGGTTCCCCTTCTTTGTGGCCCTTCAAGTAGAGGGGACAGAGCCCAAGGGCTTTTCCTGCATGGCCTGGGAGTTCTCTCAGTTTCACTCCCATGTTTATCAGGGTCTCTGCTCCCATGAGATGCCACTCTCTTAGCTGCCAGCCACCATCCTTTGTCCTCCAAAGCTCCACTCCTTGAATCTCAGGGTCTAACTCTTAGGGACCTTGGCAACCCTAGAGTTACTGTCAGGATGAAGGCTGCTTTTTAAATTAAATGTTGTTGTTGTTGTTTCATATATTTAATTGAACATAAAAAAATACAGCAAGTGACTAGAGATATGATAGGACATAAACACATCATTATTTCCCCCCATTGAACCAAGTTGAATAATGAGCATTGAAGGCTAGGTTGGAGGGATATTTTGGCCAAAACCAGTTTGCTATTTGGAGTAGGGGCAAGCAAGGTGGGAGAACAGTCAAGGTTGAGATGGGAACAACCTGATAGACACGGCAGAGTTGAGCAGGGTTAGATAGTGGGAGAAATTGCTGGAGGGGGTTGTCATCCAGAGGAAGTTAAATGGACCAACTCGTGAGGGAGGTGTGTTTGTTACTCAAACTGGAACCTGGTATAAGTTCTCTGAAGTGTCACCAGTCCACAGAAACTGGTTTGGTTAGTAAAGAGGCCTGTGGGAGGACTGGGCCTCTTCTTCACCTGCTCAAACCTACTCCGTGTTTTCTTAACACAGTAACATTCCAGATGTTGATTGGTTGACTGAGTTTACTTACATGCTGCTTTCCCACAATGAGCCATGTCCAAAGCGGCTAACACCAAGCATTCAAAACACCGAAAGAGAACGTTGGAAATACAGATATACAAAATACAGAACGATAGCACTGACACAGAAAAGTAGAAGCTGAGTACAGTTTAATCTGAAATGGGAAATTTTCAAGGAAAATTCCCTGTTTTCCCCTGCTGGGTTGGATATAACAGGAGATTAGAACTTGGGGGAAGGGCCAGGGAAAGCGGACCAGCCTTGTAAACAGAATTCGCCATGCATAGGTTTGCTGCTGATTCGCAATTAGAACTGTTTGTTCTGCATGATAGATTAAGACCCAAACTCCCCAATGTGTGAAGCAGTCGGTGTCGCTCTTGCATAAAGTAGTATTTTGAATCACTTTGTCCAATTTATTGTGCCCAGCTCTTGAACGCTTTGTTCTGTTATGGAGACATAAGCACAGACTTGAGGTGGTTCTTTCTTATGCTTAATCCTTCAGCCAGGGCTGGATGTGCTCTGTGCATGATACATGATAAATTGCCAGCCAAGGAGGGTGTAGGGTAGAATGGGCAACACTCCTGGGTTCTGTTCATTCTGTGCTCCTGTGATCTCAACTTGCAAGTGCAGAATTGCATAAGTCAGCATCTTGAGAATCCCGGTGTTTGTTTTAGGTTTCTGGTGGGTTTTTGGTTTTATTTTTTAGATGTCATGCCGTTAAGTAGCCTTGAAAAATGAGTGGATAGGGCTCAGAAACGTCCAGTAGTTAGTGACCCTCTCTCTCATGGCTGGCAGAAAAACTCAAGATAGATTATGCAAAGGGAAGTGAGGGTATACATGCAAATGTGCTTTGTTTACAGAATTGAGCCAACCAATTTGTTGGTCTTGTAGGGAGCTGTGCAGTAATGGGAAGGAGCATTGAGCTTGGATGAGGAGACCAGGGTTCATATCCCTGCTCCTAAAACTAGGAAGACTGGTTGGCAGCATTGAGCAGCTTCTGTCTCTACCCGGAAGGCATTTGTGTGCAAAAATGACATATTCCCCATGAAAGCAAAACTTAGGAGTAGCACGGATACAAATGCAAAACATACCGCAGTGGGCCACTTAGATCTGTGGCCATTCTCAAAATGCTAACCAATCCTTGAGTGGGAGGCGCAACCCCATTCAGGACAGGTTGAGCAATTTCCTTACTGGGCCCAAAGCGAAATTTAGAGCATGCAGTGTCAGTCACTGAAAACCACACAGATCCCTTTTGAACTTTTGAGCCTTTCAGCAGTGGTTGCTTCCACTCAAGGTTTGTCCTTTCCTTAACGCTGCGAAGACTAGAAGGTTGAATCCTGGTATCCTCCTTGTATTCCTCCTTTTCCCGATTGTTACTATATTTGCAATGTCAAAAATGGCGCTCAATAAAAACTCTACAACTTTTACGGCAGCTGAAACACAAGGACTTTATACCCAATGCAAAGAGAGGCATTTAACAGGGGATTCTTTCTGTGCCTCCCAGTTATATTCTGTTACCTTTAGTGTATTCCCGCCATCGTCTTCCTTAATTCACTTTGTGCCATCTAGTGTCCTTCCCCAAAAGGTCCAGCGAGAGAACATGTCTCCATTAGGGCCATGTTTGTTCAGACATTTTACACATGTTTTTTCCCTCTTTGGTTGTTGTTCTTCCAGCTGTGACTGCACGAGCCTTCTCTTTCAAGAATGTGGCAAGCAGGGCCTGCTCTCCGAAGCCAACATGAACAACCTTATAGCCAAACGTAGGCTTATCTAGCTTTGCACAAAGGGGCGATAGGCTAGGTGCAGGGACAAAGAATGCAATACGTGGTGCCGTCGCAAGACGAAATTAATTCGTTTCGCAAGTGTTGTGTATAGCGGAAATTTCGTCTTGCAAAGCACGGTCGGAGGAAGCGTGGTTTTACGGGGGGAAAATTGCAAAACGTTTTCGTTTCTGAGATCGCGGCTATAGGGAAATTCGTCTATGAGTCATCCTTTCGTTAGCGAATGCCTTCGTCTAGCGAGGCATTCGTCTTGTGAGGTTCCACTGTATAGTGGTTGCTTCAGCATTTCCTGAGCTTCTGCCCTTTAACTTGTGGAGAAGAGGAAAGGAAGTTCTCGGATGCCTAACAACTGTCTTGAAGGCATTCCCCCAGCAGCTGTGGCATTATTCTCAGCTTCTCTAAAACCATGGCGAATGCATGCGATCAACTTAACAAGTGGTAAATGCAAGGAAGCTTGCCCATTTCTTAAATGTAAGCTTAAGAGTGCAAAGTGTACACAAGTGACTGTGGCAGGCTTTGTTTTAATCTGTGGCTGCTATGGCTTCAGCTTCATTTACTGACTTGCTCTGCTGCAGTGGGGGGAAGACATCGCCCTCTGTGCCTTGCGGCAGCATTTTGTCACTAGTTCTTTCTTTAGGGAAGTGGATGGTTAATACAGTATATTCCCACAGTCTTAAGGGTTTATTCATACTGATAATAGTGTTGTTGTTTCAAAGAGGCCAGTGAAACTTCTCGCCCTCGTCTTTCAAATTTTCTTTCTCTTAAGGGGAAAAAAATACGGCTTTTTTTTTTTTAAAGATTGCATTTGTTTAAGCTGGCAAAGTCATTAAATGCATTGCTTTTAAGCCTGCGAAGCGTCTGCTGGTCTTAATTTCACACCTTTTAAACTGGTTGGTGGTGCTGGGGGAATTGTATTCTCTCTCCCCACTCTGCCTCCCATCACACAGCACAAACTGACGCCTTAGCAAACAAACCCCCAGACACACTGTAGTAAGCTGACCATGCTGATTTAGTCTTGTTTTTTTTTTTTAATATGGATTGGCAAGGATGTACGTAGACTTTCCTTCCATTTTCTTTCAGTTTCTGCTCAGGGTATCCAGCCGCAAACAGCTTGTGAGTAGGAGTTCTGTTTGCATATTAAAGGTTGCTCCTCGACAAAATACACTAAAACATTTAAGTTAATTTTTTAATTAAAAAAAAAAACCTGTCAGAGGCTGCAGATATTTCAGCATGTTTAAATGATAAACAGCACTTGGAATGGATAAAAAACTCTTTAAAAAAAAAACTATGGTAAAAAAGCAGGGGAGACAAAAAATCTCACTTTGAAAGACAGCAGTAGCTGTGAAATGCTATAACTCAGGGACTGTCTTCCTTACTCCAGGTCATATTTGCCTGCCACAGATTACTAATACAGATGACCAGTTTATTAAGGTTGGGACTGCAGGCCTTCTTCACCTGTTCTTCCAAAAGCCCTGCAACCTTTTGCTCCACCTTTCCTTGAAATCCTTCTATTCTAGCTTGCCATTGCAAGAATTCTGTAGCTAAGAAATAATAGTTCCCGAGTTGGCTTCCCCACCCAGCCCCTCCACCACCCTCTCAGTTGCATTTCCTTTAGGCCATGTCTTTTTTAGATTGCGAGCCTGGAGACAGGGACTGTCCTGTCACCAATATATTACCGAAGAGTGAACAGAAATGTTTCAAATAAATAAGCTGTAAATGTGGGGGGAGCCTAGCCACATGACAAGGTCTTCAACTTTAGCACACGTTAGAATGAGCAGCAGCGGATGGGGCGAATCCCCCACCTTTTCTTTAATACAGACTGAGGATGGGATACCTACAGTTCTCCAGATGTTGGACAACAATTTACATCACCCCCTGACCATTGGCCACGCTGGCTGAATCTGATAGGAGTCGGAGTCCAAAAGCTTCCAAAGGGTTAAAGGTATAGACCATGCAAAACCATGGTAGAAAAAACTTTACCACTCCAGTCATTTTGTCATCTGCATTGAGCCCACAGGGACTAGGAAGTCTTGTTCTCTGAGAACCCACAGGTTAAATATGCAAGTTAACCTGAGTCAAACTCTCAGGAAATTAAAAGTTCATTGCCCTGAATTTTCATCAGAAGCTTATAGATTAGTGAATTTTGTACCGGTGGGTGGCCCTTATAGCAGAGCATTCCACTTTCATTAAAGAGCTCTTTAACCCTCTTATTTCAACTTTGGGTATTTTTCTTCTGACCTCACCCAGGACCGCTGATCGGGAACACGCACCACGTTAAAGTCTCCTGAGAATGCTAACATTCAACCCAACCCAGGCCTCATCCTGCGAGCAGAGCCCACCGTCACCAACATCCTGAAAGTAGGCACTAACCTTGTGATGGCATCTTGAACACAGAAACTGGATTACCTTTATTATTTTTAGTACTACTGCTGTAGTAGTCTTTGGTGCTACTGAGGCCTTGACACATGAGGGAATAGCTCTCACTGAACTTGGTGGGCCTTAACCTCTGTGTAGACATGCACAGTAGTTGTGTTTTAAAATGATTATGTTGGACTATGAGATTAAGGCTACAAACTGAACAACCCCACTTACCTGGAAGTGAAGCCCACTGAGTTCATTGCTATTTGCAATCCAAGTAGACATGGTTTGAATAGCACTGTAAATTAGGTTGAAAGAAAGTGTCTTGTCTCTGGCTGATAGCAGAGCTTCACGACTGGGGATTTGAACCTACCCTTGTGTATCCAAAGCGTATCAAATGATTTCAAGGCATTTTGGGGAAAGGGAACAGGGTACACAATACCTTGGACAGTGGTCAGCTGTTGGCACAAGAAGCCACTTGAGTAGTTTGCCTGTGCTTATATTAGAGAGAACACAGTAAAGCACACACTATTCTGTTGTTAGGTCACACCCTTGGGCTGTCACACATAATCTGTGTGGCTATGCCCTCTGGGACAAAGTGACACAGGAATTGGGGGTGGCACACAAACATTTACCAGTTAGCAAACAGCGTGACCCTAGACAGAACGGTATCTGAAAGTATGGTTTATTGGAGAAACAACTACCAGGTTTTGCTACTCTGAAGTTAAGTACAGCCAGGCACATTTTACAAGGCCTGACAACATTTATTGAACATGTAACCGAAGAAACATGGATAGACCCTCTCTGAAGTATACAATGCCTCTGGAAAGACATCCAAGAACTAGTCTTGGAAATGCAATCCAGATATATCTGTTAATTCTCTGAAGAACTTGGTAAGTTACACATTCTGTGTTTCCCCCCCTCTTAGTTGGTGCTTTGTTAATGTGTATTGATTGATTGTGACTTAGTCATATTTTTTCTTTTTAAAAGAATGGAACTGGAAACATTTCTGTGTTAATTCTTTCTAATATTGGACAAAGCCTTCACATAGTTCAGGGATTCCCAAACTGTGATCTGCGGACCACCATGGACTGCTGGCTGCGTTCAGCTGGACCACAGCATGCCCACATTCATCTTGATTTTAATTGTATTTTATTTCTTCTTTATTTCTCATACTGCATTTTTTTTTTGCATTACAATTTGAATTCTGTGAATGGTGATGAATACCCACGGGCATGTAGTTAAGTTGCTAAGAACGGATTTCTCTTTACACAATTCTCTGTAGTTTGTTCCTTGCCGGCTACCAATCGGAACCTTCATTGACTCAATTACTTTCTTTATTATATCTCTGCTACTCCAGACAATGGATTCAGATCACTCGAAAACCCAGAAGGGGCTGCTGGGCGTCTTGGGACATATGCTGTCCGGGAAGAGCTTGGATCTGTTGTTGGCAGCTGCAGCAGCTACAGGGAAGCTGAAGTCTTTGCCCGGAAATTTATCAAGTGAGTGGGTCTGGATATGATTGGCCACTGCCTCCTTTCAAGTTGGGGAGCTGGAGTCTGTCACTAGGTCACAAGAGTGTGCAAGTGCTAAAACACCCACCCACCCACACCCACCCGCTGTTCTTTAGAGCTGGAGCACACACAACTGGCCAATTAAAAAAAAAAGTCTTTATTAATAGTAAATAAAATAAAGTAAAATAGTAAAAATAAACAATGGGTATTAGCTCCGCCCAAGGCATGATGGGGAGCAGCAATGGCTGGGAAAAGATAGACAAAACATTTTACAAGGACAGGAAGGAATACCACGGACAGAATAATTGTCACACACAGGAGGAATAAGGATATAGTTTGAATGCTTCACTTACAGGTTTATAAATCATTTAATGTGTTAAGTCGAATAAATGTCATTAATATTACAGTTGTTGTATGATGGATTGTTATTTTGAATGGAATGTAATTGAGATGAATAAGATGTTGGAATGCAGAAACAAAGTAAATCATCAAACCATCAGTTCTAGCACATGTGAGGGGCCACCCAAATTTTATAATTTGACATTTGAATGATTGGGATTAGTAATTGTACTATGATTTGGCATTGTTATAATGAGGGTACCATTGGATTATTGTAATTGAAAACTAATAAAAATTATTGGGGGGGGGAGGTAAAAGAAAGTGAAGTAAAATAGTAAAATAAAGTGAAGTACATAAAATAGTACAATAGTAAAAAAGAGTAGCAAAATGAAATAGAACAGAACAGAACAGATAAACAACATGCTCCAAGGCTATAGTCTTACCCAGCCTTGCACTTTCAGTTCTGATCTTGGGAGAATGAAATATTGTGCTGTTGTCATTCAAAAGGAGCTTGCAAGGCTGATGTGCAACGGCTAAAATGCAGTTGAGCGTGTTGGAAGCTGTACCCCACCTCGCTTCTGTCTACATAGGATTCAGGCTGTTTTGAGATCCGCATCAGCACTTCCAGGCACAGTTCAGAGGGGGAACCATTGCACAAGGTGCCGGAGGTGTCGGAGTAAAGCGCCCCAGCTGTTAACAAGTTAAATATCACTGTCACGTACGAATCGCTCTTGATCTGGAGTTTGTTCTTCCCCCTTCCTCCCCCTGCAGAAACAATGAGGCGGGTTCTTAGAATTCCCATTTCCCATAGATGGGAACTGAGGTGGTGGCCGAAGCCTCGGTAGCATGGTAGGCTGACCTATCCCACAGCAAGAGCAGCATGAATGGTGTCAAATCAGCAGTTCCCGTTAATGTTTCTCTCCCCAGACACCTTGTGAAACACTACTCGTGACATGACATCACTGCATGTTGTGTTCCTCTGCCCTGGGAGTTGGGAAACTCGAAATACTGTTTGACATGGTGACTTAGATGTTGTTCAGTTTGGGGGCAGCCAAATACAGACCTGCTGCTTTCAATGGCAGCCATGTGGCTTCCCTAATGTTTAGCACTGGCCTTGGATCTAAGCCCGTAAACCAATCTATACTAACAGAACCACAGGTACTGTATGTATTTTAGCTGTAAGGCTATTTTGCTTTTCTAAATTCCTGCCAATGACAAGAGATCAACTCCCTGTCTCCATTCCTCTTCTTTTATTCCACTGCCCATCCCCATCCCCAATTCCATGTAAGGCTGCTGCATTTTTTTCTGAACCCATTTGTGTCTTAGCTGAAGGGGCTATTAGGTAGCCATTCACGAGGCTGTTAAACCTCCCACAAGTGGCTATTTTACAAGCACACTCAGGCCTTTCTGTACTTGAGCAAATCAAGCAAGATTGCAGGGTGGGGGTCTTCTCCCACCCGTTATTAGAAGCAAACAATTCTCCTGCAGGGTAAAGACAGATTTGTTTTTGATGTTGCTGTCAGGAGGGGGAACCGGGAGTGGGAGGTGGGGCTGGACTGTCTTTTGAGCCATGTGATGGTATATTTCTGTCATAAGACTCCTGTCTGAATAAATCTACTCTACTCCTCCACGTATAAGCTGCAAGCGTGAGAGCTCTAGCGCTGCAGTATAGCTGCTGTGCCCATGTGTAGTCCACACAAGTGTGGAATATGATGCTGTGTATGTAATTCGGCATCCTATGTGAAAGTTGAAAGCGAAAGGCTGTGCCATTCCAGAACTCGGGGCTTACTTTCAGCCAGAACTCACCGGAACTGAGTGTGTCTGAGTTTGGTGGGTTCTGTCACCTATGTGCCGCATTGCAGCAGCTCTGTAGCACTGCGGCACGGTGGTGTGCGGCAGAGGTTGCGGGTGGCATATCGGTGCGGCAGAGGATGGCGGCATAAGGCTCCGGAACTGGTGGTGAGGAGAGCGGGGCGAAGAAGAGAAGCTTTTTAGGGCGATCCCACCCCTAACAAAAGCTCAACAAATTGGGTGCTCCTCCTAAACAATTCCAGCACCTCTTTTATCCAGAAAAAAAGCCCTGCCAGAATGTCAAAATGTTTGCATTATGGGAACTTGGCTTGCTAGATGAGCCACATCTGGGTGGGAAAGGCCTGAATCTTTTTCAAAAGAGTAAAGGCAGACTAAGGCTGCATCCACACTGTATATTCTCAGAGCATATCTAAAACCTTCCCCATATTGGAACTGTAGCTTACCCACAGCAGAGCTACAATTCCCAGCACCCTTTACAAACACTAGTTCCCAGGATTCATTGTGAGAAGAAATGTGAATTAAATGTATAGTGTGTGCACAGCCTAAGAGGAGAAGAATGGAGCCGGGGAATGGCTAAAAAGGTTTCACCTTGATCAGATTGATACAAAAATGAAAGGATGGAGCAGCACCCAAATTCGAGTCCCACTTGAGATGTGCTTTTAGTCTTGCCAAGTTGCTGTCTTGGTTCTTTTTATCATCTGTGGAATGGGAATGATTGCGACCTACTTTTTAAGTTCGCATTGTGTTTTGCACCGCAAGGTGATCAACATTTTAGAAAGCAAAAAAAATTAATATGTGGGGGCAGTTACGATACTTGGTTTGGTTCCTTATGAAATAAATGCAGTCTTAGCTCATTTCCCCCCCTTTTCTGTTCCTTCACCTCTCATTTTAGGCTTAATGAACTAACCAAGCACATCAGCGGAGAAGGCTGTAAGTCCCTGTTGTCTTGCTTTATTTCTTTTCTCTTCAGTCTAATGTTACCGCAGCTCCTTCCTGAGGCTCTAGGTTTTTCGCGGGTTTACTGAAAAGTCTGGAGGGGGTGGGGAAGAATTGAAAGTGAGCCACAGTGCCTGGCAGCGTAGGCAGTGCCAGCGCAGCATTCCTGATGCAACAAGGGGGGCATTGAAGTTATGACTGGGGTCTCTTTGTCTTTTGGGCTACCACGTGCATCCTCCCGTTTCCCCACCACCCCTGAGAATAGTCACTTTGTGCTGCTTGGTGGGGGACCTCGGTCCTGGGAGGCGAAGGGTTAACTTGCAGCTGTGAGCTTGCCCTCCCTCTCCTCTCCTCTCCCCTTCCTTTCCTCCCCACAGTCCTCTGAGTGTCCATACAGCTCAAGTCCTTTGGATGGAGTGATGTGTGAATCCCACTTATCCCAAGATAAGGATTCTGAATGCATTTTGCATGTGATTAAATGCACAAAAGACCCTCTGACCTTCCATTGGACTGATGGGAAAGGGAGCTCTCTTTAGCCATTGGCAGTTTTGTTTCCTCCTTGTTCATTTTCAAGATGTTTAGAGGGCTTAGAAATTGTTAATCTTTGTCACACCCTCAAAAGGGTTTGATAAAAAGTGAGAAGCTGGAAAGGGGGGCCTGAGTCTGATTTTCATTAGGGATGTCCATTGCTCTGTTCTTGCTGCTTTCTATGATTACTAGAAGGCCAATGAATAGATAGGGATGCGGGTGTCGCTGTGGTCTAAACCACTGAGCCTCTTGGGCTTGCCAATCAGAAGGTTGGCGGTTCGAATCCCTGTGACGGGGTGAGTTCTTGTTGCTCTGTCCCAGCTCCTGCTAACCTAGCAGTTCGAAAGCACACCAGTGCGGTGGGAAGGTAAACAGTGTTTCCATGTGCTCTGGTTTCCGTCACGGTGTTCCGTTGCGCCAGAAGCATTTTAGTTATGCTGGCCACATGACCCGGAAAGCTGTCTGTGGACAAATGCTTGCTCCCTCGGCCTGAAAGCGAGATGAGCACCACAACACCAATAATCGAATCCGACTGGACCTAACCATCCAGGGCATCCTTTTAACATAGATAGATAGATACATGGGTTTTTTCGGGGGGGGGGGTGTCATTTATATACGCATGTTTGGAGGAAAGGCAGAGAAGAAAGATGCATGTACCGAAAGCCCAGTCAACAGCACTGTTTTCAGAAGGTGTCTAAAAGAAAGCAGGGTCAAGCCCTGCCGGACTTCTCTTGGCAAGGAGTTCCACAGGGCAGGGTCAGTGGTGCAGTGGAGGCATATGGGACGAGGGACTGCCAGAAGCGCCCCATCAAAGGCTGTCAGTGATCAATGTGGGTCATAAGGACTCAGGAATGGAAAGAAATGAAAAACCACAGAGCGAGAGAACTCTTGTGTTGGTACAGTGGACGAGAATGTAGTTGCAGAGCACTTCTTATGCATCAGATGTCGTTAATGGTCATAATAAATTACTGATATATCTCTTGTTGTTGTTGTTGTTGCTGTTGTTGTTGTGTGGACTTATCATTGTGGGTTTCCTCCCACTTCTCTAGCCAAAGCGGCGTCAGTCAGAGCGCTTCTCTTCGACATTTCCTTCCTCATGCTGTGCCATGTCGCCCAGACCTACGGCTCTGAGGTAGGGTCTTCTCTATGCTGTATACAATATGGGGGCAAGGGAGAGGTAATGGTGGAGGAAAGGTTCTCTGCATAGGCACAGAGATGTAAGTAAAGGGGGGTACCTTCCGAGCTTTCCACTCTCTTCTCCCCTCCACCCGTGAGGAATATTTTTAATTTGCTTTGAGTTTTGTCGTAAGCCACCCTGAGGACTTTGCAACAGGGTGCCATGAAAATGCCATTAATAAACAAATTGGGTGGCTAAAATCCTGACAGTGAGAGCTGATTCCAGGCACGGCAAACCAGGTCCCATGTTCATGCCCTGCATGTGTTGTTCTTTACCTCTCACTCACTAGGTGGCGCAGTTGCCGTGGTCTAGGGCAGGCATAGGCAACCTTCGGCTCTCCAGATGTTTCGGACTACAATTCCCATCATCCCTGACCACTGGTCCTGTTAGCTAGGGATCATGGGAGTTGTAGGCCAAAACATCTGGAGAGCCGAAGGTTCCCTATGCCTGGTCTAGGGATTCATGATGTCTCTACCCTGCCCAACCCCTTTGGCCGTCTCTCTTTCAGGTGATCCTTTCTGAAGCTGGTCCACCTGGGGAAGTGCCTTTCTTTGAGACCTGGATGCAGACCTGCATGCCAGAGGAAGGGAAGATCCTCAACCCTGATCACCCTTGCTTCCGGCCCGATTCCACCAAGGTGGAGTCTCTAGTTGCTTTGCTCAACAATTCGTCAGAAATGAAGTTGGTGTAAGTAGCTGCGCTAGAATAGCTTTGCCGAGGAATTGGTGTGCTAAAAATAGCGGGCTGAAGGTTCCCTCCTCTCCCGAGTGCCAGTCGCTTTCTTCATGCTGCAGGGCTGTTCGTTGTTTTCTCTGTCCATGCCGTAGAGCGGATTCCTAAACCTCTTGGCTTTCGATTTCTTAAAGCAGGTTTCTAGTCCTCTTGGTTGAACACAGGGCAGGCAGTCTCAACAGAGCTGTCTGATAGTTAAGATGTAGATTTTCTGTGCATCCCTTGCTGCTCCTGCCTCCTTCCTTATCCTGTATACATGGTTTCACCAACGTTTAAGTTTGGTGCCAACAAAACCTGAAAATGGTGCATAATTCTGCTTACTGGGGGAGGGAGAGACTGGAGCTCAGCCCTCTGCCACTTAGAAATCTTTGCTCAGCCCTCGCTTTTGAGCTTTTAGCAGGTATCGCTAATACGCTTTCAAGAGAAGAGGAGGCGGGTTTGGAATGGAGGTGGGGGCGTGATAATGGCTAATGATCTCCTATATTCCTGACCAGTTTTCCCCTTGATTCTTTCCCTCCCTGTATATCTTTGCATCTGAACAGACAGATGAAATGGCAAGAAGCGTGTCTGAGCATCTCTGCTGCTATTTTGGAGATCCTGAACGCCTGGGAGAACGGGGTTCTCACCTTTGAGTCCGTCCAGGTAATGACAAAGAGCAGACTTTTCTAGTGAGCCTTGTATACAAAGGAGATGTGTTGCTATTCACCACCACCATTCAGAAGCAAAAATCCCAATCGGGAATGGTGCAAAAACATTCTGGGCTGTACCATGCAACAGGGAGGCTGCGTGTTTCTCCCTTTATATAAAACCTCTCTGAAGAGAGAAAACTGTAGCAACAAACTCACTACACATTTCTGATGATTTGGTGTTATAGGCTTCTTCTTTCTCTTGCATCGGTACATGTGGGATGCATAGATGTACATGTGGGAGGGGTGGCTAATACCCCAGAGGACAGGATCACACTTCAAAATGACCTTAACAGATTAGAGAACTGGGCCAAAGCAAACAAGATGGATTTTAACAGGGAGAAATGTAAAGTACTACACTTGGGCAAAAAATGAAAGGCACAATACAGGATGGTGACACCTGGCTTGAGAGCAGTACATGTGAAAAGGATCTAGGAGTCTTGGTAGACCATAAACTTGACATGAGTCAACAGTGTGATGCAGCAGCTAAAAAAGCCAATGCAATTCTGGGCTGCATCAATAGGAGTATAACATCTAGATCAAGGGAAGTAATAGTACCACTGTATTCCGCTCTGGTCAGACCTCACCTGGAATACTGTGTCCAGTTCTGGGCACCACAGTTCAAGAAGGATACTGACAAGCTGGAACGTGTCCAGAAGAGGGCAACCAAAATGGTCAAAGGCCTGGAAACGTTGCCTTATGAGGAACGGCTTAGGGAGCTGGGTATGTTTAGCTTGGAGAAGATAAGGTTAAGGGGTGATATGATAGCCATGTTCAAATATATAAAAGGATGTCATATAGAGGAGGGAGAAAGGTTGTTTTCTGCTGCTCCAGAGAAGTGGACACGGAGCAATGGATTCAAACTACAAGAAAGAAGATTCCACCTAAACATTAGGAAGAACTTCCTGACAGTAAGAGCTGTTCGACAGTGGAATTTGCTGCCAAGGAGTATGGTGGAGTCTCCTTCTTTGGAGGTCTTTAAGCGGAGGCTTGACAGCCATCTGTCAGGAATGCTTTGATGGTGTTTCCTGCTTGGCAGGGGTTGGACTGGATGGCCCTTGTGGTCTCTTCCAACTCTATGATTCTATGAATTGAGAGTTGGAAGTGATCTTAGAACTACTGCTGCAGTTGCAGTATGTTTGGTATCCAAACCATCCCTCAATGAATGAAAAGTAAAAAATCTAGAGTCTCAACAGCTGCCTTCTTGCCTCACTTTCCCTCCTCCTCCTCCTCCCTTCCCCAGAAAATCACAGACAACATCAAGGGGAAGGTGTGCAGCATGGCTGTGTGCGCTGTGGCCTGGCTCGTAGCTCACGTCCGTATGCTGGGCTTGGACGAGAGAGAGAAGTCATTGCAGATGATCCGGCAGTTGGCAACTCCCCTGTATGGTGAAAACACCCTGCAGTTCTACAGTGAGAGGCAAGTAAGAGTCCAGGTAGCAAAAAACAGGATGTTAAGCTAAGGGTTTAAAATGTGAGGTAAAGGCTGCATCTGCAGGGCAGGATAACCTGCTTGTGTTCTGCTTTGTGCCCCCGGTGCGTGTTCTGCTTTTTTGTATGATTTCCATGCTGATATCATGTGTCTCATAAAACACACTGAATTAAGCATCCTGAAAGATCAGAGATAACTGGGAAGCGGCCCAGGCTTTTTGCTGCATGGAAAAAAATTCAAATACACTTAGGTTAAAGCATAGGGCTGATAATGCCAAGGTTGCGGGTTTGATCTCCGTATGGAACAGCTGCATATTCCTGCATTGCAGGGTGTTGGACTAGATGATCCTCAGGGTCCCTTCCGACTCTACCATTCTGTGATTCTATGGCTCCACAGGCAATACAGGTGATCAGCCACATCGGGCTACTCTGGCTACCAGGCCACACTGTCACTGTCCTGGGACAAAAACAACATCAGAGGGAACCTGCAACGTGAAACTGCTGAATTGCCACTCATTCATCTGGGTCTGAATGGAGACAATGGTTTCCTGTCCCAGAGCAAGTGTTAAATTTACACAGCAGTACTAAGATAGTTATGTTATTCCCCGATCACTGCTGCTCTGAAGGGTCATTTTGCAAATACTAAGCTCTGGTCAAAGATTCCTTCAGCACATTTTGTAGGCTGTTGTCTCCTTAGAGCTTCAACCCGATGCCTTTAGTTGACGTTGCTTGGAATTTGGGGGCATGAGCAACTTGGAGCTGCCGAAGAAGCCTTGATAAGGATGCAGGTTTAGGGTGGTCATACTTTATCCTTTTTTCTCTCCCCACCCCCCGTCCAGAGTGGTGATCATGAGTTCAATCCTTGAGCACATGTGTGCTGACGTCCTGCAGCAGACAGCTGCAAATATCAAGTTCTCAGCCACAGGGGTCATCACTATGCCCTACTGGAACTTCCTTCCTGCCAAGAAGCCAATCAAAGAGGTGCTGATGGGCGTCTTCTCCAAGGTGCTAGAGAAAGGCTGGGTGGACAGCCGATCAATCCACATCTTTGACACCCTTCTGCACATGGGTGGAGTCTACTGGTTCTGCAACAACCTTGTCAAGGTACGGGGCACGCGTGAGTGCTGCACTTTTCCAACAGCTAGAAAAAAAGACTTCACCTATTGGAGGCTTACGTTGTAAATGGTTTTCCTGAAATTGTTGTGAGTGCCATGCTTTAGCAGAAGATGTGGGTTGTAAATGCTTAATAAATAAGTGGAATAGCTTTGCTTTTCATAATACAGGTTGCTTTACCTAAGTGGTCAAAGGGCTCTGAATTTGTTCTGAAAACCCTCGCCCACTCTCCTGCAAGGCAGAAAAGATTTCTTTCTGCATTCCCAGTTGGGTGAGGCAAGACTGAAGCAGAGAGAGAGTGGCTTGCCTCTAAGTCACCCAGGGGATTCTCACAATGACGCCATGATTTGGATTCTTGGCCTCGTAGCTCATTAGCAGCTACATTCAGCCTAGATGAGGATACTCGGAATTGCAGTCTCCTGATGCCTGGCCTCAGCTGCATGCCTTCCTATATGCATATTTGAGAAGGACATGTGATCTAATTAGGAATAGTCAAGTCACATAATTCTAAGCTCACTCTCCCCCCCCCCACCGTTACATTGGCTACTACTACTACTATTACTGTTATTATTATTTACTTACACCCCACCCATATGACTGGGTTGCCCCAGCCACTGTGGGCAGCTTCCAACAGAATATAAAAAAGCAAAGAGGAACATCAAACATTAAAATGATACAGGGCTGTGTTCAGGTGTCTTTAGAACATCTGATGGGAGGGCGTTCCATAGGCCAGGTGCCACTACCGAGAAGGCCCTCCGCCTGGTTCCCTGTGGCTTCACATTTCTCAATGAGGGAACTTCCAGAAGGGCCTCGGAACTGGACGTCAGTGTCCAGGCTGAACGATGGAGACAGAGACAAAATGTCCACGGTGATGGACCCAGGTGGAACTGCAGAGCAGACAGATTCCAAAGGTTTAGGACCATGACAGACACAGCCCTGGGGGTATTTGTAGCTGCGTGTGGTGGACTGAATGCCTACTAAGTATATTCCCTGCTCTTAAGCCTCTGAGAGGTGGGCTTATGTGGGTCAAAATTATGCACCTCTCTCTACCTGCCCCCTCCACTTCTTTCTGTTGGGGATACTGCAATAGGAATGTTTCTTCTGCTGTGTTTAGTGGCACAGTGCTTTTCTATGGGGCTGTTTCTGACCACTGACAAAGTGTGGGTGAGAGAGAGTCTGTGTGAGTTTTGTCCGCGGCCCTATGCTGCCATAGGCTCCCAGAGTAGTTCAGCGCTCATGGCATTAAGCGAGGAGTAAATGTCGCTGTTCGTTACCTCTCTGCTCTTGTCACTTTCTGTCATCCTCTCTTCCCTCTCAGGAGCTGCTGAAAGAGACACGGAAAGAGCATGCAATGCGGGCTGTGGAGTTGCTCTACTCCATTTTCTGCCTGGACATGCAGCAGCTGACGCTCACCCTCCTCGGACACATCCTGCCCAATTTGCTCACAGACTCCTCCAAGTGGCATATGCTGATGGACCCTCCAGGCAAGGCTCTGGCCAAGTAAGAGATGAGCAGACAGGTCTTAATGAGCCCCAATTCTGTGCTGGTATTAAATGTACAAGCCAAAACTTGATGTAAAGTTAAGGACGCGGGTGCCATTTTTTCGCACCATTTATTCAGTTTCTGGTTGCCATGAGAAAGGGAAAAAATATTGAGTGCTGAAGCTTCCTGGGAATCCTGCATTCAGTAGTTACCAGGTAGCAGTGAGGTTACAGGGAACCAGACAAGAGGGCCTTCTCAGTAGTGGCGCCTGCCCTGTGGAATGCCCTCCCATCAGATTTCATGGAAATAAGCAACTATCTTACTTTTAAAGGACATCTGAAGGCAGGGAAGTCTTTAATATTTGGTTGGGAGCCGCCCAGAGTGGCTGGGGAAACACAGCCAGATGGGTGGTGTATAAATAATAAATTATTATTGTTGTTATTGCCCTGTACCCTTTCAGGCCATGAAAACTAGAGTCTTTCCTTCCTTCCTTCCTTCCTTCCTTCCTTCCTTCCTTTCTTTCTTTCTTTCTTTCTTTCTTTCTTTCTTTCTTTCTTTCTTTCTTGTGAAAGCATTTTGCTAAGCGCTTAAAAAAATGTCAAATAATGATAGCTGGAAGCAGGGAAGCAATAAGACATGGGAATTTAAAAAATGACCACAAATTGCAAATGCCGTTAGAGGCAGACTTTGGGAAAGAAACATGGGAATCCTTCCAGCCCATCTCCAAGGCCTTCCTAGAACGTCAAAGCTGAATTCCCACAAACACTAACAAGAAACATATCTTTATGCATCGAGGCAGTAAAAATGGCACAGTTTCACAACCCAAATGCAAGCTTCTAGGGTTCACTCCATTAAACCACAAGCTCGGCTTTTCTCATATTGCCCCAGCAATATGTTGTTTTCCTCCGTTGAGGCCGCCTTCCAAGCTTAGCATGTCATCTTGTTTGCTGGGGTAGCAGGGATGATGGGGTCCAGGGAGCAGAGTGGGAGTGGAAGAATGCATTTATTGATGTAAACTTAAGGAGACATTCTCTGATTACTAATCTCCTCCAAATACAATGCTAGTTTCTCTGTACTCCATATACGGTATGAGAATGTCATGGTTCGGGAAAACCCTCATCCAGTAGGAAAAAGCAAAAAATAAATAAATCAATCACTTGTCCTCCTTTGGAGCTGATGTGTGTTTCTTTTTCCATTAGGCTGTCTGTGTGGTGTGCCTCCAGCTCTTACTCCTCCCACAACAAGGGGCAGACTTCGGCTTGGCAGCGCAAGAGGCACCGAGAAGATATAGAGGTAAACTTCTGTTCCCACAAGGATATTGGGAAAAGGAAAATGGGCCGCAGTGGATTGATAAGTGCAATTGGAGTGGCAAGATTTGAAGAGGCGAGAAGAATGAATGGGGGAAGGACAATTGTGCAAGAAAGCAAACTTGTACAATTTTCAGTTGTAAAATTTAATTACGATTTTTCATTTTAAAAAATTAATTACAATTTTAAATTGTAAGTTTTGAGATTGTAGCAAAGGAATTGTCTTTCCCTGACCTCTAAGAACATTGAAAACCAGCAACACCTTGTTGGATCAGACCAAGGATTCAAATCAACTAGTGTTTTGTTTCCAGCAACAGGCAGTCAAGTTGCCTCCAAGAGGCTCAGAAACAGGGCATGGAAGTGACAACCTTCCCTTAATTTATGTTCCCAAAATCAATCTGGTATTGAGGTTCTTTTTCACTGCCATGACTAATAGCTGTTGATAGATGTGTCCTTCATGAATTTGTCAATCCTTCAATAAGGTGGTCTGATCGTGATTAGCTATCTCCCACCCACCCACACATATTGGCTTTATTCAAGGTGATGACACTATATATACCGTATTATATATTATAAGATGCCCCCTATTTTGGGGGACTCAAAATTAATAAAATGGGGGGAGATGACGTGGAGTTGTTGAGCTTTTTTGGGGGAGGATTGCCCAATGTTGTTGAGCTTATTTTTTGCGGGGGATGCAGTAAATCAGTATCCCGACAAACGCTGGCGGCCGCTCGCATCGCAGAAGCCTATTCTGCCCAGTCGTCAACAGCAGCCGGAAATCGCCCGCCCAGTTGCTGCAGCGGCCCTTGACGCAGCAACCAATCACCTACCCTGTTACCACAGCACCAGCCAACAATCACCCACAAAATCGCTCCTGACAAGCTGCAGCTTGCGGCTACAACCAATCAACCACCCCCCCCCCTGTGCACTATCTGCATATAAGACACCCCCCTTTTTCAACATTATTTTAGAGTAAAAAAAAAACCTTGTCTTATACATGGAAAGGTATGGTGTGTGTGATCATAATATTATATTCACATTTACAAACAAACATTGAGCAAACAAATAAAAGAATTCCCATAAGTTCCCTTGGACTTCTCCCTTCCCCTTTGTGGGTCCTTATGTTAACTTTTTTCTCCTGCATCTTCTCTGTTAATCCAGTTCTATTAAATATCCAATAAAACCATAGTCTAACGTTAGACTGCAAGCGTCATTGCAGTCCTACTAATAGTTTTAATTGTTTACAGTGATTTTTAAGGTAAATTATGCATTTTCCCCATTCCTTATTAACATTTTGGTCTTTCTGATTCCTAATTCTTCTGGCCAGTTTTGCCAGTTCTACATAGTCCCATCAGTTTATTCTGCCATTCTGTGGTTAGCTATCTTTTTGCTCAGCTCACAACTTCCTTGACTTACTAAATAACACACTGTGCGGCGTGTGCCTGTTGACTTATATTGCTAGTTTGGTCTGCTTTCTGTTTCCTTATGGGAAGGATCAACAGGCAACTCCCTTACCATGTAAGTGCTACCCAGCTCTCCTTTTCTGAGATTTCACAAGGCCCAGCCAGCTCACTTTCAAGCCATATGAATTAGAAACTTGTTGCCTTTTTAAAAATGGAAGCTGAAATGTTCTGCACAGGCAGACTGCATGTGTAGCATCTCGGACTGCATGCAACCCTGTCTGAAACAACTTCAGACTTTAGTTTTCCTTACTTGCTTGCATCTTAAAAAATATATGCAGATCCCTGAAATATGAACCTTTTTATGTTACCAAAGTGACTCCTATGTCCGCTAAGCTCTTGGGAACTTCACCAAAGTCCATGCATTAAAGAATGTGGCTCTGCAGTGTCAGAAATCCCAAAAACAATTATTAGTAAGTGAGCACACAGAGAATAAAAGTTCTGTTTGAAAACAAGAGGTGTGGCACACAGGAGAACCGGAAGGTCATTTTTTTTTTCTCATTCTATCTCTTGCTCGCTCCCTGGATGCTTCTTCAGCTGATCCAGTGAAGGAGAAGAACCATAGCTCAGCAAGAGTGCCGTATTTTTCTGTCTATAAGACGCCCCCATATATAAGACGCCCCCTATTTGGAGGACTCAGATTTAAGAAAATGAGGGGAGATGTATCCGTGTAAGATGTCCCCTAATTTTTGACATTATTTTTTAGGGGGGAAACCTAGTCTTATACATGGAAAAATACAGTATATACTTAGGTTGAAGGTGGCCCAAGTTTCAGTCTTCAGCATCTCCTGGTTGGACTGCGAAAGACTTCTGCCTGAATTCTTGGAGAGACATTGCAAGTCAGGGTAAAAAACACTCTGCTAGGCAGACCGACAGTCTGACCTTGGTACAAAGCAAGCTTCCAGGCTGGTGACTGGGACTGGCCACTGAGACCATATATAACACCGGTCCTAAGAGACCTACATTGGCTCCCAGCACGTTCCCGAGCACAATTCAAAGTGTTGGTGCTGACCTTGAAAGCCCTAAATGGCCTCGGCCTAGTATACCTGAAGGAGTGTCTCCACCCCTATTGTTCAGCCTGGACACTGAGGTCCAGCGCCAAGGGCCTTCTGGCGGTTCCCCCACTGTGAGAAGTGAAGCTACAGGGAACCAGGCAGAGGGCCTTCTTGGTAGTGGCGCCCGCCCTGTGGAACGCCCACCCATCAGATGTCAAGGAAATAAACAACTATCTGCCTTTTAGAAGACATCTGAACGCAGCCCTGTTTTGGGAAGTTTTTAATGTTTGATGTTTTATTGCTTTATTATTATTATTATTATTATTATTATTATTATTATTATTATTATGTTGGGAGCAGCCCAGAGTGGCTGGGGAAATCCAGCCAGATGGGTGGGGTATGTATGTATGTATGTATGTATGTATGAATAAATAAATAAATAAATAAATAAATAAATAGTTGTTATTATTATTCCTCTGTTTCCATGAGATCAGTGTGCAAAAGCAGCTTGTCACATTTGCAAATGGAATAGACATTTTACAAACAAGAGGAGGGATAGCATCGCACTACAGTGGCTCTCTGGCACCTCTACCTCCTTCTTTTAAATATGTTGATGAGAAATGGAGTATGTGAATCATCCTTAAATCATTTTTGGTTTTTTTTAGAGAGGCAAAGGTAGGAGAGTACAAGCCCATACAGGAGTGACAAAATCAGGACCAGGCCGCCTTATTCCTGGTTGTGTTTATCAGTAACCGCAATGGACTCTTTTCTGTCCTTTTGGATTTCTTTTCCAGGATTACACCAGTCTCTTCCCGTTGGATGATACCCAGCCTTCCAAACTGATGCGCCTGCTCAGCTCCAATGAGGAAGACACCAGCATCCTGTCTAGCCCCAGTAAGTGGAATCATGGTGAGAAAGCTTTTCCTGGAATTAATATGCGTCCAAACAGGCTCCCTGGAAAAGACAGGCCAATCTGGAATCCATTCTAAACCTGTCTAGAGCTCATTCCACTTTCTCTCCTTTGTATCATGTCAAAACAACAACTTCTCCCCATCTAGGAGGATTCAGATTAGATGGATCTATTTCAGAAGTCGACAACCTAAGCTCTGCGGGCCGGTTCCGGCCCGAATGGGTTCTGGATCCGGCCCGCGGACAGTCCAGAAATCACCGCATGGTTCTGATTCATATCATTTGTGTTGCACCATTTTTTCTCTGGAAATCACTTCTGCGCAGGTGTGATTTCCGGCATCTGGGCATGCGCAGATGTGGTTTCTGGTGTCACACTGCGCCGGTCCAGTCCACGGACAATCTCCAGTGGAGTGATCCAGCCCATTCCCGGTAAGCCTTGCCGACCCCTGATCTATTTAAAACATTTAATATTTTGCCTTTTTTAAAAAAGTTATTTATTGTGAACTGTGCTTCCTCCAAGATAGTAAGTAAATAGGTATAAGCCACAGGGAATGAATGTGGGGATTACTTTGTTTGCTTCAGGGAAAATTTAGGTGTGCTGTTTGGTAGAGGCGTCAGAGCTCAACGTAGGTCATGTGCCAATGCAGCTCCTCGGCAATCTAGCAGTTCTGGCCCTTCCTGGATGTTTCTACACATCATTTTGATTTTTATTGTGCCCCCTGGGAGGGTATGCTACCAGGAGCATGTAAAGGTAAAGAATCCTACCTTGCTGACTTTTTAAAAGTTAAGGATAGCAGTGCAGCACAGGACACTGTCAGCTGTGGAAGTGTCCAAAACCGTGTCTGGCTCAGCGTAGGCATCCAACTCGGATGGAAGAATCTCTTGATATGAAGGAAGAGATGACGCAGGAACTAAAAACCAAAAACTACTAGATGGCAAGAAGACAAAAGTCCCCACCAGAGAAAAATGGCAGGTTAAGTTGATGGATTATGCTGAAATGGCAAAAATGACTGGAAGAAATTAGGAAGATCAAAATTTCAATAAGGAATGGGGAAAATTTATAATTTATCTTAAAAAACCATTGTGGAAACAGCTAAAACCATTAGTCGAATTGGAATAATACTTGTAGCTTAATGTTGAGTTTTGGATATAATGGAGATGTAAAAGATTTGGGTTATTATAAAACAGTGTTTTTCAACCTTTTTGGGCAAAGGCACACTTGTTTCATGAAAAAAATCACGAGGCACACCACCATTAGAAATTGTTAAAAAATTTAACTCTGTGCCTATATTGACTATATATAAAGTAATTATCTTGAATTTTTCAATTTTTCCCACGGCACACCAGGCAACATCTCGCGGCACACTAGTGTGCCGCGGAACAGTGGTTGAAAAACACTGTTATAAAAGATACAGGAGGAAATGGTTAACACAAGGACCCACAAAGGGGAGGAGGGAAGTTCAGGAGATTCTTTGAAATCTTGTTTTTATGTTGGTAGCTGGATAATTGACTGTAAAACTTTAAACTGAAAAACTAAATATTTTTTTTTAAAACTACTTAGAAAGAACTGAGACCTGGATGGGCTGTGTCCAGGAGGAGGTATAAAAGCTAGTACAGTAGAACCTCGACTTACCACTGCCCCTACTCGCAAATAATTTGACTCGCGACCGCGGCAAACCTGGAAGTAAATACCAAGTTTGCCGCGATTCGTGCACACGCAGAAGCGGCATTCGGTGGCAGCGCCATTCTGGTAGAACGGTGCTTCTACCAGGATCAACTCATGAACGGACCTCCGGAACTGATTCCGTATCTGAGTAGAGGTTTGACTGTAAAAGGTGCTTCGTGCCACAAATGCCACTTGGGCTTTCTGTGTTCTGGAGGACCAAGAGCCACATGCAAAGAGAAAGGCCACTTTCCTATGCAGCTCCAGTTATCGGCTTACAGATGAGAACCAGGAGATCAAATCAAAATCGAAAATTCTTTCTAGTAGCACCTTAGAGACCAACTGAGTTTGTTCCTGGTATGAGCTTTCGTGTGCATGCACACTTCTTCAGATACGCAAGGAGATCAAATGATCAGTAACTTTGTCAATAAGGGACACTGGTGACCTCTTGTTTATGGATATGGAGAACATCACTGCTCATCACCTTGGATTCTTGCCCAGTGATTCAGAGATCTTGCTTTTGTATATTTCCATTGTTCTTGAGGCCCGTGATTTCCCTTTATTTCGTTATCCTTTTGTTTACTTTGGTCTACATAACAATGCAACTGGGGAGTTTTCTCCCCATAATTCCTCCTGTCATAGCAGTGAGTTGGCACATCCGTGTTTCCTCTCTGATTTGCATACGAGAATATTTACAACCAAGCCTCTATCCCTGATCCACCTATGAATCAGAGGGAGTGTTGGAATTCCCCCCCCCCCCCAGCGTCATTGCATCCAATTCCACTCTCAGAGCAATTCCATGGCAGAGTTGTGGAAATGTATAGAGAAGGTCTGTGAAACCTACCGTCCAAGGCTGGACTGCTTTGCTTTTAAACACTTGGTGGTACAGTTGATTTTGTAGCCTATCTTTATACATTCCTCAGTTATACCACATAGAACAGATCTGGGCACAATTGGCACTGGATTTAACAGTTGACCAATCTCCGTGTTCATTTCTTCTTGAAAAAAGAAGAAGTTTCTATTCCTCTTGGGATACTTGCAGCAGGTGCTCAATTACACCTTGTTCATTTTTCTTTTTTTAGTGTTCTAACATGCAGTGTGGTAAGATGAAGTTAAATCTTTACATTTATATAGTGCAGGGGTGGGGAACTGGTTATAACTAGTGGGCCAGATCATTTCCCCTCTCTCTCCCAACAGCCAGGTCCAAATTTGACAAGTGGGCATTGCCACCACCTGTCATTCATCTGACATCACACAATGATATCAGGTGACCCTTATTTGCCCACATGGTTTGAAATCAATGTGCTGGCAGAGGGACAGCCTTCAAAGTGCCAGTGATTAACTGATTGTTGGGTCTTGGGAATCCCTTTGCAAACTCCTCTGGAAGACTGTTGATCTTGCTGGATCTTGATGAACACTTCAGGACTTGATGATCAGCTGATTCTTCCAAAGCCCTGTGCACAGGGCTTTGCTAGTGCCACCAATCAACTGATCGCCAACGCTGCAAACCCCCATTTGGCTTGAGCCAGGTCTTTATGCATCCCATACCTGACATCATATGTTACATCAGATGTAGGGCTTGTCCAAAATGGCCTCACAAAACAAATTGGGGGCAGTGGGCTGACAAGCCTAATTATGCCTGCAGGCTGGAGCTTTCCCAACTCTTACAGACTGCTTTCATATGCCCAAATTCTTTCACGTACATTACTAGGTTGTAATCCTTCCAATAGTCGTGCGTAGTAGGCAAGTGCTCTTATCCCCATAATGCAAATGTGAGGCTATTGCCCGAGAGAAAATGGCTTGAGGCCTTGCGGAGGTATCGTACATTGAACACTTGGAAATACTAAATTGTGTTGTTAGTTTAGTGTAACGTTGTTGAACATTAGGATGGCAATCCAACATGATCAAAGTGACTTGCCAGAAACCTGCTGCTGCTGCTGCTGCCATCTTGTCATCCCAAGCTCCTCAGGCAACCATTAGAAAAGGGAAGGAAGGTCCAATTCAAAGGCATTTCCTGTTTGGGACGCAAGTAGTTAACCTTGCATGCCGAGGTACCGGTCACCAAGCTCTGGTTTTTTCTCCACTTTCAGCAGACCGCACGATGAGCACTTCGCTGTCTGCCTCGCAGCTGCACACAGTCAGCATGAGAGATCCTCTCAACAGAGTCCTAGGTAAGCCTCTTCAGTCCTAGCTAAGCAGAGGGGAAAGTTATAGAAGCAGGCCAGGAACCCAGCTGGCTTGGTTGAAATGTAGCTCAGTTTATGTGAGGCTTCATTTGATGATCACCAGGGGCTCAACTATGAAACCTGCTTTTGAACGTTTCATGGAATGATAGAGGCGGAAGGGGTCTTTGAAGTCATCTAATCCAACCCCCCCTATCAATGCACGATCTGCAGTGCAGAATAAAACGACGGCATCCCTGCCAGGTGGTCATCCAGACTTCGCTTAAATCAAAGCAGGGGAACCTATCCCCTCCTGAGGCAGTCTGTTCCACTGTCAGGTAGCACTATGTTAAATCTCTCCAGTACCATGAACTCCCTGCTTGGTGCCCTTGGGCAAGCCACAGCCTGCCAGCGTGCGGTTACTGATGTTGACATAAACTGAATCTGGGACCTCGTGGCTGCCAAACGAAAACCTGTTGGAGATATAACTGCAACAACAGCACTTTGCGGGGTTCTTGTAAGGATCACAGAGAAAAGATGCACTTGAAATTCTATCTATAGATATAGATGCATGTATGTATGGTAAATATTACTGTTAACATTATTAAAGTTGTACCTTGGAAGTCGAATAGAATCCGTTACGGAAGTCTGTTCGACTTCCAAAGCGTTCAACTTCCAAAGCAAAGCTTCTGATTGGCTGCAGGAAGCTCCTGCAGCCAATCGGAAGCTGCAGAAGCCCCATTGGACGTTCGGCTTCCAAAAGAACGTTCGAAAACTGGAACACTCACTTCCGGGTTTCGATCATTCAGGAGCCAAAATGTTTCAGAACTAGGGTGTTCGAAAACCAAAGTATGACTGTATTTTTAAAAAACTGAAAAGGCCTCAAAATAGGGGTTTAGAGGAGACAATGCTTAGTTCCTCCCTCTTCTGCTCCCCAGCCAACCTCTTCCTGCTGATTTCTTCCATCTTGGGAGCCAAGACAGCCGGGACACACACACAGTTTGTTCAGTGGTTCATGGAGGAGTGCGTAGACTGCTTGGAGCAAGGAAGCCGTGGCAGCATCCTCCAGTTCATGCCCTTCACCATGGTGAGCGACTCCCATTTTCCTCTTGAAGATTTCTGTAGTCTCTCTTCGGGCTCTTGGTCCATTGCTGCTCTCTAGCAAAGCTTTTGGCTTATAGGGGGTTGCAGGAAGACTTCTTCCATGTGACCTGATTAAAGGCCCATTCCCTGCAGTTTTGCTCACTCAGCAGTCACAATTCAACATGGCCCCTGGGAAGTAAGGAATCATTAAGAGAAGCCACCTCCATACCTTTGGGTGCCCTATTTTAGCCCCTTGAACTTCTGAGCCGTGTGGAAAGAACTGTCACCTGGATCTCGGTCCTAGTTGGTTCTTTGCACGCCAGAGTTCAGTTTTGGATGAATTTAACAGATAGAGACCCACATAATGTTAGAGCTAAACAGTGGTGTACAAAACAGGTGGTTTTGTGTGTGTGGCGATGATGCACTGTATGCCAGCAAAAGTGTTACTATGAGCTAGGTGTGGGGGGGGGGGAGGGATGCCTTCTAAATACCCAACAGTCATATGACCTGGCCCAGAAAGGCACAAGCAAATCTCCCCTTTGCAGTTCCCCAGTGCATGTAGACCAGTCTTCTCCAACTTGGTGCCCTCCAGATGATGCAGCTCCTATCTTCTCTGACCATTGGCGTTGTTGGCTGAGACTGGTGGGAGACATACTATAAAACATCTGGAGAGCACCAGGTGGAGGAAGGACGGTACAGATGATCCATATGAATCCTAAGAGTTCAAGTCACTTTCGTTAACTGTTGTTAGGAAAGGCAAACACTAGAGGGAGTCTGTTGGCAGGAAATGACAGCTCCAGAGACAATGACAGAGGAGTAAGTGAGGGTCACCCTTAGCTGCAATCCTGTGTACAATTACTTGGTGTAAAGCCCATTGAACATAGTGGGACTTAACTGCTAAATAAGCATGCATAGGAATGTACCATTAAACACATGTCTTAGGTTGAGAGAAAATGTACTCAAGTAACATAATTGATCCCTTTCTCTGACTCGTACATGCACATACCTTCCTGTTTGAAGAAGCACTAGAGATGTGAGTTTTGCAGAAATATGAAGGTGGGAATTGTCCCCAGCTTTTGATGGTGTCTGTTGTGTGCATGTAAAACTGTATGTGTAAAGCTTTATTGAGTATGCACATTACAGAACGTTGGGGTTGATGTAGAATGTAATCCTGCAGACTTTTCAAAATCAACCAAATCACGTGTATAGAAAAACAGATGAGAGGGAACAATTGTTGAAAGGAACAAAATACTAATAATAATAACAACGGTTGTCATTATTATATTTAAAAGCATCCTTTTAATATTTAAACCAGGGCTCAGGAACCTGCGGTCTTCCACCTCCCATCAGCTCCAGCCAGCGTGCCTAATTGGGGATGTTGGGACTTTTAATCCATCAACATCTAGAAGACCACAAGTTCCTGCTCCTGGTTTAGGCTCAAGCAGAACTTCTGCTGTACCTGTTATTCTGCTTTACCTGTTATTCCACTTTGAGCATAACAGGTAAGGTTCCAGTATCTCCTCAGCTACTGTTAATCCTATGCTGGGAGTGCCTAGGCCAGAAGGTATAAATTCTCATTATCAACCTCTTCTTAAAGGGAAAAAGATTTCATGGGGAAATCTACTCCTGCACCACCCTGGAATTTCCAGCTTCCTCAGCATCCAGAAGACTCTGGGAAAAGAGGGTTGTGTAAAGGCCAATTAAAGACTTTCATGCCTTGAGGGAAAGCAGAAAGGAAGAAGCCCAGGCCAAGGAGTTTAGGTCAACAGCTCCTGAACAAACTTCCAGTGGCCTGAGATACGCCTGCTGTTCTCTTGTAACTCTCCTTATCCCCTGTATTTCAAAATTGTTAACTGCCCAGAATGCCTTGGAAGAAAGAAAGACAATAAAAAAAAATTTATTGACATTTTGTAGCCATTTATAGCCTACAATTCCATGAATCATGCCCAAGTCTGCTAATATTTACAAATGCAGTAAATAAATATAAACATGCGATATGAGACACAGGCTAGGCAGTGCATCTGGACCAATGCCACAAGCTCTCTTCAGTTGTTGCTTTGCCATGGAGGAAAATGGGTCGCTTCAAAGAGGAACCTACACACTACACCCCAGAGCTCATTCTGCTAGTATCTACTTGCCACTGACATGTCCTCCTTGACATCTTTCCCCTTCTTTACTTCTGGGCAGGTGTCGGAGTTGGTGAAAGCATCCACCATGTCTAGCCCCAGAATTGTGCTGGCCATCACGGATCTCAGCTTGCCTCTGGGACGCAGGGTGGCTGCCAAAGCCATTGCTGCCTTGTGAGCATTCCACAGGCCCTGCTGCAGGTGAGAGGGGGAACCCTAAGAGCAAAATCCCACCAGTGGGATAATGGAGAACACTCTCTGTTCCAAGGAAGCTGCCACTTGGTGTGTGTTGAATTGCGCACATGCTCTACAGAAGTGGGCATTGCTTTGATGAGAAAATACACCAGGGCAGACACCCGAGTCTGTTTCCAAGGCATCTCAAGAGTGCCCTTCCAGTCAGTTTGGAGTCCCCATGATTGCCACCCCAGCTTTACCAAGGATCCTTGGCATTCCAAGTCTTTCAAGCCACACTTCCACTTCTCACACCTGTGACGTTTGAATGTGTCCATCAGTTTTTGCTACTGCTTCCCTCCCCCTTTTGTTTGTCTTGTTTTTATAAATGCCTGGGTGTATCTTTTTCTCTTTAATGGTCAAATACCTGAATGAAGCTACATTTACAAGCAGCACATCCCATTACAAGGTGTCTCAGAAGTGCCATTGTTTTTGATATTTTTAAAAGTTACAGAAATCAAGAATACAGAATACAGCTGTATTCTTGTGTGTGTGTGTGTGTGTGTGTGTGTGTGTGTAGAGAGAGAGTTTTTATTCATTTTCAACAATATAGCAGTTTAACAATGTACATGTTTTCTCAATCTAAAAAATACAAAAACAAATAAAAAAAGTTTCTGATCAAGACATCATTATAATTACATTTAACAATTTTCTAATTAGGTCTATTATGTTTCAGCGTGGAACAAAGCCAGCCTGGTCTGGGGCAACCAATTTGTACAAGAAGTGTTTTATATGATTGGCTAGCGCAGAGGTAATATCTTGTAATCTTGATTTATCAAATAGCTTTATTCTATAACACTATTTTCCTCTTCAGGAATATAGAGGCTGAATTTTGCAAGCAGGAGAACGTTGACAATCCTACATGCTTCCCCTCCTTGTCTTTGTGCATATAAGTGTAGATGATTTCAATTGATTTTTTGTATAAATACTGGGGAGAATCCTTTTTGTCCCCTCTTAATAAATTCATATGGTGAAACACTGAGCTGTGTTTATCCCCTGGTTCCATGACCATACCTTGGAAGCAGAGTTTGGGATTGCACACATAACTGAACATTCTGGGAATCTCAGCAAATTTCTAATCATTATGGATGCAAAATAGACTTTGAAAAGGAGGCCGTTTTTGGTGGGAATCCCAGGAGCTCAGATAGGATAGTGTTGGACTATTGAGCAGGGGTTTCAAGGCACCCAACCTCATTTTATTTAGCCCTCAGCACATTAAAATTAACGGAGTCTTGCGGTAGCTTTATTATGGCATAAGCTTCCATGAACTGGAGCCTACCATCAAAAAAATCTTACACCATATTAAATTTGTTAGTCTTTAAGATGCCACTAGACTTTTATTTTTCTGCTACAGCAGCCTAACCTGGTTACCCTTCTGGAAAAATGTTTGCCTTGAAATGGGTTGCCTTTACATTCCTAATCTAGGATTGCTGTAGATGAGGAAGTGCCACTAAACCCTATGGTTTCCTGGAAATTCCAGAATTTGTGAATGTGATCGCTCATCGCAAACAATTTGTCTTATTTTATTGCACACATGAGTAATAGTCAGTTCATCCTGCATTCCTTCTGATCCTTGTGGCAAGGTCAAGGGGTGGTGGGTTTTTTAAAATTACCTTTGGAATTGTTTCCTTTCAATATACCATGGAAGACTTGGTGAGGATCATTAAGGAGATAGCTGTAAAGATTATTGCTACCACCAGTTGAGTTCTTTGTGACATTGCTTGAAACCTGCATCCCAGTGTGTAGCAGATTTCGTTTGAGTTCTAGCAAGTTGGACAGGGGATGTCAGAGAGCTGGGTGGCTTACAAATTGGGGGAGAAGAGTCTGACCAATTGACTCCGCCAGAGGCTTCGTGTCATGCACTTATGTGCCACACAGCTGGGACAGTTTGCTCATGAGAGTGGTGGGGTTCCTAATCTAGAACCCAACCATTTTCATGCTGGGTGAAACTCAAAGCCGAAAACTAACACTTTGTGATGACGTTGGCCTCACCCTACTTCCACACACATTGTAGGGTGGCATCATCCTGGCAAAACTGCAGCCATGTCAGATAGACTCCCGCCTAGCTTCAAGCAATTTGTGGGTGGAGGGAAAAGTTGTCCAGAATCCATTCATGGAGATGAATGGGCTTTGCTCATTTGGTGGGGGTGGAATTCATCATCATCATCACTTTTAATTTGTATACCGCCTTTCTATCTTACAATACTCAAGGCGGTTTACAAGCTGAAGAAACAAAGAATGTACACCCTATAACAATCTAATGCAATACAAAAATGTGATAATAAAACATAGCTTTAAAATAAGCAATCAAATAACGTTCAACAATCATTAGAATAGAATAGAATAATAATATCAGCATACAAAAATTAAACAGAAACCCACTCTTAACAATTACAATAAATAATTTCAAAACTACAATCGATAAAACAACAGAAAGCCACAGCGCAGAAAACAATACAATACAAATTGAGGAACAGAGACTGGAGGGTGGGGGCAAGGCAGGTGGAAAGAGGCCTTGCCTGATGGAGTCTCTCCCCTCACAGTTCTTCCTCCAAGACCAACTTCCTTATGAGGAGTCCCAGGGCCAGGTAGAAGGAGGCCTTGCCTGATACAGTCTCTCCCCTCACAGTTCTTCCTTCAGGAACAGCTCCCTTATGAAGAGTCCCAGGGCCAGAGGGTGGGGCAAGGCAGGTGGAAGAAGGCCTTGCCTGATGGAGTCTCTCCCCTCACTGGAATTCAATTGTACCAGTTCTGTAAGGAAGTGGTTTCCCCTTCAGATCAAAACTGGTTAATTAAGTGCATACAGAAGAAAAATGGGCAGGAAATTCAAGCAAGTGAATGAAGCTGTAGTTGCTTGGTGAAGGTGCATGAAAAGCCCTGCCCACTGAACAGTCCAACCTGAGTGATGGCATGACAGTTCCTTTCCCACCACAAGTATCATTCCTGTCCTGAGCCAATATTTGTTTGCTAAAAGCAGTGTCAGTGCAGAAGGGCTGAAAAGAGTATCTTGTGAAACTTATTCCGACACTTCCAGCTAACATCCAAAGCATCAGACTCCTGCTGCTTCACCTGCAGAAAGATGTTGCAGGAGGCTTAATATTTAGTTATGTTCTCTACAGCCATGGCAGGCACTGCAGCCTGCCAAAGCTTGACCTCGCCCCCCAAAGACGCACTCCTCCATTGTCTCCTGAAAAGCTACCTATTACCTATCTATATGAATGCATCCATATATCCTGCAGTCTAAAGTGATACGATCCATTCTGCCACCTCATTCCTTCCTCATGGTGCTGCATGTATAGACCAAGCCTGAGCTGGATGCTAATCTAAAACTTGTGCGTGTTCCCACAGCTAAGATGCCAAATCATCACACTGGACATAACCCACAGGCATGGAAAGAGGAGTCACTCATGCATTCTCTTTTCCCCACCCCACCCTCTGTCCTTCTGTATGAGATCCAAATATTATTGGGGCTGAGTCTAATGATATGTTTAGTGGTTCAGAAGTCCCTGATAGCTTATAGGGAGGGGGACTAGGGAAATTCCCAGGATCTTCAGTAAGCCCTTCCTGATCTCCCATTGGATCCAGTAATATCTGAGTGTAATTTACAGGTATTCCTAAAGCCGTTTCATTCAGGATATCCTGGGTGTCATAGCAGCTCTTGCACATTTGCCTCAAGCGTTTCCCAATATGAATCATGAAACCCAAGAGAGTCTGAGGCATTCTAGACACGAGCAGGACCTAAGCATGAGGTAAGGAAACCTCACCACCTGCAAGCCATGCTTGTGGGAATTGCCTGTGATGTACAAAGAAGACGGCAAAGGAAAAACTGGGAATGAGCAGGGTTTCCAATCAGATTCTAGATTATTTGTTTGGCTGGCGCATGGCAACATCCCCATGTCTCAATCACACACAGGCACATAGCCAGCGCACAGCTAGCCTGAAAGATGGCCAACCAATCTCTGCAAACTGGACTCTGCTGATATGTATTCCATACAAATTTTAATGGGAATTGTGATCTGAACTCGGTAGGATGGTCAGCCTTTTGCCTGGTTGGCTTGGTGAAACACGTAAAAGGGACCCTAGTGGATTTGGAGTGGATGCTGTTCTTGGAGTCTGGTTTGTGTTTCCTTCCTGTTTGGCTGGATGAGGAAGCAACAACTGACCCCAGATCATCGTCCAGAACACTGTTGGTTGCCAGGATTTGCACTGGAGCAAGTACGCATGAAATTAATCTCAGGGTGACTCAAAGTAAAGTGGTTACACTCTGTATTGGAGAGTGCTTATGTCTGTTTTTTTCCTTCTTATTTCCTGTGTACAAGATATAAATAGCAGCATGAGTGGTCGTCCAATTCTTATGTAACCCCCTAGAGTTGGAGTGACTTCTTAAAAACGAAAGAGTGGGCCATAAATCCCACAGCCCAGGGAGGGGATGATCAAGGTCTATTGCCTGTTACAGCAGTTGATTGACGTTGGTAGAGCAAGGGACTACAGAGGCCAGAGTTGTAAATCTAGGGAGTTGAAATATGATGGAGGCCTTTGGCATGCGGAAAGTATGTCTGTAGAGCCTAGGCTCTAGCATGACAGGGTGTGATAAGAATGTGAAAAGAACATAGCCCAAATGAAGCAAACTACCAGCCCCTCTCCCGCCCCAGCTTCTTGTTAGAGACTGCAGTGGCCCAACAGCAGAAGTGAGTAGCCTGTGGGCCGTATCTGCATATGCCCCCAGCAAATTAGCAAATTTGAAAATCCAAACAGCTGCCAAAATAGCTACATCTCAGAACAGGGACGTGTTTATTGTTTTGTAATCAGAACAGTGTATGCTTTCAGAAGTAGCACCTGATATTATGTTATGTTGAGTAACACTATATGAGTTCTATTTTTCTATAGTGTATTACATGTTTTTTATTGAAGATACAGGGGCAAAATTATATGAAAGTCCAACAGCTGTTTTATTTCCCTTGCATTTGGATACACTCTTAACTAGCAAAAGGTAAAACTAGAGATGACTGACGCACACAAACCGAGGAAAAACAGGTGACAATTGCAAGCAAAAACTCTTTAAATGTCTTGTCTCATTCAAAATCCAAACATTTTAAAATTTTACCATCTTACAGCTGTCATTGTGCAGACTCTCTGTGCAAGATTTCATGAAGCTGGGACAAATAGTCAACACAAATAGAAATGGATAACTAAGGAGTATTCCAAGCCAGTGTGAAACTTACACATTTTCCAAAACTGCTTTTTCTATCCAAACTCATGGTCAGAGTCACAAGCTTGTCCTGTTGACCCAAACTGAAAGCAGTGTTGGTTTGTGGGAAAAACCGAGCTCTCCTGTTGAGAAGTTCAGTCCTTTTTGTTGGCAGCTGCAGACACTTCTCAACATTTTGCAACTCAAGGCTTCCCTTCCCTTGGCCCAGCCTGTTGAAGCTAAGTCAAGCTGATGCACTTGTCAAAACCGAGGTTAGGAAAATGTGATTTCTGCAGGGATCTGTCTGAACGTGTGGAAAGCAGAAGGAAATGCTTTCGCTTTCAAAGAACTTGGCCTAGCAGAATATGTCATCAAGTCAGAATTTAGCAACAATGAGGAATGACTTCAAAGAATCCCACAGGTGTCTGAGGGACCTCAAAGTAGGGTGGGGTGTCATTCTCATTTGGGTGCCCAAATTTCAAGCATGAAGCCAAGAATGAGGGAGAGTGAACAACTTCACCGTACCCAACTTTTCAACTTCCACTAACCCACTAAAGTGGTTGTATTTTGGATCATATCTGTGAAATCCAGCTTTCCTTGCCTCCCCAACCAAAGTGATGTTCTTTCCTTCATAGCGGCCAATTATTTTAAACATTCTACTGGCCCCTTCAAAGAATGTGTGACCAACCACAAAACTTTGAAAGCACCACTGTCAGGATGAAAAGATTGCCAGCAGCTTGAAATAAGAATAATGCCAGACCCAACACAGTCGGAACACATCCTCCTTTTGGGCTGTGTTTTTTGGTGGTTCAAAATCAGTTGAAGTGAGTGAAGTAGTACATGTTAATATTTAAAGGCACCCGCCATAAGTAAAGAGTCCCTTCTCCAAGACCATTAAGTCCAAAGTCCAAATTGCTTAGCTGCACAGCTGTTTGGATTACATACTTGGGATAGTCAACATAATGCTAAATCCTGATGTTTGGAAACAAAGTATGCTTCCCCATCCCCATCTCCCCTTTCTGCTTTGCATTTTAAGGGTTTTTTCCTTGTTTGTTTTCCCACTCTCCTTATTGTTTCCCCCCACCCTCTTTCTTTCTGTTTTTCCAGTATTTGGTCTTAACCTTCCAACACTAAGCTCTTAACCTTTCGTTTTCTCCACCTCTCTGGTCCTGCAACCTAGGCAAACAGCAAGCAGGAAGTGCCACTGAATAATGTAGCAATTTTGGAAAACTTTCTGGTCTAGGGCTGATATGTCATGGCAAGCTGCCCAGGAAGTGGAAAAAGTAGGTATGAACCAACAAGCTTTGACAGAGATCTGACCCTGTGACCGAGTTTGGGTAATCCTAGTGCAAAAGTTTATTTGCCTCAGGAACCATACGCGAATGTGTTGGACTTCGGAAAGGCTCAGGCCATTTCCACACCATACAATTAAAGTGCTATGATACCACTTTAAACAGTTGTGGCTTCCCCACAAAGAATTATGGGGGCTGCAGTTTCTTAAGGGTGCTGAGAGTTGTTAGGAGGCCCCTATTCATCCCACAGAGCTACAGTTCTACCAATCAATCCTTCCTTACAGGAAACTCTGATAGTTGTAGCTCTGTGAAGGGAATATAGACCTCCTCACGATTCTCAGTATCCCAGCTGCTGCCCCTTCTCCCACCCTTGGCCTCACCCAGATCTGGGCAGGGGGCTTGCCTGCTGCCACCGCTGATTTGCCTCAGGTGGCAAAATATATTGGGTCAGCCCTGGTTCCCAGGATTTTGGGAGCGGGAGCGAAGTGCTTTAAAGGTATGGTGTCTATGGACTTGAGATCTGTGGTCAGAGTCAGAAACTGGGATTGTAAGCCTTCAGACAAAGCAGTGTGAGAGCTGAGTCATGGGTCCTCCTCCCTTCAAATCAAGTCAATAAAATTTTAAGATGACTATATCGGAAACCTGGATACGTTTGTGGGTGGAACCGCCTCCTCTTTTGCTGTTATTGGGGTGTAGCTACATGTGATGCTAAATGTGTTGCTGGAAATCTATTTCAGGTGTGTGACAAATTCAGGTTTAAGTCTGGACGCATTCCACACCAGCCCCATCACCTCAAGGAGCAAGATGGCCCTGGCAGCCATCCAGCTGATAACTCAGCACCCAGGAGAAGTGTTTGCCTTCAGAGTAGGTTCAGCTAGTCTGGAACATGCCTGAGGGTGACTTGAAGGTGTTTATTCTTATTATTGCCTTGACTATCTGGAGCTTCAAAAAATGTTGCAGGGTGTGTTCGTGTGTTCATGTGAGGATTCCCATTTTCTCTTCTGAAGTTTGCTGAAAGGTAGCCCAGCTGTGGCGCTGTGGGTTAAACCACTGAGCCTAGGGCTTGCTGATCAGAAGGTCGGCGGTTCGAATCCCGGCCACAGGGTGAGCTCCCGTTGCTCAGTCCCAGCTCCTGCCAACCTAGCAGTTCGAAAGCACATCAAAGTGCAAGTAGATAAATAGGTACTGCTCCAGCAGGAAGGTAAATAGCGTTTCCGTGCGCTGAACTGGTTTGCCAGAAGTGGCTTTGTCATGCTGGCCACATGACCCGGAAGCTGTACACTGGCCCCCTCGGCCAGTAACGCAAGATGAGCGCCGCAACCCCAGAGTCGGACACGACTGGACATAATGGTCAGGGGTCCCTTTATCTTTACCTAGCCCAGCCCAGCTTATCCTGACTGTTTATTTCTTTCTGCAGATTATTTACAGTTGAGGAATCGACTGTTAGATCACAATCAGTGTACAATCTGCAGATAATTGAGCCTGTACCATCTTCACATGTAACACTCCCCAAATATACACAACAACCGAGTGGTACAAATGAACAAGCGTACACCCTTTCATACAACTACTTGCACATGTACAGAGGCAGCTTGTGGGTGTGTTCATTGTCATGTGTGGACAACTGTGGCGTGAGGTGGCTGCCTAAAATGGCAAGTGCTGGGGATGGGGAATGGCAGCGAGGTGTGTGCCACAGTGCCTTGCCCTGCATCTCTTTAGCCAGAAATAGCCAACACGGTACCCTCAAAAAGTTGCTGGACTCCCAGTTCCCATCAGCCCCAGCCAGCATGGCCAGTGGTCAGGGATTAGTCCCTGCCCTAAGTTTGCTTACTGCACTCAGGTGTGGTAAAGCTGCAGTCAGCCTCTTTAGGTGGTGCGTGTGTGTGTGTGTGTGTGTGTGTGTGTCATTTCGTCCTTCAGGGAGCAAAATGTTTTAGGCCAGCCCTGCTTCTTAGCCTAGTGATTCTTCCGTCACGCTTCGTGTTGGCCATCAAATGAGGGTCATGTGTAGGGAGAAAAATCTTGACAATTTTATTTTAACTGGTTTTAATTCTGAATTTTATATTATTGTTACCTGCCTTGGGACCTGCTTGAGAAGGATGGGTAAAAAAATTAGTAGTAGTAGGAGTAGTAGTAGCAGCAATAATAATAATAATCTTTGGCCCTGCAGCCATTTTCTCTTCAGCCACACCTTTTTAATAGTGCCCCTTCGTATATTTGGTATGTTCCAAACACAACTTGAAGAACCAAAATAAAGCTGTGTACCTACCATATGTTTAAAGTACATCCCCATCCACCCTAACAAAGAACCCTGGGAACTGTAGCTCTCTCTAAGCATTCTGGGAATTGTGAGGAACAAACTACAGTTCCCACAATTCTTTTGAGGCAGTGCTCTTTAAATTTACCCTGGCACTTGGTAACTGAAGAATTTGGTTTTCTGGCAACCCCAGGATCACCAGAAGGAATAGTGGTCACTGTTTTTAATGCTTTTAAATATAATTGTTTTAGAATGTTTTCGTTTTGGAATTGTGGATCAGTGGCGACCTGGGCTCCTAATAAATAAATTGATTTATGGCATGTGCACAGCCTAAATTATATTTATTACAGTACTGTACTACAAACTAGAGAAAAAAGGGACGTGGCTTGTTATGTGCCACTCCTTTGGTATCAACTGCATCCACACCATACATTTAAAACTTTGACAGTCATAACTTTCTCCCCAAGGATCTCGGGTACTGTAGTTTACACCTCACAGAGCTACAACCCCCAGCACCTTAATCTATAGTTCCCAGCCATGACTGCTATAGTAGTATAAATGTGCTTTAACCATATGGTGACATCCTCTGAGGGCTGTTTTGCCTCCTCTTTAAAAGGTAAAGGGACCCCGAACCATTAGGTCCAGTCGTGTCCAACTCTGGGGTTGCGGCGCTCATCTTGTTTTAATGGCCGAGGGAGCCGGCGTACAGCTTCCGGGTCATGTGGCCAGCATGACAATGCCGCTTCTGGCAAACCAGAGCAGCGCACGGAAACGCCATCTACCTTCCCGCCGGAGCGGTACCTATTTATCTACTTACACTTTGACGTGCTTTCGAATTGCTAGGTGGGCAGGAGCAGGGACCAAGCAACGGGAGCTCACCTCATCGCGGGAATTCGAACCGCTGACCTTCTGATCAGCAAGCCCTAGCCTAGGCTCTGTGGTTTAACTCACACCGCCATCTGCGTCCCGTTGGCCTCCTCTTTAAGGGGACCTTAATGGCAGGGGTAAGACGCCTCAAACCTGAGGGCCCTCTAGTGTAGCCCTCTAGGCCTCTGTTTATTTTCCATATTAATTGTGTACAAATTTATAGACTGCTTCCCAGCATAAAGCCATATAAGGACAGAATAAAACACAGAAGCACCAGCTCACAGGATAAAGCCAATTCAGTAAAGCCTGAGAACAGCCTCCTCAGGCTACAGCCACCCACGGGATAATGCCTACACATCCCTGAGGCGCTTTTGCCTAGCTAGAAAGTGTTTGACTGTGACAATGCCTCTGGGTTTCCTGTATAGTGAGATATGTGTACGGTGTGCATAGAAACTTACTGCTTTTGTGTAACTGGAATGTCTTTGGTACAAAGGTCAGAGTTGCATCCGTTGCTCTGCTCACTTTTGCGTCTGGTGTTATAAGAATTATAAGGTCTCAGATATAAATTAAATGTTCATAAATGTACAAGGCAAACACATACATAAGTATATAAAACACGTGTCTGAAATAGTGCAGGAGAGCAGTCCTGAAGCCATTTTGACTCTCCCGGTGACCTCAAATATTTTTCTGCAAGGAGAAAGGAAATGGGAAAGCCTCCCCATTGTCTTTTGCTTACGAATCTTGTCTTAAGGGCATATTTGTGTATGAATAGGGTGAGCCTGTGACCTGGATTCAGGAACTAAACTATTAACCATCACAAAAGAATGGTCAGACTGCCCAGGTAAAGCAATCAGTGACCATTATCAGGTACCCTGGGAGACAGGATTTCTGCTGTAGAACGCCTCCTGTAATGCATTTCTGCTGTAGACTGCCTCCTTCTGTGATGTATGTATGATGCTTTTTGGGGTGGTCTAGAGCTACAGGGTGGGCAATTTACAAAATCTTTATAAGGGGTTGTGCACCATTGATCTGGGTTCTCTCTTCCCTCCTGTGTGTGGGGAGTAGGGACCCTGTTGCAACAGTATAAAGATCAGGCTTACTAGCCGCTTTGGTTCTCAATATTCTCTGGCTGGCCTCTGTTATTTTCTCCTACCAATAGGAAACCCACTTAAGGACTCTATATGGGCTCTTGGGTATCCCATAAGGGAAAAGGAGCATTTCCCCCCCTTATAACACTGGCAACACCTCCTTTTTTCCTCTGGCCCTGCTCACCATGAGCATTTGGCCCCTGGAAGGTTACCCCTGGGGAAATATGACCGTCAGTCTGAAAAATGAGCCCCTTGCTTTGCTTCTTCAGAAAATGTCCCTGCCTTGCCTTCATTTCAAACCCCCGCCACCCCCATTTCTGCCCTCAACCCACTAAACAAAATATCTGATGCCTTGTCAGCCTCTCGTGGGGTGTTACTCTCTGTACAGCTACAGGTAGGTAGCCGTGTTGGTCTGCCATAGTCAAAACAAAATAAAATAAATTCCTTCCAGTAGCACCTTAGAGACCAACTAAGTTTGTTCTTGGTATGAGCTTTCGTGTGCATGCACACTTCTTCAGATACACTGAAATAGGAGTCACCAGACCCTTAAATATAGTGAGGGAGTGGGGAGGGGTATTACTAAGAAGGGTGGTGGGAATGGGTGATCAGCTGATAGGTGTGGAAAACCTGTTGACTGTTAATGACTGCAATTGGTCTTGCAGGGAAAAGGCAAGGGGTGAGATGGCTAAAGATAGCTTTTTCATGTATAATGAGATAAGAATCCAATGTCTTTGTTCAGACCAGGTTTCTCCATGGTTTTAAGTTTGGTGATTAGTTGCAATTCAGCCACTTCTCTTTCCAGTCTATTTCTGAAATTCCTTTGTATTAAGACAGCTACTTTGAGATCTTTTATAGAATGTCCTGGGAGATTGAAGTGTTCTCCTACTGGTTTCTCTGTCTTGTGATTGTACAGAGTAATGGATGATGATTCCTTTTGTTTCCAGCTTTGTCTCTTCACTTGCTCATACCAGCGTAGCCAAAACCTACATAGAAAAGGGAAGGCTGCGGGAGGCAGTGGAAGACAGGAGTGCCTGGCGTGCTCTGGTTCATGGGGTCACGAAGAGTCGGACACGACTAAACAACAAGCAGTCTAAGCCTGAGGTTTGTAGTAGTACCAAAAATAACCCCCACCCTTTAGCAAACAAAAAACAACCCCCCCAAACCCTAAATGAATGGAGGGTTCCCAAACTTCCCAGGGAGAACCAAATGGGCACAGAATAAGGGCGATTGGAGTAGGATGGAAAAGAATGAAGGATAAGCGAGACTATTACTTCTGAATAGATTATATACAGGGTTATACTGCACTATTACTCACAATTCCACTGAAATCTATGCATCTTCAGTTAGTTGAAATTAAATTTTCACATTGACTTCAGTTGGACCCAAGAACACCCGTTAAGTGCATTTCAAAACATTTCTGCTCAGATGTAAATCCTATTGAATCCAGTAGGGCTTACAGGTATGTGGGTATAGAACTCCAGCCTTTGCATTCAATCCATTATTGCAGTTGTTTTCACGATAAGGTGGCCTACGATTATGGGGAAACTAGACATTAGACCCGTCTTTGTCATGTGAATGTCACTTTTTAACTGGGGACATCTCAGCTCCCCCAACTTATACCCCGCCTCGTATGAATTAGTTACTCTCATGCTTCAGTTGGGTCTCACACATTAATGAACTTCAACACCACATTTTTGATTGAACAAATGTTAATTTTTATTTCTATTCAGAAATTGCATACACCACATCATCATAATAAATAAAATAAATAAAATTCATTTTCGGAAGAAGTAGTAACAGAATTAAAACCCGATTGCTTCCATTGTAATACCATCGACTCTAAATAGAAATATTCAGCACTAATCAATGACCCAGTAGCCAATTATTTATACCTTTTAAAATAAAAATATAAATAAAATTTAAAAGTACAATGTCCATTCCATTTAGTGTCATGGTCAAATAAATAGGTATTTATATCCTGCCTTTTCTACTTGTGTGGGGGTGTTCAGAGCAGTTTACAGTCACAATAAAAGCACAACTACTCCTGCAGTGATGTGACAGAAAATCTAAACAGCTTCAAAAATAAATGCTTTGCAATGCTTCAGCTGAGCTTAGGCTCTTAGCCAAATTCCAGATATTTCTCTATCACCTCAAGACATTTACAAGTCATATCATTCCAGCTGCCTTCTGTTGCAGAGACTTGTAATGGAAGAATATGAAGCTAGCAAGAGTTCTGGTCCAGTTTTGAAGGAAAGAACAGTTAGCATTGGTGGCGGACTAAAATCTGCAAGCAACATCGTACCTCTAGCAAACTGCAAAGCGATTTTAAACAAAATACGAAATTGAATTCTGCACAGATCGATGATTTACGTTGGTTTAAAACAAGTTCATTTAAATAACAAAAACAGTTTACAATCGTAAGTTAACATTTATTTAAAAACCTCAGTTAAAAACAAAACAACATCCTCTAGCGTAGAACGTTACAGGAATAAATCAGATAGCAAACAGGAAATTAATGCTTTGGTTTCTAGATACATCTCTCTGTCTAAAGCAGGAGTGGGGAAATATATGGCTCTCCAGAGGTTTCATGGACTACAGCTCCCATCAACCCTGACTTACTGACTACAGTGGCTGGGGCTGATGGGAGCTGGAGTCCAGCAGCCTGTAGCTGGCCACAGGTTCCCCATCAGTGGTGTAAAGGCAGGACCAGCCCTACCATTCAACAGGGTGAAGCAGGTTGCTTCATGCAACTTCCGGGGCTGACACACATATGTTTGTGTTGACTTTTATTTTATGGCCTAGTACTACACGATTCACCAGGCAGCTGAGTCTAGCTGCCATTTTAGTTTCTCACAATCCCCCCAACAAGAGGATTGCGAGAAATTTAGATGGCAGCCTCTGGCCAAATCCGGGATCCACTGATAATACAGCAACTGTTCATAGCAGTTTCAGAATTATCTACTGGTGCTGTTCCAACAATAGGTATGTGTGCTTATGGTTCATATTCAGTGTTGCTTATCTATAACAAGTACAAGAAGATGCACAGCCCAGCATGTACCCAGGAAACTGCCAGAGGTGGGAACTAGATACTCCTGTTGTTCACCCCCCTGCAGTTTGGTCCGACTACCAATAGCCAGTACTCTTAATGTTTAAATATTAAACAGTGATTTAACATTGCATACATCTTGACATGTGCGCCACAGCAAGGCTGTAAGTGTTGCAAGATGCACACGTAAAACTTGCTGAAACTCCCTTGCCTTTGATAAACAAAGGTTCTTATCAAACAGTTAATCTGACAGTTATCGGCATAAATATTAAATAAGTAATAAATACTCTTAATACCAGAGAAATGACCAAAGGTCTGAGGGGGGGGGGAAATAAGATGTAGAACATTTGTTGTTTTTAAGATACGATAAATAAAAAATAAAATAAATAAGCACAATAAATTAAAAAACGCACAGTTGTAGGAATTGACTCTTAAGGATATTTCACTAGAAATCCAGCAAAGCAAACAAGATCTTTCCATACAAATGTCAAGTTGGCGTCGCAGGAAGAGTACATTTTATTAAAAATCAAATCCAAAATTGCAATTCTACAAAATGCTTGAGATGAGCCAATTCCAGAAGTAGCCAATGTCTTGGGTTGATTCCAGTTCCCATCATCCCTGAGCACTGGTCATGCTAGCTGGGGCTGATGGGAACTGGAGTCCAACATCTGGAGGATAGCAATAGTTCACCCATGGAGTTGTTGCAGGAGTCTCAAGTCAACACTATGATAAAAACAGCAACAACACCCAATTGCTAAAGATGCCCTGCATCAGTCTCTTAAAAAGTCTAGTTTAAAAAAAACAACAACCAAGGAATTTAGTTTGGCACAAACAGAAATGCTAAATGCCCAAACATGGAGAAGGCTGTCCAATTAATTTGGAGAGACATCAGAACGTGGGGCTGTGCTTGACTTTTGATTATAAAAAAGATAAAGATTAGTTCAGTTAACAAGAGTTGCCGGTACTTCCTGCTGGTAGCAGCAGAACATCAAACTGGGCACAAAGTGACTCCTTAAAAATGATGCGTATGGTGTTCTGCTACTTCTTTCTCTAAATATCCTTGTGCCTTTTGTTTTTCTTGCTTTTGCATGATAACAAGCGGCTTTTAAAACTTTACAATAAATACAATAAATAAATAATAAAAAGTTAGGAGGCTGGAATTCTGTAGGTTGGGAGGAGTCTAGGCAGAAGAAGTACATCCTCTTGTTTCAGTTTGTTATCACCTATTAGATCCTCCTTAGGATGCACAGGGCGCTTCCACCTCCAGGGTGTCTTAATCATCTATCCCTTCACATTATGAATAACAATGCCTCAATGCCCGGGCAATTGCTTCCATGAATTTCTCAAGGTTGCGGACGACAAGATAGCTTCCGATAGCTCTCTGATTTTGCAAGTCCAGGGTTTCTCCCTGGGGGTAGGTGACAGTGGACACTGCACTCTCAAGTATCTGAAGCAGGGAGATAGAAAGTGGGGTGGGGAGAAGAGAAATCACATCCGTTATTGAAATGCAGCTGTTTGCTAAGTGCCTTAGAGGATCATTTTTTTCTTGACAATTGGATGGCCTAACTTGGTACCCTTTTGCACCTTGCAACCCCAGAGCTTAGAGAAACTAAGAAGCTTTCTAAAGAGAGATCAAACATTCCTTGAAATACAGAGCACCAGTCTTCACAACATTAGATATGGAGAACTCTAGATCAGGGTGGGACTCCCATCAGCCTCAGCCAGCAAGGCAAGTGGTCCAGGATTATGGGATTTGCATCGACGGGGCTATAAGCTCCCCATGCCTGCAAACTGGGAACACTGAGAAGGGGGAGAAGAACTGAAGTTCCAGGGGCTGTGTCTTAAGGAGGAGGGGATTGTGGGTCATCAATTTCCATGAGCAGGAATTATCCTAAACAACTACACCCTTTAACAATCACGCGTTCCTTGAAGAAAGGACACAATGACAGCTAGAGGTATCGAAGATTAATACCCTGACATGCTAATCAATATGTTCCAAAAGAAATCAAGGAACGAGTCCAAGGGAAGCAGAGGGGATGAGCTGCCTGTCTCAGAAACAGTCTTCATCTGCAGTTAAGTCTTCCATATTCTGTCTCTGTGTTGCCCATGGAATTCGGTGGAACAGACACTGATACAATAGCAGCCAAGACAAGCCATGCCAGAATATGCATCTGGGTTGGTGGAACTGCAGCCAGCACGGCTGCTGTCACCACTAGGGGCATCACCAGTCTTCCAGGAGGGGAAGCAACTATGAAGTGCAGACAACAGACCCTGCTAAAATGGCTACGGATATTCCTGCTCCCACAGAACTTGGTGCAAGCATGCAAGGGCTTCTTCCCACCTGTTCTGCCCCTCCCTCAGCCCAAGCTAAACAAGTAGTAAGCCAGCTTCTCACCTGCCGCTGGATGTTGGTGGAGAGGTTTGAGAGGTCCAGCTGGAGGCCAGTCACTCTCTCAGAGAAACTTGGCAGTATCTGGGCAACATGCGAGAGGCTGTGCTGGTAGGTGCTGAGGCCTGCCTGTATCTGGTTGAAGCAATCTTCCTGCAAGAACAAGATTTAAGGGTGGGGAAGAAGGGTTACAGCTTTTGTCTGGACAGACCTCTCTCGCTCACACACACAACTTTCCCTGGTTCCCGTTTAGGCTGGAGACCACAATTTTTCACATCCAGAGTGTTGACAGTATTTTAAAAGGGGGGCTTGTTTAAATTATTTAGGACATTCATTCTCAGGGCAGTTATGATACAGTCAATCCATTTTTGCATCTACAGAGCAAGATCATTACAGCGAGGCAGAAAGGTGCTTTCAGGTAGGCTGATGAGGATCTTCTATGGAACTACAATTCCCATGAACCCGAGCAAACACAGCCAATGGCCAGAGATGATGGGAGCTGTAGTTCAGCCATTTCAGTAGGGACACAAATTTCTTCACACCTGATGTGGATCACTGAAAGCAATGTCTCTGAAACCAGTTTAAACTCTTAAACACTATACACAGCAACCCAATTTAGGGTGTGTTGTGAGTTTAAGTAAAACCATGTGAGATATTAGAAATGGCTCAGTTTGATCAAATGTGGTGGGGAAAGAGCAGAAGAACAAATGAACAGTTCAAGTTGGTATAAAGCAGAAGACTCAGTTTCCCCTGCCAAAGAACAAATCAGAAAGAGGCTACAGGTTTAAATATTAACTTAAGGTGGGAAAATTAAAGAGGGTCACTCAGAATAAGTGGCAAGAGGAGAAAAAGTTTTCCCATAGTAGGCAAGCCAAGACATTGACATTCCTTAAGTACAAAGGCACAGCAGTCCAACATCTATATTATTGCTCAAGCTTTCGCTGAGCAGGCCAGTAGCAATAAGATTGTTAAGAAATATTTGTTGTGTGCTAAGAAAACATGAAGGGGATTTTTCTCTCTGCATGCTCTTATCAGGGATACTTAACTATTTGGTAATACTCCTCAAAGTTGAATACACAACATGTTACAGAGGTGTACCCTGAACAGCCCCTGGAAATAAGGGTACCCCTCACCAAACCTCATTTGAGCCCATGATCGGCCTCAGAACTCATTTTGAGTGCTAGGAGGGGACCTATGGAAGCGTATTTGGGTATTTGAGCATGTATGGAGTCTTCTTCCTTTGTCACTGGTTAACTATAACCAAACTTTGTAATGAGTGGGCAGGGCTTCTAGATTAGATACGTATTAGCCTCAATGATTTTTAACAGCTAGCCTTAAAGTGTAATTTGTTTTAATTTGCTGGTGGCTACCAATTTCATAGTCCATGCTCAACTGAATGTGCACATGTAGTTCTAAAGAGAAAGCATGTATTGAATATAAACAGAGAATCCATGTGGCACCCAGGCATTCATTTTGGAAGAGGCTTGTGTGTGCGCGCACGCAACTAAGACTGCACCTATAACCAGCAATTTTTTTGTGTGGGTGGGGAGGGCAGTCATTACTGCAAGTCAGTAGCCCAGCAGAGAAAAAATGCTCCTGGTTGATTTGTAATAAAGTTGTCCAATTTATCAGTGAACATACTAATGCTAGATATTCTGGTGCAGTGGGCTCTAATCCACAAAAGTTTGTGCCATTATAAATGCAGTGAAGCCATCAGGGCTGGATTTTGAGGGCAGAGGTCCAGTGCTACGCTCAGCAGAATGAGAAGGAGCCCCCACCCTGGCAAAGCATCATGGCTAGCTTGCCGTGTTAATAAATACACATTGCCACCTAAAAAACTTCACCTCCACATAACAACCATTTTGTCCAAAACTAGTCAAGTACAGCATATTTTAAGTGTGCCATAAAACTCCTTTTACTGCTTCCAACAAACAGAGCTACCCCCTGGAAATTGTAATGCTACAGTTTTTTACATGGCTATCTAGATGCCCCTGAGATTCTTTCCTCTTCCCACCAACCCCACCCTTTTGCAATCAGAAAAGGCAGATCCTTCTGTTTCTCATGAGCAAGCCCTTCTGTTAAGTACATAGCTAATCTAATCCACTCAGAATCCTTTACTTTGCTGGCTCATTGCTTAACCTGAAAACGCGCCGAGTCACGATTGCAGCACCAGGGGAAATGGATGACATCTGGTTTGCTTACCGACAGGAATTCCCCCTTAACCCTCAAAAGTGTATTTTTGGCAGTCGGCCAGGGAACTACTACGTCAGGCGTGGACTGCCAATCTTAACCAAGATTTTGACATGAATGAAGGATAAGGCATGCAAAACACATAGAATTATTGCCACAGACCCTGCTCATGCACACATACATCTCCTTGCATTGGCGGCACAGCCAGGCATTTGCTGAAGGACCACACCCAATCAAGGTGGGGGGGGCATTAGGAAGAGCCCCCTAGGCCTATGGCAACTAGGAGGCAAGCTCACTCAAGGATGGGGCTCACAGAGGGTGCCACAAACTGGCCATTGTCCATGTTATAGCTGTGCTATCGTTTTGTCCCCCAAATGAAATGGCCTCAGTTCTCTAAGCATTTCCCTACAGCTTTACAGCTAAAAGAAAAATGGGAGAAAGGACAGACACTTGCTGTTTCTCATAGCGGGCATGAGAAATAAATGTGGGAAGAAGCTGGAGGTGAGGAGCCTGGCAAGAAGTTTCCATAGCTGGTAGGCAGTCAGGAAGCCGGTTGCTCACTTCTTTGAGGACCCAACACTCCTTTTGGTTCTGGCTTCCTTCCACCTGTTGCTGCCTGCATTATTTGTAAACAGATATTGCAAAGCTCCCACCTTATTGAATTGGTTCCCCCCCCCCTCCCTGGTGGTGGGAGTGGGCGGGAAATATAATTGCACATTAACAGGAACGGGAAATATAACTGTTCAGGGCTTGCTGCTCACCTTGTTACAGAGGTCTTTCCGACAATGGGAATAATCAACTTGCTCGATGCGCAGGATTTCCTGCACCAGTTGCAGTTCGCTGTCACTGCCAAGCCTGAATTCTTTGCGCTGTGGGCAGCAGGCGGAGGGAGAAACAAGGAGTTAAGGCCAGAAGAGACAAAGGCCCCAGTAGCCAATACAGACATATAGCTTGCTTGCTCCCTACTGGCAACCCCACGAGCTCCTACCACCTGTAATTTTTTTTACAATACTTTAAAAAGGCATTGGTGATACTACCAGGAAGGCAAGGGCTCCCCAATACTTGCTGCCCACCACCCAGCCTTGCAGTTCGTAAGAGTACAGAAACCTTATCTACTCATTCTGTTAACACAAGACCTTGTCTCTGCCCTGCCCTCACAAGAACCTAATCTGCCCCGTTATTTAGTGCCTTCGCTTGAATAAGGAGTCCATAGTAAAGGATTACATGTCAATAGACAGATCAACATCTATGGGATCACTTGGAATGCAGCAGTAAATTATTTCATAGAATAAAGGGAGGTGTGAATTCTACAGCAACACTACAATAGTGCAGAACAGTTATAATTTATGAGTGCAGCGTTTGCAAACCACAAAGTTTCCAGTCCTTATGTTGGGAAGCTAAGTTATGCTCTCAAGTGCATGAACTCTCAGAAGTTGGAGGAAGAGACTGATGAATACTATTTCTACTGTTTGGAAAGACCTGCAGAAACCTCTGCCTTTTTTCGTAACAAAATTGGAATAAATTATGCCACACTGAAACTACTGAAAGCACCAACACGCAAATATCGCACACCCAAAATGCCAACCAAAGAATCTGATTCTAGCTGAAGGGTGGCAGACTGAGCAGCACATACTGGCATTCATCACAACGTGACTTTTCTTCCGGTTTAAGTTAGGCTTGGATAAGAGAAGGATTAAATGCATTTTTACATCAGTTTGACAGATCTAGTCAAACTAGCCCCTCCGCCCTCTGCAGGGAAGCCAATGAGAATGCCAAAGCTTTATTCATTGTCTGCAAACAATTTCCCTCCTTTTGTCACTGAGGGAGGTGACCTTTCCAGGTTGGCACAACCTCACAAATGCTGGGAAAGGTAAGATCCATGCATTTGTTCAGATTAAATGGGGCCAGGGCTGGGAGAGACTCCCACAATGCTAGAAGGGAGAAAGCTGCGCTCTCTATGGGGTTAAGTCTCCGGGGCAAGCTGCAATTTCAAGGAAATGCCGGGAAAGGAGTCCCATACCAGAATGACTTGCCAACTATTTTGTTTATCCGAGAACTCAGCCCGATGGGAATAAGTTATTTGTACTGGAGTTTACAGTGGTTCAAAGCCAAGAGCTTCACACTAATAACTGTCAGGGCATAATCACTTTCCAAGTTGTTATGTTACTGGGGAGGTGTGTTATATACAGGATAAATTAGGCAGTTTTTCAGGACTGGGCTCCATTTCTGCTCAAACCCTTCCTGGCACAATGTTTGGGAGGATCATCAGTTGATATTTGTACTCTGAGATTCACAATGCACCACAGTTTCAAGGAGTTGACACTTTTTAAAAAGGTGGGTAAACAAGGGATAATACGAGGAACTGGAATTGGTCCTTCAGGATTTCTCAGGAAGTTTTTTTATATCATTGATCAAGGCATCCCTTTTAGACAGCTGCCTAAATCCACAGGTTCTGCCAGTGTGCATAAACTGTAGATTTAGGCTTTGATCATGAGCAGACTTATCCAACCTGTCGGATTCTGAGTGTTGTTAGGCTACAGCACCCATCACCCCTGACCATGCTTGGGTGGGGCTGATGGGAGTTGTAGTTCCAAAACACCCGGAGGGCACCAAGTTGAAAAAGGCTGCTCTAGACAAACTGTACACCTTCATCTCTGCTGTATTCATTGCCCAGCATTTTCCTCTTTTGCTCGCAACAACTCACCAGATCATTCTTCATTTTAGCAACATCCTTCCTAATCCTAAGCACAAATTCCAAATTGTCGAGGACGGAGTCTGGGTACCCGGAAGTCTCTGGCAGGGGTGTAGCTGAGCACATCAACCACCACAGTGCAACGCTGATCAGGGGGAAAATAACACCTGGAGGAGGAAGAGAGAGGGAATGAATGAGGTCATAAAGATAGTCAGTGGAACAAAGAAACAATAATTTCCAGCACCAGTATCATTGGTTCCATGAGGTTGTACAAGAGAACTTCCCAGTGGGCTGCATCCTGCAGGTCAGATCTCCCAGGCTCCCACTCCCACCTTTAAAGGTACTACTTGCCATTTCACCTTCCTACATGACAGGAAGGAATACCTTTCAAACAAGCTCAGGGAAAGCATGATTTAGAAACACATGGCTTTCTTAAAAAAATATAAATATACACTCATTTTCCTTCTTTAATCCAAGGGTCACTTACCCACTTCGTTACAAAACTGGGGGGCTAGATGTACTACTCATCTCAGAGCCATAGCTACAGGGAGGATGGGAGGCTGGCCCTCAGAGAAGTTCCAAGCCCCCCTGGCCTGAATTTTAAGCTTTCAATTTAATCAATAAGAGACACAAAAGGAAATGCTTTTGATGGCTGGCCTAGCCTGATACAGCAAGTATTCTGCCCAATATGGGTTGATACTTCAAAGATTATTAAAACGCAAACCCGGTTTTTAAAAACCACACAGCTGCCCTTACTACCAACTCAGCCCAGACAGTGTGTTCTATTTTAACTGGAGTTCGGGTCCACAAAGTGCTGTGTCCACACTAGGCAAGGGGGAGAGGGAGAAGTCCTGGATTTAGATCACAGAATTGTAGAGGTGGAGGGGACCACCAGGGTCATCTATTCTAGTCCAACTTGGGGTCGCACCCACAACCCCGAGATTAAGTGTCTCATGACGCACAAATGGGAGAGGGGTGTAAATGAAGGGATCTTGTTCTTTTGGAGGGATCTCCCCTTGGTCAAGTATATCTTCCGGCAGGCGGAGGAAGTAGCCAGAACACTCCCGCTTCCACTTGTTGCTGCCGGGTCGCAGCGGGTACTTTTGCCAAATTTGTTCTCGCAGTAAGTCATCTGCTTGCTCAGCCCATTTTGGCGGCTTTTTTATTTTTTGCAAAGAAAACCATGAGTTGGGGAGGCGGAGGCGGGGCTGGCAACACGAGTATGGAGACGTCTTAAATCCCCCTCTCCACACATTTAGGATGCATGGTGGTAAATCCAAAAGTACTCAAGCGTAAAACAGAACTGGCGCTTGTTAGTTTATGCTCCTGTTAAGGCAAAATAAAAAATAAAAAAATTCCTTCCAGTAGCACCTTACAGACCAACTAAGTTTGTTCTTGGTATGAGCTTTCCTGTGCATGCACACTTCAGAAGCTCCTGTTAAGGGTTGGAGATGGGAAAAGAGTCAGGGGGGGGGAACTCAACCCCACCCAGAGGATCATAGTATCTTATATACATCCCGAAGTTTCTGGCTCCCACGCCGCTTAAACCCGCCGCCCTTTGGTTTAAAAAGCGGCGTGGGAGCGGCAGCCGCTGAGACGCGCCTGCGCGCAGGGCGTGGTTTCGGCTGGATTGGCTGGTCAGTGGCAAATCACTTTTTAGCTACTATAGGCGGCGGACTTCAGGCTTGCGAGGGTGCGGAGGGGGAGTGTTTTCCTTGTGTTTTCAATAAGTAGACCCGCTAATCTGAGCCGGGTGGAAACGAAAGCCCATTGAGAATTGAACAATTACCCCAGGAAGTTGTTTCGAGTACGAAAACTAAACCGCGCTCGCAGTCCTCCACGCAAAGACCCACCTCTGCAGTGCAATTTAGGGTGGAATTTTGCTGCCGTCGTTTGTTTGCTTAAAGAAACCCGGGGTGAATCCTGGCCGGTTTTTATTGCAAGATCTCCACCCGCAGATTTGAAAGCAAATTAGAAAGCAAATTGAAGACCCCGAAAAGTACTGCTAAAGTAGTGTGGAGATCAGGGAGTCATGCGGCAGGTAGTTCCAGAGGTTAACGCTGTTCCGCCTTTCCAAAAAGTCACAGGGGGACCTCTTGTGAAACTTAAAAAAGTGTCTCCTTCGAGCTCGTTTGAGGAACGATATGAAATATAACACAGAATAACTTTTGAAAGAATTTGGCTTTTCTTCTTGAGCCCGTGGATTAAATAGGGAGGCTGGGAAATCTGAGCGAAGAGTAGTCTCCCTGCCCCTTTAAGACTTAAAACAAGGAATCAGCCCCTTGCTCAGAGAAAAGACTTAAACAAACGAACAAGCCCAAGGTTTATTAGCCTTAAAAAATCTCTCCAAGCTGGTTTTACCTTAAACCGAACAGCCCACCATCCTTTCTATAAGAAAACCTGCTCTTCTGCTAAAACCTGAGACTCTTCCTCCTTCCCTATCCGCCGCCCCACAAATGTATGAAACAGGCTTTCAGCTAGGTAGGTAAATAGATTTGCCCTCCTTATAAATAACCAAATCCAGCAGCGCTTGTCCCAAAGCATGCAACTTACCAGCTCGCTCGACCTCTGCGCCAGGCGCCTAGGACGGGCTGACCAAAGTTCGGTACTTACTTCGTTCTGAGCTCATCCTTCAAAAGACTTTGAATCTCTTTGCTCCGGACCTCCTCCCACTTTTTTTTTCCTCCTCCTCCTCTCGAGATGCCGGATGACGGCTTGCCTGTACTGTACTTCTGCCGGGAAGGAACACACCAGGAGCAGGAGAGGCTTGGCTGCTTCTGTGTCCAAAGAGGAGTGTGAAAAGATCCTTCGGCCATTAGGGGTATTTATAGGAAGTTTGGGGAAATTCCTCCGATGGAATTAAAGGTGTGGCCATTAACGCAAATTGAGAAAGGGGAGTAATTTTTTTAAAAAAATATATCCTGTGGGTCGATGAGTAAATAGAGTAATGGGCTCTGATCTTCATAATGTGCTTGGGGTGGGGATCCAATATTTTAGTTAGCAGGGCTCCAATCATTACCTTTTCACAGTTAACCCTATTTGTGCAATGGGAACTTCCTTTCGTCCCCCTCCTGCGGAATGGGAGTTTCAGTGACCTGGGCTGTTTTCAGGTGTTTTGCTTAAATTTGATTTAAATGGATTGCATTTCCTGGTTCTGTGGTTGAAATGTAATACATGTGTTGGTTAAAATGTATGTTAGATTTAAAAACTGTTACCCTTCTGTTTTTTTTTAAAAAAAGAATTGTTAGAACAATAATGCAGAAAAACGCACCGTAAATAGTAACCAAGTTAAGGAAGCACCCACATGCGGAAATCTACTGTTTGCAAACCAGAAATTAATAAATGGTAGTGGTCTCTCAACCATTTCATATTCCCCCACACACACACTTACTTTCACATAGCTGACCAGACTTGACATTAGTGCCAGATCATACCTCACACCCCCTCAAGCAGCTAGCTCTCTTTAAGAAGATACAACAGATTGCATCCATTATCCTGCATACAGTATCGCCACAGTCACAAATTATATAGGTTGCTGTGTTGCCTTGGGGCTGATAGGAACTGTAGCCCAAAACATCGGATATATAATAAAGCAGAGGCTGGTATATACTGTGCCTTTAGTTGAATTAGCTCATTTACATAGATGGTTTTAAAATCTAGTAATGTCTCTAGGTAAAGAGAATATGCCGAACAATTTCTATCTGGGTATTAGTTAACACATTAGCAAAGCGAAAATCCACAGTTATCTCTGCATTTTAAAGTCACTTCCAACACTTGGCTTATTACAGGGGTTACATATCCATCGGGACGCGGGTGGCGCTGTGGGTTAAACCACAGAGCCTAGGGGCTTGCCAGTCAGAAGGTCGGCGGTTCGAATCCCTCAGCTAATAAAGTGAGATGAGCGCTGCAACCCCAGAGTGGTTCGCGACTGGACCTAATGGCCAGGGGTCATGTCAGGGGGTCACCTTACATATCCATCAGTTAGCCAAAAAGCTTTTGACTGGCCACAATGTTGCCACCAAGTATCAGTTTAAAACCACTTTAAATTTTGTGTCAGAGAAATTGGTCTGTTGCCTGAGTGGATTTCTACTCTAGAGGGCGTCAGGTATGTAACCTAGGGGTGCTCCTGGGTACCGCTTTGTCATTTGAGACTCAAGTGGCCTCAGCAACTAGGAGTGCCTTTCACCATCTTCAGCTGGTCCAACTATTCCTGGACCATAATAACTTGATCATGGGACCAGTTACAGGTAGGTAGCCGTGTTGGTCTGCCATAGTCAAAACAAATTAAAAAAAAATTCCTTCCAGTAGCACCTTAGAAACCAATTAAGTTTGTTCTTGGTATGAGCTTTCATGTGCATGCACACTTCTTCAGATACACTGAAATAGGAGTCACCAGACCCTTAAATATAGTGAGGGAGTGGGGAGGGGTATTACTAAGAAGGGTGGTGGGAATGGGTGATCAACTGATAGGTGTGGAAAACCTGTTGACGGCTGTTAATGACTGCAATTGGTCTTGCAGGGAAAAGGCAAGGGGTGAGATGGCTAAAGATAGCTTTGTCATGTATAATGAGATAAGAATCCAATGTCTTTGTTCAGACCAGGTTTCTCCATGGTTTTAAGTTTGGTGATTAGTTGCAATTCAGCCACTTCTCTTTCCAGTCTATTTCTGAAATTCCTTTGTATTAAGGCAGCTACTTTGAGATCTTTTATAGAATGTCCTGGGAGATTGAAGTGTTCTCCTACTGGTTTCTCTGTCTTATGATTCCTGATATCAGATTTATGTCCATTTATCCTTTGGCGTAGAGTTTGGCCTGTTTGTCGAATATAGAGAGCTGAAGGGCACTGTTGGCATTTGATTGCATACACAATGTTGGACCAGTTTACTTAAGCGGTTGTCTTGCTTTGGCTTGTGGAACGTGCACTTTTAAAGGGCCACATGATGTCCATGCCACATTTATGAGCAGTCGATCTTTTAGTGTGACAGCACTGGTACTTTGGAAATCCCTACCCATTGATACCAGGCAGGCCCTCTCACTACATTGTTTTAGATGCCTACTGAAAACTTTCTCTGTTTCAGCAAGCCTATCAGCAAGAGACATGGTTTAGTTCCCAGATTTGTTGTTTATTGGTTTTATCTTTGTTTTGAATTATGATGGCTTTATGTATATTTGCTTTTAACTGGTTTCTCGATTTCAGCTGTGTTTTTAATCTATAATTTCGCTTGGAGAGGCCCTTTCTTAAATCAAGTTTGCTGATCGCCGTAGAATTGATGCTTTTGAATTATGGTGCTGGAGGAGACTCTTGAGAGTCCCATGGACTGCAAGAAGATCAAACCTATCCATTCTCAAAGAAATCAGCCCTGAGTGCTCACTAGAAGGACAGATCCTGAAGTTGAGGCTCCAGTACTTTGGCCACCTCATGAGAAGAGAAGAATCCCTAGAAAATACCCTGATGCTGGGAAAGATGGAGGGCACAAGGAGAAGGGGACGACAGAGGATGAGATGGTTGGACAGTGTTCTTGAAGCTACTAACATGAGTTTGGCCAAACTGCGAGAGGCAGTGAAGGATAGGCGTGCCTGGCGTGCTCTGGTCCATGGGGTCACGAAGAGTCGGACACGACTGAACGACTGAACAACAACAACACTTCCCATTCATTATAAATTAGACAAACCATGTTTATAATCGTTGTCCATAGTTTGTCATAATTAGTTCCCTTCCTGATATGATGGTTGATTTGTAGCTAAGTGCATGGAAAGCCAATGCCATATAGTGATCAGAGTGTCAGAGACCAGGGTTCGAATCCCCCCCACTCAGCCATTATTCTCACCGGTCCAGTTTGTACATAATGCTCAGCCAAAACGTGGCTTCGCATGAGTGAGTAAGGATGTGGGTTCCTAGAAAGCTACTTTACTCTCCCAATGCTGCTGCCATCATGGTGTTGTGGTTTGCTTTCCTGTTACTTTCAAACCCAAGCTCATGGTTTATCTCTACTGGACAACCTATGAGCAGAAAGCCATAGAATAAACCTTAGCTACAGCTGTGGGTTAAAGCACAGAGCCTAGGGCTTGCCGATCAGAAGGTCAGCGGTTCGAATCCCCGCGACGGGGTGAGCTCCCGTTGCTCAGTCCCTGCTCCTGCCAACCTAGCAGTTCGAAAGCACATCAAAGTGCAAGTAGATAAATGGGTACCACTCCGACGGGAAGGTAAACGACGTTTCCGTGCACTGCTCTGGTTCGCCAGGAGCGGCTTAGTCATGCTGGCCACATGACCCGGAAGCTGTACGCCGGCTCCCTTGGCCAGTAAAGCGAGTTGAGCGCCACATCCCCAGAGTCGTCCGCTACTAGACCTAATGGTTCGCGGTCCCTTTACCTTTACCTTTATCCATAGAACAAGCTTTGGCTTATGGTTTCTCCGGGGTGAGATAAACTATAAGCCCACGTTCAGATGTAATGCTGAGCCAAACTATGGCTTAGCTCACAGCAGTGTGACAGCAGTAGGACTGGAGTAGGGGGCAATCTGGCTGTGATTATCTCTTTAGGAACCTTAAAATTTTCTTGTTTATGGCATGGTTACCGTTAGACAACTAAACGTTAGTCTGCCTTTGGGTTTATTTGTTGATTTCTGGGGTGGTGGTGGTGGTAATACGTTTTTGTGGTCTCTGCTGTTTTCAAGAACAGTATAAAAATGGTTTTGTAACAAACAAACAAACAAACAAGCCAGATATCTAACCAGACACACACTCTCTCTCTTTCTCTGTCTCTCTCTCAGTATATTCCATATATTAACAGCTAGCTTACAGAATGAAGAGGGTGAGTTTAGCTTTGGTGTTCTCCTGTTCTATACCTAGGCATAGCTGTCAACTTTTCCCTTTTCTTGCGAGGAATCCTATTCAGAATAAGGGAATTTCCCTTAAAAAAAGGAAAAAGTTGACAGCTATGTACCTAGGTTGGGCTTGGCGGGGTGGGGTGGGGGTGTCAGGTGTTATCAAAGAACTTGTGTGAACATAAGGATAGGATTACATTACTTTACTTCCCAAAGCTCACCCTCCTACCTATAGAAGTGGCCAGGTCTACCCACACAGCAGAACAAGTGAGAAATGACTGTTCCACTCCAGACTGACAACTGAATCCTAGTGGTTTTTTTTAACAGTTCTCTATGTAAATTCATCTTCACCATAAAGAGAACCATTACTACTACTACTACTACTAATAATAATAATAATTGCAAGTAGAAAACTAGCCCAGCAGCAAATGGACTGGACTGGAATCTTTCTCCTTGATATGCTAGCTTTTGTATGTGGGGAACTGCTTTTAGGAAGCTGGTTGTGTGTGTGTGTGTTTTAACCTGGTAAAAAATACATTATGAATCATTATTTTTATTTTCTGGATTTTTTTTCTTTTTTTTCTTTTTTTTAAACAACACCCTCATCATTCCAGTCCACTGGAGTGCTCTTCAGCTATGTTACAAATGATGCAGAGAGAATTCATCGAGAGCACGACCTTGGGATGTCAAGCTGGAGTAAAAGAACACTCCGGTCTCTGTCACTGGCCTCAGGATCAAAGGCCATTGTGAGGCTGAATCCCCGAATTCCTAGGAGGAACATTGCTGCAAGGGGAAGACCAAAAGGACCCCATCCGTCACCCAGAAAAGGAGCAGCTGATGGCAGCAGCTTGGTCTCCTGTCCCTGCCAGAAAGAACACTTGGAGCAGTCGCAATTGTACTGTATTATGGGAAATTCTTAATAAAAAATCTTTTTTAAAAGGAAGAACACGGTGCCAGATGCCAGTTCCCTTGAACTGCAGCAGAAGCAAGAGGAAAGGGGGGGGGGAGAGCCATAAACTGCTATTCAAGCAAGAACAGACATGGGATTCAGGGGTGTCACTGTAGGGAAGTTTTTTGCACCCCACTTTGCACGTTAACCACAGAAGTGGGGGAAATCAGGGATGTAGGTATTGTATGACACACTGCTGTAGGCTGCACCTTTTTGGGGTGGGGGTTTCAACTATTACTCTTACCTTGATATAAGTGGGTGCCAGGACAAATGGCCAGAATGTCTCAAAACCAGCCCTGCTTATAGGGGATACTATTGTGCCTTCTCTTGATGCTTTTGTGCAGGTGGATGGCAAGAGGTCCTTGCTTAATAGCCATCGATAGCTGGTGGCTACTGCACTGGGATTTGTATGGACACCGCATCATCTGCTTATGCAGGGCTGAATAAACAAATAAAGGGCGAGCCCAAGGTCTGTAGCTGGCTGGCTGGAAGCAGCTGTAGGAAAGGGAAGCAAATGGAAAAATGATTGCTTTTGGAATTAATACTGCTTTAGAACTGGCTCTTTAGACTGCCTGAGTGTCTGCTGTCTCCTCCCTGCTCAACTTACCTATTTGTAGCTAAACAATCTCACCCTCTACCCCACAAAGCACCAGAAGTTGCAGTAACTTTTTTTTCAGTGGATGCTGAGCCTGTAAAACCCTTCCCCTGGAACCTTGTGCAACGAACCTCCCTGCCAACTACCCCTCTGTTACCAAGTGTATTACTTCTGAGGTGTTCAGGGTCACTTTTTTCCATATACCCCACCTCGATCCTTGAGGTCCATCTGTGAGGATAATCCCCCTTTTATTATAACTAGGGATGACTTGGTAACGGGGTTCTCTTGTCCAGCTGTCGTGGCCTGTTTTATATGTATATATATTGCTCTGGGCTCCTGGGTTGGGAATACCTCTCAGCTCTATCAGTTCTGGGGCTCTCTCTCTCATTAGATTCCCCCCGCTGCGTCAGTCATCTAAACCCTTTTAGTAACTGTGTAGCCTTACCGAGGTTTCTGCCCTGTTGCCCCTCCTGAGGGAAACTCCAAGACACAAACTATCACCCTGCCGGTTAGTTTTGCCTTTTCCCTGAGTTCCCCTCCTCATGAGCATCCATATATCGCTGGACCAAATAAATGCCTCTTTTCTCTTGGCTCAACAGAAAAAACAAGACTTTATTTATTTCAGAACATCGTGCTTCACGTATTTCGATATTTCATCAGCTTAGTTACATCAAAAATATCAACTCTTTCAGTATAACTGACTAATCTTCATCCTATCCTATCCTAACCTAACCACCACTCTCCTGGCCCCACACCCCTCTTCTTCCAGTCACCACTCACACCCTCCCTCTTCTCCAACTGCCAAAACTGCCATTCCCTCCTTTTAAATGGAGGGGGGGTCACCCCGCCCCCAAAGGATGAACGAAGGTGGCTTAACTCTTTCGGCGCTGGGCTGTCATACCTCCTCCATCTTAGGGCCAATCCGTCACACCTTGCACTGTTAGACAGTGGTTTTAAATTGTCTACCTTCTGGAATAAAGCAGAGGGAGATGACCAATTTTAGGTGTTGTGAAAGAGCAGCAAATGGTTAGTTGTTTCATTTATTGTTATTATTTTACTCTCAGCGAATGGAAGAGGTGGGCTTTGGGGTTTTGTTTTTGTTTTGCCTCAGGTGCCGAACTATATTGCCTGGTCTTGGATGCGACTCACCTTGTCTTGAACCAGCTCTGAGGGAACTTTCCCTGCATCACCTGAGAAAATGGGAAGCCCGGCATGTGGGAAAGGATTTTGATCCATTTCCTTGGGTATAGGCCCCCCTTGGGTCTCCTGAAACATTGCAAGGAAATGGTAGGGAGGCATAAGAAGTGCCCTACTGGGTCAGACCAAAGGCACACCTAGTCCTGAGTTCTGAGGCAAACCACACAACTCAGGAAAGTCCACAAGAAGGATATGAGCACAATGGCCCTCTTCCCACTTTGGATTTCCAGCAACTGGTATTCAGAGGCCTACTGCCTTTGACATTGGAGGTAGTATCAAGATCAACCTCCTCAGGCCCCCATTTATGGAATGTCCTCCCTAGTGAGGTGTGTCTGTCTCCCTCATGGACATTCAGGAAGGATTTAAAAACTTCCCTGTTCACGCAGGAGTTTGACAGCTGAAAGATACAGATCCTGGCAACCCTGAAAATATTTGGCCTGGAGAATGTGATTATAGAATATTTTTTAACAATATTGGTGTGTTCTTTGCCGCCCTGGGCTGCTTTTGGGAGGGAGGCTGAGGTCTAAATTTAATGAATGAATGAATAAATAATACTTCGTATAGACTTATCTCCCGTAATTTTTAAAAGACCTTTCAAAGCTGGCCAAGTTGGTGGCCGTTACTGCAGATTGTGGCTGCAAATTCTTCCGTTTAACTATGCGATATGTAAAGAAGTACTTCTGTCCAGGCTGGGACATTTCCCATTGAGCCAGCTACTCTGTGGAATGCCTTGCCAAGTAAGGTGCATTCAGTAAGCTCCTTCAGACAGCTGGTAAAGATGTGGCCAGGGGAGCCAACTTGAACAAAATATGGGGGGGGGGAGCTCCCTCAAATATTTTATTGAGGTGGCCAAGGATCCCTTGGCCCCAAGGAATTGGCTCCTATGGATGTGGCTGTTCGAAAAAGACTTATTTATTTACTAGTGGAGAGTGCCTGTAGCTGCCTGGGGATTTGTATAATGTTATATTATTTTTAAAAAGTGGTTTTTAAATGGATAGTGCAGTTTGTGAGTCTGGATCCATCGCACCAAATATCAATCGAAGCCAAAGTCATGTTTTGGTCTGCCATCTTGATTCAAAATGGCACCCGGCATCCAAAACAACAACAGCTGCCCCTACTGCCCAGGAATCCTTGTGCCAAGTTATCTTGAGAGGTGCCAAAAAAAATGGGTGAAAGTCACATCAAAGTGACATTTTGGTCTGCCATCTTGATTCAAAATGGCACCTGGCACCCAGATGCCAATGACAAATGCTGCCCTCAGCTCGGAAACTCTTGTGCCAAGTTTGTAAATTATATTTTGGGAGGTGGCCGAACCCATGGAGAACAGACAAACCACTTTCCAAAATTTTAACTTTACCTTACCTTAGTACCCCACCTTTCGTGGTAAAGTACATGGTTCTCCCCATATGAATATTCTCACATCAACCCTGTGAGGTAGTTCATGACTTGAGTAGGGCTTTGAACTGTAGCCTCCCACATCCTAGTCCAACGCTCCTAGTCCAACACTATCCACTACACCACACTGGTTTTGTATCGGGACTTTTGAGCCACCATGAGTTTCCTGCAAAGTAAGCAAGCTATATGGTTTTAAAATAAAAACAAATGCATAAGCACCTGAGAGAGAGAGAGAGAGAGAGAGAGAGAGAGAGAGAGAGAGAGAGAGAGAGAGCTCTGTTGGGATATATATAGATAATTAATTAATTTGGGACCTGTTTCCTGTCCACATAGAAATGCCCAAGAGGGCATCCCAGAACACCACTGATGACGCTACTTCGTCTCCTTTCCATTGCTTCCACTTGCCGTCCTGTTGTTCCTGGAATGTGTCTGCTGCTTTCTCCCCCTTTCAAATCATTCTGTCATTTCTTGTTCCAACCTGTTCAGTTTTAACAGGATATAGTCGCAAGAGGATATGACTGAAGCAGACTTTAAAAAAAAAAAAAACCGCATGTACATACCGAAAACAGCCTCTGTGCCAGTGAGTAAGAGCAAATAAGGAACTGGTGTAATACCAAAAAAACTGAAAGGACTTGTGGCTGTATGGGATTTAACTGCGTGCTGGGTTTTGGAGGTGCTTGTACCCCAGTGCAGGGAATTGTGGAAGGAGCCAGAGGCTGCAACAATCATGTTCTGCTGTGACCATGAAGTGCACTTCCACGAGTTTCAGGCTAGGCCAGGCTGGAGAAGAGTCTACAGCAAGGCCCACAAACTGGCCAGGGACTTGGGTGCACAACTAGCAGGTCAAAGGCAAGTTTGAGATGCAGTCCACAGTCTGGTTACATGGAAGATGCAGTTCTGGCAAGATAGAGGGCTGGTGGCAAGACATTTGGTTGTCTCCAACGTAGCGCTAAGATCAACTTTCCATTTGCACAATAATTTCCCCCTGTGTGTTCTTCTACGTATATGTACAGCCCCTTCACACTGATGTTGAATGTGAGGTCGGGTTGGTGCTTGGCGGGTGCAATCCCCTAAACGGCCTCGGTCCAGTATATCTGAAGGAGCATCTCCACCCCCATCATTCTGCCCGGACACTGAGATCCAGCACCGAGGGCCTTCTGGCGGTTCTCTCACTGTGAGAAGCAAAGCTACAGGGAACCAGGCAGAGGGCCTTCTCGGTAGTGGCGCTTGCCCTGTGGAACGCCCTCCAACCAGATGTAAAAGAGAACAACAACTACCAGACTTTTAGAAGACATCTGAAGGCAGCCCTGTTTAGGGAAGCTTTTAATGTTTGGTGGATTACTGTATTTTAGTATTTTGTTGGAAGCCGCGCAGAGTGGCTGGGGAGGCCCAGCCAGATGGGCGTGGTATAAATAAGTTGTTATTGTTGTTGCTGTTGCTGTTGCTGTTGTTGTAGTAGTAGTTGCCATTCTCAGGTATCAAGTTCTCCTAGATATTAGAGGGGTAGGAGAGAGAGAGAGAATGTTTTTCAGTAGCAGTGGTGCTTTTCGTGTGAATTCTAGTTTGACCCTGAGTATGGATGTGAGAGAAATCTTATGCATAGACTGCACAAATTTCTTTGCTTCTGAGGAAGGGGGGTTGTAGTAGTAAGCACAACTACCACTGTAGTAAGCACAGTACACTGTCTAGTAAAAAGAAAAAAGGAAGTGTCACCATCATTCTGAATGGAGCTGAAGCGGGGAAAGACCAAGTGCAGTGACATCACATCAGGCATTTGTATTGCTAGGTACTACTAAT